>NC_043014.1:49094139-49286639 GCF_006345805.1 Octopus sinensis | reverse complement strand
GGCGTGAGTCCTGATTGGAAGAAGAAGAAGAAGAAGAAGAAGAAGAAGAAGAAGAAGAAAAAGAAGAAGAAGACAGCAACAGTAACAAACAACAACTACTCCTACTAATACTTATTTCTTTATAGCCCACAAGGGGCCAAACATAGAGGGGACAAACAGGGACAAACAAATGGATTAAGTCGATTATATCGACCCCAGTACGTAACTAGTACTTATTTAATCGACCCCAAAAGGATGAAAGGCAAAGTCAACCCCGGTGGAATTTGAACTCAGAACGCAGCGGCAGACGAAATACCGCAAAGCATTTCGCTCGGCGTGCTAACATTTCTGCCAGCTCACCGCTGGTTCGCCAAACCTCAGTCTCCTACTAATACTGCCACTGCTACTGCTGCTGACAGTGACAGTATTGGCAGTGGTGGTGGTAATGAAAAATGTCGATCAGAAGAAGAAAAGGGGGAAACTTACTCGTGAGAAAGGTCTTTGAATGTTTCCATGCTGGGATCAAAGCAAACAGCAGTTCTGTAAAATAGATTCGTTAACAAAAAGATTTAATTAAACAAATTTTAAGGAAAAGAATAAATAAATAAATAAATATATACTCTTTACTCTTTAACTCTTTTACTTGTTTGTTTCAGTCATTTTGCGTGCAGCCATGCTGGGGCACCGCCTTTAATCGAGCAACTCGACCCCGGGACTTATTCTTTTATAAGCCCAGTACTTATTCTATTGGTCTTTTTTGCCGAACTGCTAAGTAACGGGGACATAAACACACCAACATCGGTTGTTGTCAAGCAATGCTAGGGGGACAAACACAGACACACACACGCATATATATATATATATATACATATATACGACGGGCTTCTTTCAGTTTCCATCTACCAAATCCACTCACAAGGCTTTGGTCGGCCTGAGGCTATAGTAGAAGGGACTGAACCCGGAACCATGGGGTTGGTAAACAAGCTACTTACCACACAGCCACTCCTTAAATAAATGTTTAAAAAAAAAGAAACAAAAATAAAATTAAAAAAAGAGATTCTAGTCTGATAAGAGTTTGAAGATTTGTCACAAGAACTGGTAAATGTCTTTTAATTTGTTTCAGTCATTGGAGCAAGGCCATGCTGGAGCACCATTTTGAAATGCTTTAAGTCAAACGAGCCAACTCCAGTATTTATTTTTTATGAGTCTAGCACTTATTCTATCAGTCTTTTTTACCAAACTGCTAAGTCATGAGGATGCAAACAAACCAGCATTTGCCAAGCAGTGGAAGAAGTCAAGAAGACTCGTCTGCCACAGCAGAATTGGTGTAGGTGATGGTACCATATGAAAAGCATCCTGTTCACTCTGTGAGAGTAGTTGGCATGAGGAAGGGCATCCAGCCGTAGAAACCATGCTGCAACAGAAAATGGAGTCTGATGTGGCCCCTGGTCTTACCAGCTTCAGTCAAACTGTCCAACCCATGCCAGCATGGAAAATGGACATTAAATGATGATGATAATGGAGTGGCAACAAGCATAAACTGTTTCTTTACTACCCACAAGGGGCCAAACACAGAGAGGACAAACAAGGACAGACAAACGGATTAAGTCGATTATATCGACCCCAGAGCGTAACTGGTACTTATTTAATCGACCCTGAAAGGATGAAAGGCAAAGTCGACCTCGGCGGAATTTGAACTCAGAACGTAGCAACAGACGAAATACTGCAAAGCATTTCGCCCGACGTGCTAACGTTTCTGCCAGATCGCCGCATAAACACCAACACACATGCACATGTGCATACACACACACACACAAAAACATATTCTTTTCTACCCTAGGCACAAGGCCCGAAATTTTGGGGGAGGGGGCCACTCTCGGAGTGGTTGGCATTAGGAAGGGCATCCAGCTGTAGAAACTCTGTCAGATCAGATTGGAGTCTGGTTCGCCAGACCTCAGTCAAATCATCCAACCCATGCTAGCATGGAAAGCGGACGTTAAACGACGACGATGATGATGATGATGATGATGATGATGGGGTCAGTCAATTAGATCAACCCCAGTCCACAACTGGTACTTAATTTATTGACCCCGAAAGGATGAAAGGCAAAGTCGACCTCAGCAGAATTTGAACTCAGGCCATAAAGACACACGAAATACTGCTAAGCATTTTGCCCGGTGTGCTAACGTTTCTGCCAGCTCGCCACCTTAACACACACATATTGTCGATGTCATAAGATAGAGAAATTCAAAGGATTGGTTTGGTCCAGTGGTAGAATACCAATCATGTTTACAGAAGGTGTGGGTTCAACTCCCATGAGCAACCTTCAACTTTTTTCTCCCAAAAAGGATTTTTTTAACCCAATAATTACAGACTATTATTTATACCTCTATCTGCTTCAAGGTTCCCCATTCAAAAGATTATATATGCATGTGCATGTGTGTGTGTGACTTGTGGTGGTGGTGATGTTGATGCTGATGGTAGTTGTGTTGGTGTTGACGGTGTTGATGATGAAGATGATGGTTGTCATGGTGACAGTGGTGGTAGTGATTTTGGATATGGTGATGGGAGATATTGTTGTAACAGCAGCAGCAATAGTAGCAGTAGTAGCAGTAGCAGCAGCAGCAGTAGTAGTAGTAGTAGTAGTTCTGTAGTAACTATATAGTAAAAGAGTAATGAATGACCATGGGATTACACACAGAAAGTTCCCCTCCGAGGCACAAGTCCAGGCATGGCTGCTTATGGAAGACCAGTAGTCGCCCATGCATACCGGCCTCCCTTCTCCACGCCACCTATATCATCCAAGGGAAAGACAAAGGGGCCGATACAGCTTGGCACCAGTGACGATGTAAATCATTTCTACAACTCTAGTAAACTGGAGCAATGTGAAATGAAGTGCGACCAACACGTGGGCCAGTCAGGCGGCACTGGCAATGGCCATGCACAAATGGTGTTTTTATGTGCCACCTGCACAGGAGCCAGTCCAGCGGCAACGACCTCACTCGAATGTTTTTTCACGTGCCACCAGCACAAGTGCCAGTAAGGCGACACTGGTAACGATCATGCTATCTTAAATAAAGAAGGGCACATTTATCGATGTAGTCCTTGATACACAATGTGTATCATGACTGGAACACCTAAGGACCCATCAGATAACATAACCATGGTCCGTGACATCGAACTCACAATCTCACGACTGTAAACCCGAGGTTCTAACCACAGAGCCATGCGCCTTCTTATAGTAAATCTCTAGTCTTGTGAGAAAGCATCCAGGAGTAAAGACCAGTTCATAAACCTGCCTACCTTATAGTGGGGACGTCTGTGGGCTGTGACTGAATCATTTCATTCAGCTGTTTGTCACACATTTCCACCTCTTCTAATGGAAGTGTCTCATTGGTCAGAATATGAACATCAGGTTGGTTCTCTTCTGTACAAAATATGATTCCTTCTCTGAAAGTAAAAAAAATAATATTTAAAAAAAATGTATTTCACATTACAATATATTTGGTATGTGTCTGTATGTATCTGTATGTGTTTGTATGTATCTGTATGTGTTTGTATGTGTCTGTATGTATCTGTATGTGTTTGTATGTATCTGTATGTGTTTGTATGTATCTGTATGTGTTTGTATGTGTCTGTATGTATCTGTATGTGTTTGTATGTATCTGTATGTGTTTGTATGTATCTGTATGTGTTTGTATGTTGTATCCTTGTTTTCTTTTTAACTAAATTTCAATAATAAGGGTATGTGACATTCTCGTTTTTTATCAAAGGGAGATAATTTTGTCAAATTGTGAAAGAGAGAGAGGCGGGGAGATGAGCGGGGGGGAAAGCGGTGAGAGAGAGGAGGAAGGTGAGAGAGAGGAGGAAGGTGAGGCGGAGGAGGAAGGTGAGAGAGAGGAGGAAGGTGAGAGGGAGGAGGAAGGTGGGAGGGAGGAGGAAGGTGGGAGGGAGGAGGAAGGTGAGAGAGAGGAGGAAGGTGAGAGGGAGGAGACAGGTGAGAGAGAAGAGAAAGGTGAGAGAGAGAGAGAAATGTGAGAGAGAGGAAGAAGGTGTGAGAGGGTGAGGTGTGTGATGAGGGAAGGGAGAGAGGAGGCAAGTGAGAGGGTAAGGAAGTGCAAGGGGAGGAAGGAAGGGAGGTGAGAGCTGGAAGGGTTGAGAGTGACAGAGGGAAGGGATTGAGAGAAAGGAAGGGGGTTGGGAGAGACAGAGGAAGATGGGAGAGAGAGAGAGGGTTGAGACAGAGGAAGGTGGGAGAGGAAGGTTGAGAGAGAGAGAGGGAGGTGGGAGAAAGGGAGAGTTGAGAGAGAGAGAGGAGGTGTTGATAGAGAGGGAGGGGTCGAGGGAGAGAGGTGAGAAGAGAAGAGTGGATGACAGAAAAAAATTAGAGACCAGACTAAAACAGGACAAATGTCCCTTACCACATCAAAAAAAAAAATTATAAAATGGAAATTAAATCTTACTTGGGTGGCATAGTCCAAAGATCAGGGTAGGCACACTCATCAGGGTGTTGCCCATAACTCTGGTGCCGCAGTCGGGACCAATAGTTCCGGTGTACTTTGATGACATTCAAGATACTCTCAGCTACACTGTAACAGAAAAATGTAAGGGTAACATCTGTGGTTTGAGACAGACTGCAGCTGCTATTTCTAGCATGATGTGTTGAGTCGGCAGTTATTGATGTTGCAGTGGTTTTTAGCCCCAGGTCGGTCGTGATTTGGGAGATCTATGATCAAAGTGCTCCAACTGTGACCATCCTCACATTCATCCAGACACTGTGTATCTAGGGTTATGTTATCTGAAGGCTCCTTAGGTGTTCCAGTCATGATATACATAGGGTAACAAGGACTACATCAATAAGTGTACCCCTTTTTGTTTAAGATAGCATGATCGTTACCAGCGTTGCCTTACTGGCATTTGTGCTGGTAGCACAGGAAAAAACATTCGAGCGTGGGCGTTGCCAGTACCAGCTGACTGGCTCCTGTGTAGGTGGCACGTAAAAGCACCCACTACACTCACGGAGTGGTTGGTGTTAGGAAGGGCATCCAGCTGTAGAAACTTTGCCAGATCAAGATTAGATAATGTAGTCCAAGGAAGGCTACATTAAATGACGTAGTCCTAGATACACTATACCAGAATAAAGGATTTGATAGCTGCTGCTGAAATACATTTGATCATAGGTCTGACAATGATGATGATGATGATGACGATGGCGGTGGCGATGATGACCTGATTTGAAGAGTAGGAATATTCGAAGTAAAGTTTACCTGTCTGAAGGAGGCGCCAGTGGTCCCAAATCAGGGCAAGGGTCACCTAAAAGACTCTTTATGGAATAGGCCACACCTTCGGCCAGAGATTTCAGACAGTAACCACCCTGAAACAATGAATAATTACTGGTATTTAGAGAGGGGGCACAGAGAGAGTGAGAGAGGTGGGGAGAGAGAAAGAGATGGAAGGCTATGAAACACTGTTACTTACCTCGAGAATAGTACAAATTTTCCCATTGGCTAAGGTAGACAGCATATGAGTAAAATGAGCATAAGCCATAGGGGACACACTCATTTGACCCTAGAAAAAGAAATACATGTTTAAAGCACAATATATTAACAGAATTACTTTTAACCCTTTCATTACCATATTTATTTTAAGATGCTTTGTTTCTTTCAATTATTTTAGATATAACAAAGAATTTAGAAAAATAACTTAGTTATCATTAAGCTAGTGTTAGTGATGTAAATTGTGACTAAAGTTTGGTGGAAAATTTTAATTCAAAACTTAAGAAAACAAGACATTTGTACTACAGAGCCAGAGGCGGTTTCGGCCGGGTGGTAATGAAAGGGTTAAAGCACAATATATTAACAGTATCATTTAAAGAACATATATACTAACTTATCCATAAAAATATATATATTAGAACATCTATACTAGCTTATCCATTAAAATATATATGTATATAGACCAGCTCATACACTGCTTGAAAATAAGATTTTATTTAAATCATTAGCATTATATGAAATATTTTTTCTTAGAATTAAAAATTTTTAAATATACATTTCCCTTCTAATTTGTATAAAATGTTTTGGACAAATTGTTATAAATAAAATATATTTGCCAACTAAATGTGGCGGTCCTATTGAGGACGGTGCTACTGTTGTTTTTAGCCCCAGGAAGACATCTCTTCTAGCTGGCCAACAACACACAGTCTATATCCAATTAACATTTGCAAGGGAGATCATCACTCCCATCTCTAGCCTTACGTGATACACACAGACCCAGGTTTCTGGGTGGTTACCCATCTTCAGTGTGTGTTAATCTCTGGCTAGTGATGAAGAACTCATTCCACACACATAATACTACAACCTTTTCCTAGCGACACACTGTTGCTGAACTTGTAAAAGAGAGAGATACATTATACTGAATCTCTGAGCGAGAGATAAACAGTAACAGTACGGATGTCGTCCTGGTGCTAGAAACAACAGTAGCACTGTCCTCTAAAGGACCGCCACATTTCGTTGGCAAATATATTTTACAATTCTGTACTGTTATTGTTTTTCTCTTGCTCAGAGATTTAATATAACATATTTCTCTCTTGTTATAAATAATTGAGATATTACTGTGTAAAGACATTTCCTAAACTAACCCCATATTTATCAGTTTTTATTAACCCTTTTGTTACCATATTTCTGTTGAGATGCTCTGTGTTTCTTTCAATTAATTTTAAATATAACAAAGAATTTAGTAAAATAACTTAGTTATCATTCAGCTAGTGTTAGGAACATAAATTGTGATTAAGGTTTGGTGGCAGATTTTAATTCAGAACTTTTGGAAACAAGACATTTGTCTTACAGAGCCAGAAGTGGTTTCAGGCGGGTTGATATCAAAAGGGTTACACACACACACTTCCACATAGGTTCTGCTCTACTAAATTCCACTGACAAGATATTGGTAAGCAGAAGGCTATAGAAAAAAGACAGTTAGCAAACGTGTCTTGTAGCGAGATGAAATGTTATGCGATTGTGAAGTGAATGTCTGAAGAACACAAGCATATTAGCATCCTCTCTGTATATCGGTAAAAACCAATTCCAAAGATGATTGAGAGACACGAGACTAACACCGATAGATTGTAGTGTTTTAGACATTAATTCATTAACATCGTTATCATTAACACTATCATCATCACCATTACCATCATCATCATCAACACCACCACCACCACTGCCACCACTATCATCATCATCATCACCAAGACCACCATCACCACCACCACAACCATCACCACTAACATCACCATCACCCTTACTGCCATTAATACTACCATCACCACCACCACCACCATTTCCATCGTCGTCATCACCATCACCATCACCATCATCATATCAACATCATTGCTACCATCACCACCACCACTACCATCACAATCGTCATCACTAACATCACCATCACCTTTACTGCCATTACTACCACCACCACCACCATTTCCATCATCGTCATCATCATCATCATCATCCATAGTATTTCCTCTGCAAAAAAAAGGGGACTTCACCTTACTTGTCAGAACAGTGAGGAAGGGATTGAGTAAAAGGAAGAGGACATTAGCACACAGTACCTTGATGTCACCAAATGCTGAATCAAATCCCGCAGAGATGAGGACAAGCTGAGGATTGAACTAGAAGCCAAAAAAGGAACAGAAAGAAACTGAAAATTTGAATATTGGTGAATATATTGGGAAGTTTTTGATTGTGTTGACCTCAAAATCCCTGGGTTGTGCTGCAAGTTACCTCAAATGGATCCTGAGAAATGCTTAAATGGTAAAAATATTCCTTAATATTTCTGCCATGCCACCGCAATAATAATAATAATAATAATAATAATAATAATAATAATAATATGTTTTGTCTTGGTATAAAAGATGGGCTACAGCAAATATTCTGCTCAATACCACAGATTTGCTTGTCAGTTGTTTGACCTTAACCAGTTGACCATGTCCCTTAGTGGCTGATGATATGTGCATCTCTGATCACGAGCAGAAGTAGTGGGGGAGCATCATAGACATGTGTTGAGAGGGGTTCTTTGGGGTTTGAATAATTCACCTCTGGAAACATGGGTGGTTCTTTCAACATCCTTAAACAACCCTTATTCAGGGACCTTTTGAGCGGGATGGGCTACTCAACCTGAAGAAAATTCTAACTGGGCCCCACCTGCATTGTCATGTGCTGTTTATCTTGATATGAGATCACCATGTCGCACACATATGGTTGTGATGCATGTGCCTGGTGTACCTTTATCAGACGGGTAGTCATGATGGGTATATTGGGCTTCGTATATTTTACCCCAGTGTCACTTTGATGGCATGCACTGCTCTCTCACTCAATAATAATAATATTAATAATAATAATAATAACGAAAATGATGATGATCATCATCATCGTTTAACGCCCGTTTTCCATGCTAGCATGGTTTGGAGGGTTCGACCGGGGTCTGGGAAGCCAGGAGGCTGCACCAGGCCCAGTCTTATCTGGCAGTGTTTCTACAGCTGGATGCCCTTCCTAACGCCAACCACTCCGAGAGTGTAGTGGGTGCTTTTTACGTGCCACCAGCACAGGTGCCAGGTGAGGCTGGCAAAAGGCCACCGTCGGATGGTGCTTTTTACGTGCCACCGGCACAGGGGCCAGGCGAGGCTAATAATAATAATGATGCCATGTGTTGTTTATCTTCATGTCACGTACCATGTCACACACATATGGTTGTGATGTATGTGCTTGGTGTACCCTTATCAGATGAGCAGTCTTGATAAATATATAGGGCTTTGTATATTTATACAACCCTAACGCCAAAGTCGCTTTGATGGCATGTACTGCTCTCTCACCCAATAATAATAATAATAATCCTTTCTAATATAGGCACAAAGCCTGAAATTTTTTTGGGGGGGGGGGGACTAGTTGATTACATCGACCCCCAGTATTTCACTGGTACTTAATTTATCGACCTCGAAAGGATAAAAAGGTAACGTCGACCTCGGTGGATGAAAGGCAGAAATTACCCTGCGGAATTTGAACTCACAACATAATGAGTCGGAGGAGACATTGCATTTTTTCCCAACGCTAACAATTCTGCCAGTTCGTTGCCCTTAAATGATAATCGTTTCTGATTTAGACGCAAAGCAGGCTAATTTAAGGAGAAGTAGGAGTGATTGGTACACTGGACTGCCCCAGTATATGACAGGTACGTTATTTTAACAAGCCTAGAATGACGAGAGGCAAAGTATGGTAACTGTAGTGGTAGTAGAAGATAGTCAAGGTTGGTGGTGGTAGTGGTGATGTTCACAGTGGTGGTGCTGGTGCTGCTGGAACTAGAGGCTGTGATGTTAGCAATGATGGGTGGGGGGAACTGGAGGTTGTTGTGATGGTGGTGGTGGTGTTAGTGATGACGGTAGGGGTGGTGGTGTTGGAACTAGAGGTTGTGGTAGTGGTGGTGTTAGTGAGGATGGTGGGAGGTATTGGAGGTTGTTGTGATGGTGGTGGTGGTGTTAGTGATGCCGGTAGGGGTGGTGTTACAACTAGAGGTTGTGGTGGTGGTGGTGGTGTTAGCAATGATGGGTGGAGGGGATTGGAGGTTGTGATGGTGGTGGTGGTGTTAGTGATGACGGTAGGGGTGGTGGTGTTGGAACTAGAGGTTGTGGTAGTGGTGGTGTTAGTGAGGATGGTGGGAGGTATTGGAGGTTGTTGTGATGGTGGTGGTGGTGTTAGTGATGCCGGTAGGGGTGGTGTTACAACTAGAGGTTGTGGTGGTGGTGGTGGTGTTAGCAATGATGGGTGGAGGGGATTGGAGGTTGTGATGGTGGTGGTGGTGGTGGTGTTAGTGATGACGGTAGGGGTGGTGTTACAACTAGAGATTTTGGTGGTAGTGTTAGCAATGACAGCGGTGCTGGTGGTTTTGGAACTAGAGGTTGTGGTAGTGGTGGTGTTATTGAGGATGGTGAGGAGATTGGAGGTTGTTGTGATGTGGTGGTGGTGGTGGTGTTAGTGATGATGGTAGGGGTGGTGTTACAACTAGAGGTTGTGGTGGTGGTGTTAGTGATGACAGTAGGGGTGGAGTTACAACCAGAAGTTGTGGTGGTGGTGGTGTTGGAACTAGAGGTTGTGGTAGTTGTGTGGTGGTGATGACAATAATGGTGGTGGTGGTAATAAGTGTCAAAATGGTGATAGTATTACTGACTGTTAGTTACAAAGACTTGATCACAAAACACAACAAATGGAAAATGCTACAAGACAAGGCATTCAGTCCACTGCGCTACCTACCAAGTCCACCATCCCACCAAGCTACATAGATAACTGAATAAGCCGGCTGCCAACACTTTTTTCTGCAAAATAGGGGTAGCTTATCCCGTTCAGGCTAATAGCATTATCCTCCGTTTAAGAATTTAAAATCACTTCTTTAACTTTCTAAGACATCTCAACGCTTCTAAAGCAAACTTCGTTTGTTTGATTACGTTCGTCGTAATTTGAATTTAACGTATGATAGTGTCTCATAAAGCGAGATTTCTATATATCTTAAAATTTGCAGAAGAATTTGTGGTGTGGTTTAGATTAATGGTTCAGAGCACTACGACGCGTAATCACAGAAGTGTGAGTTCATGTCTCATAGCCGGCCACCAACACTTTTTCTGCAAAATAGGGGTAGCTTAACCTGTTCAGGCTATATTATTAGCATTATCCTGCCTGCGTTTGAGAATTTAAAATCACTTCTTTAACTTTCTAAGACATCTCAACGCTTCTAAAGCAAACTTCGTTTGTTTATGTTCATTGAGATTTCTATATATCTTAAACTTGTGGAAGAATTTGTGGTGTGGTTTAGATTAATGGTTTAGAGCACTGCGATGCGTAATCACGGAGGTGTGAGTTCATGTCTCATAGCCGGCCAGCAACACTTTTTTCTGCAAAATAGGGGAAGCTTATCCTGTTCACGCTATATGATTAGCATCATCCTGCGTTTAAAAATTTAAAATTACTTCTTTAACTTTCTAAGACATCTCAACGCTTTGTTTGTTAGTTTACGTTCATCATAATTTGAATTTAATATAGATATACAAATATTAGTGCCAAGCAGTGTTTAGGTATAAGCAAAGTTTAGGTTAGTTAAAATATGTTTGTGGCATATTTCAACTGCTAAAAAGTAAATTCACTGCAGTTACCATAAAGAAAAATATTTCTCTTATGGTAAAAAGGTGTGAAAACACCTTATTTGTTCAGTGTCACCATATATTAGGACTCCCAGACATTGATGTGTCAAGCCAGTTGGTATTTATCAATGGAGGGTACCTATGAGAAGCAACTTTGAACAAATCTTATAAAGCAATGGCTTTATGTAAAATACAGTCAACAGCATTGACTGATTTGCACTGGTGGATCACCCAGTCATAAAAAATAACGAAATATTAGCACAAAGCTGTGTTTAGATGTAAGCAAAGTTTAGATTAGTTAAAATGTTTGTGATATATTTCAACTGCTAAAAGGCAAATTCATTGCAGTTACCGCAGAGAAAATATTTTTCTCGTGGTAAAAAGGTATGAAAATACCCTATTTGTTTGGTGTTGCCATCTATTAGGACTCCCAGACATCAATGTTTCAAGTAAGCTGGCTTTTATCAATGGAAGGTATACATAAATATATGTGATGGGTAAATTGTCGCCATATTATATTTTTAATTTCATGCATGTGCATTGTTTGTTTTTTGATTTTGTCAACTACACAGTATAGTAGGATCAGTTGAGAACCTTCTGTGAGAAAAACAGCACCATGACGCAATTCACTCTGCCAGAAATTTGGAAACGACATGCTGTACTGCATGACATTCACACCAGAAACTCCAATACAAATGGATAGTGAACACAGAACAACTGTTGGCTGACCATGTCCCTAAAACATATACTGAGAGTGATAAAAACAATACAGCCAGTCCACATCATGGTGTTTGGAGTGATCACTAGTGATGGCAACATTATTCCTACATTCATCTTCCCACATGGCCTCAGACACAACACGGAGGCTTACATCAAGTGACTGGAGGAGGTAATGCTGTACTGAGTTAAGAGGGCGGCTGCTGGAAGACCCTAAGTCTGGCAACAGGACTCTGCACCATGCCACACAAGCAGGAGAACCAAGTCATGGATATCAGACAATTTCTACAACCACCTCACCCCTAACATCTAGCTACCTAACTCCCCACACTGCATCCCCCTTGATTATTATGTGTGGGGCATAGTTGAGTGAGAGACCAATAAAACTCCTTGTAACACCAAAGATGAAGGCAAGGATTATGGCAACATTCACCAACTTAAACAAGGAGACCATTCAGAAGAGTTGCAGGAGATTCTGAAGTCATCTGGAGGTCGTGGTTGAAGCCAATGGCGATTTTATTGAATAAATTTATTCTTTAGTATTTCACATATTTTTATGTAATTTTGATAAATATATCTGTTAAAATGAGATGTGTTATTTTCATTTTTGCATAATTTAGACGACAGTTTATTCACTGCACACTCTAGATATATAAATGTATGTATGTATGTAAATATGTATGTATGCATGTATGTAATACATTAATCTTCTTTAATAATAGTTATTACTGATGTTTAGCTGAGTAAGATATATACAGAGAGAAGGTTTTAATGATGAGCAGATGACTCAACAGCATACCTCAGGACATCCAAGGGCTGCATCATAACCAGAGGATATTAAAACCAATTGAGGATCAAACTGAAATCGAACATCACAATATAACAAATGTACACAGAATTAAAACAAACAAACAAGCAGAAAATAATTACATTAATTATACAAGTTTGGTCATCAATAACATTTATTTATATTTCAGTGTTGCACTTGTCTTTCTCAGCAAGTAGTTTGGTTAGAGAATATCAAGGGGAAAAACTAAAGAGTTTAGACCATGGAAAAACCATTCTAGATTTAACCGCTTTCTTTTTTTACCATATTTCTGTTGAAATATACTGCCTTTGCTTCAATAAATTTTGAAAATAATTAAGAACTTAATTAATCAGTGATGCTATTAAGTTAGACATGGCCTGGGCCTATACTGCCTGAAATCTAAGTTATATATATATATATATGTATATATATATATAAGTTCAGCAAAATTTAGATTCAGATGAATACGGTACTTAAGTCAGAGGCACCAGAATTTTGTATGGTATTATCCATATATATCCATGGGGTGATTATAATCAAAATAAGCAACAATGTTGGCAAACAAAATGAAAATAAGTATGTGTATTGTCCGTTTGATGAAAGACTTCTATAAATGGCTGAAGATTGCTCAACATTTTAAAACTGATGTAATACTTACAATGTTTAATAAAAGTAGCATGAAACGATCGTACCAAATTACCGAAGATATACTTGTTGCTTATTTTGATTATATATATATATATATATATATATATATATATATACGTCTGTATGAGTTAGAGGTTAAACAACCATCTGAGGGATAATAAATTTCCTATATACTACTGGAATGTATACCTATGTATTTATATCCAAATGCTTACTGTTGTAAGGCAATAGTGCAATTGAATAATAGTTATGAGTGGAGGTAAACAAAAGTTTACCCAGAATTTATAAGGCAAAGAAGAAAATGGAGAAGATAACGTTATATATATATATATATATATATATATATATATATATATATATATATATATGTATTGTTCTGTGATAGTAAGATCAACAAAAAAGTACTCCACCTGGTGAGAGATAAATATTATTTAATAGATATAATACATGTTTTTATGTGCAACTAATAGTATTATATGTTTGAGAAATACCTCAAACATATTCATCACAAACTACATATCATAACAAACTAAAAATTGAATTGGAGAAGAAATGTGAACAGTTGAGAAGGAAGCATATAGAAAACGTGGAAGGTTAAAAAATGGAAAACGAAAAAGTAAAAATTAACAACTAATAACAGTAAGAGTTATCCTCCTTAGACCTTAAATTATAAGGCTAGAAAAATATCAACACGAACACACACAAAATATATAACAGTAAATATAAATCTCAGTTGATTCACTATAAACAATAAATTATGGGATACAATACAAACGTAGAATATTCTTTAATACATTAACCCTTTCGTTACCGTATTATTTTGAGATGCTCTGTGTTTCTTTCAATTACTTTAAATATAAGAAAGAATTTAGTAAAATAACTTAGTTATCATTCAGCTAGTGTTAGGAACATAAATTGTGACTAAGGTTTGGTGGAAGATTTTAATTCAAAACTTATGAAAACAAGGCATTTGTACTCAGAACCAGAGCCGGTTTCAGCTGGGCTGGTAACGAAAGAGTTAAAACTGAAAGACCCCAATTTCCAGTAAAGAGAATTTCTCGTTTCTAATCATCAACTGGCAAAAACCAAGCCTGCTTTTCTTTTAAAATATTCAGTGTTTGAATGTGTTTTTGTAATATGAAATGAAAGTTTGAAGAAAACTCTTATCTTTGTGTTCTGTTTGAATACCTTTCTGAACAACACATGCGAAAATGGCTGCCTTCAGGCTCATGATTTTAGTTCCATTCCTGTTTTTTGTGGTAACACGATAAACGTCTAAATCTTCATATGAGCATAGTCAATCAAATAACCATACTCATGGAAATTAGATTGTTGTTTAAGTAACATATATATGAGTGCATTGTATGTGTACATTGGTACACACGCAATACAATGAGAAAAGTATTAAAAATAATCGTTAACAAATATGCATGTATAAATGCCCTTGCGCAAATTGCATGGCGCATGCACACTTGCTCATACAATCATCCACAAAAATGTAAGTATATGCACATATGTGGTTTAGTGCACATGTGGTCTAGTGTTTGTCCCCTCACTTGACAACCAATGCTGGTGTGTTTACATCCCTGAAACGTAGCAGTTCAGCAAAAGAGACTGATAGAATAAGTACTAGGCTTACAAAGAATAAGTCCTGGGGTTGATTTGTTCATCTAAAGGCAGTGCTCCAGCGTGGCCGCAGTCAAAACGACTGAAACAAGTAAAAGAATAAAAGAATATATATATAATGATAGATAGACAGATACATACATACCCTGTCAGTCGACCTGCAATGTATACCCTGTTAGCTGACCAGTACATATTTTTAATATACATTTGATGTCAATTCAAAGAGACAAGGAGATGAAATGAGTGATAGCTTACCTCAGAGGCAACTGGCATCAAAATATGATGGAAGATGGCAAGATAATCTGATTCTGTTAATCCAATCTGGAAATAAAGAACATACCAGTGTTCTAGAATATGTATATAGAGTGTAAAGAGGTGTATACAGAGGAGCAAAGAGCTACAAAGAACAGGGTGCATAGAGAGTAAATAACATGCATTTATACAGGTAAATGCAGTGTGCATAGAGGTGTATATGGAAATCTACAGGGGTGTATAAAGCTGTGTATAAATTGTAAATACTGTGTATATACAGGTATGTATAGGATGAGTGGAGTCGCAAAGGCCCAGTGGTTAGGGCAGTGGACTCGCGGTCGTAGGATCGCAGTTTCGATTCCCAGACTGGGCATTGTGAGTGTTTATTGAGCGAAAACACCTAAAGAACCACGAGGCTCCAGCAGGGGGTGGTGGTGATCCCTGCTGTACTCTTTCACCACAATTTTCTGTTTTGAGGGAGGGGATGAGTCAATTATATTAACCCCAGTACTTGACTGGTACTTAATTTATTGACCATGTAAGGATGAAATACAAAGTTGACCTTGGCAGAATTTGAACTCAGAATGTGAAGATAGATGAAATACCGCTAAGCATTTCGGTGTGCTAACGGTTCTTATTTCTTTATTGCCCACAAGGGACTAAAGATAGAGGGCAAAAACAAGGACAGACAAAGGGATCAAGTCGATTACATTGACCCCAGTGTGTAACTGGTACTTAATTTATCGACCCAGAAAGGCAAAGTCGACGTTGGCGGAATTTGAACTAAGAACGTAAAGACAGATGAAATACGGCAAAGCATTTCGCCCGGCGTGCTAACATTTCTGCCAGCTTGCCTCCTTAATGATGAATATAATGATTGATGATGTGATTGATGATAATGATGATGATCCTTACCTTGTTTAAAGGAACATTGATGTTAAAGCCAAGCCCAGGACCTTTCCCTACGAAGTCGTAGTCAGATTGTCGTAAACAGGGCCAGAATTGTCCATTTTGGTAACGGTGGATGGAGAAGTATAAGACACTGGTAGAAGAAGACAAGGAGACAGGGTTATACTAATGTGTGTGTGTGTGTGTGTGTGTGTGTGTGTGTGTATGTGAATATCCATGTTGATTAAAATTGATATATATATATAAGACACACGTAGAAGAACAACAAGGAGACAAAATTACATCAATGTTTGTATGTGTGTGTGTGTGTGTGTGTGAGTGTGTATGTGTGTATGTATGAGCAAAAGGGATTACATCAATATGTGTGTACATGTATATATGAACTTGTATGTGTATGTATGGATGTGTAAATGAATGAAGAAATATAAAAAATTAGTAAAGAAGATGTAAAGATTACATCATTGTGTTTGCGTGTAGGGGGGTATCTGTGTGTGTGTGTGTATGTGTGTGCATGTTTGTGCGAATATGTGTATCTGTATGTGTGTGAATGTGTGTATCTAAGAAATGCTCCCATACTTCTCAAAACTCAGGAATTCCTGAACCAGGGCTCCACCACTAGATACATCTTAAAGTGATACCCACAACAAAATTGGTATAAATTTTATTGACCTCAAATGGACAAAAGAAATACTTGACCGTAATAAGATTTGAACTCAGAACAGAGAGGGTGGGAACAAATATTGCAAAGTTGTGAGTTATTTGGTGATCTCACTTTAGCTGGTGCCATGAAAAATATCAGCCAATGGAACTGAACTTGAAACCATAGGGCTGCAATTCAAACATTTTAACCACACAGCCACGTCTCTGACAAACAAAAGTTTTAATTCAAACAAGCTGGGCAAAAAGAGGTTCACTTTAATTTCTCAACATGATCGCTCAACCTGCTAGAAATAGCAGCCAAATTTCCTCCACTTTATATCCTAATATTTTTAGAAAAAGTTATATAATACACCATGAGGTGTGACAGTTACAGCTAAAAATGTCACTGGTCAATGGTCTGCTGGATGAGGACAGACCTAGGGTTAAACAAGAAACAGTAAATTAATCTATCTGTTGTTACTTACTGCGGATCGTCATAGTAACTGTACTGTGTGGCCTGGCCATGATGAACATCCCAATCAACAATCAGGATTCTGTTAATTAACAAAAGGATAATCAATTACAAAACACAAAGTCAGCATAACTGCGTATTTGATTATGGGACACAAGTCTACAACAGTGAAATATCATGCTATATATGTAGGTATATCACCGTGACCGTGACCGACCAGGCCAACAGATGTTGTTACACATCGCTGGTCACAGTGCACTTCGCATTGCTTTAGCCTTCAAATGACGCCACCCCACTGGCTAAGCGAGCAGGCCAACAGAAGAAAGAATGAGAGAAAGAGTGGTGAAAGAGTACAGCAGGGATCACCACCATCCCCTACCGGAGCCTCGTGGAGCTTTTAGGTGTTTTTGTTCAATAAACACTCACAACGCCCAGTCTGGGAATCGAAACCGCGATCCTACGACCGCGAGTCCGCTGCCCTAACCACTGGGCCATTGCACCTCCACGTGTAGGTATATATGTAGGTGTATATGAAGGTGAAGACACATGGCTCAGTGGTTAGAGCATTCGGCTTACATTCATGAGGTAGTGAGTTCAATTCCCAGGCTGGGCTGTGTGTTGTGTTCTTGAACAAGACTCTTTATTTCACATTGCTCCAGTTCACTCAGCTGTAGAAATGAGTTGCGACATCACTGGTGCCAACCTGTATTGGCATTTCCCTTTGAATAACACCAGTGGCACGGAGAGGGGAGGCTGGTATGCATGGAAAACTGCTCGTCTTGTATAAGCAATCTTGCCTGGATTTGTGTTCCGGAGGGGAACTTCCTAGATACAATTCCATGGTCATTCATGATGGAAGTGTTTTTTTTATGTTGGTGTATATATATCTATCTCTATATATACTCTTTTACTTGCTTCAGTTAATTGACTGTGGCCATGCTGGAGCACTGCCTTTAAGTCGAGCAAATCGACCCCAGGACTTATTCTTTGTAAGCCTAGTACTTATTCTATCGGTCTCTTTTGCTGAACCGCTAAGTTACAGGGACGTAAACACACTAACTTCGGTTATCAAGCGATACTGGGGGGACAAACAGACACACAAACATACACACATATATATATATATATATATATACACACACACACACACATATATACGATGGTCTTCTTTCAGTTTCCGTCTACCAAATCCACACATAAGGCTTTGGTCGGCCCGAAGCTATAGTAGAAGACACTTGCCCAAGTGGGACTGAACCTGGAACCATGTGGTTCGTAAGCAAGTTACTTACCACGCAGCCACTCCTACACCTATATATACATACACACACTTAAAGGCGGCAAGCTGGCAGAAACGTTAGCACGCTAGGCGAAAAGCTTTGCAGCATTTCATCCGCCGCTGTGTTCTGAGCTCAAATTCTGCCGAGGTCGACTTTGCCTTTCATCCTTTCAGGGTTGATAAATTAAGTACCAGTTACACACTGGGATCGATGTAATCAACTTAATCCGTTTGTCCTTTTTTGTCCCCTCTGTGTTTAGCTCCTTGTGGGTAGTAAAAAAATATTAAAAAATATATATATATATATACATACACACACACACATATACCATGAGCTTCTTTCAATTTCCATTTACCAAGTTTACATACAAGGCGTCACACAGTGGGACTGAACCCCAAACCATGCAGTTGGGAAGCAAGCTCCTTAACCACACAGCCATGCCTACACCTTAATAAAATACTTAACTTACTCTTGAATATGTATGTATTAAAAACTTTAGGGCCGAAATCCTTAATTACAATAATTGGAGACACAGTGTCTAGATAAGAAACAAAATGTTTTATTAATAAGGTCCTTTATTGACCCTAGGGCCTTATTTATGATAAATTCTTACCTTTCAACTCCCTTTGATAAAGCATGGGCAGCAGCGATTCCTACATTGTTGAGATAACAATAACCGCAGAACTCATTGTAGAGGGCGTGGTGGCCTGGAGGTCTGGGAAGGAGAGAGAAGTGGAGATAGATTATAGAGTACATGGTGGTGGTAGTGATGGGGGTGGCGGTGGTAGAAGTGGTTGTGGTGGTGGTGGTGGTGATGGTGGCAGTGGTTGTGGTGGTGGTGATGGTGGAAGTGGTGGTGGTAGTAGTAGTGGTGGTAGTAGTAGTGGTGGTGGCAGCAGTGGATGTGGTGATGGTGGTGGTGGTGTTGTGGTGGGGTGGCAGCAGTGGTTGTGGTGGAGGTGGTGGTAGCAGTGGATGTGGAGGTGGTGGCAGCAGCAGTTGTGGTGGTGGTGGTGGTGTTGTGGTGGCAGATGTGGTTGTAGTGGTGGTGGTGGTGGCAGTAGTGGTTGTGGAGGTGGTGGTGGTGGTTGCAGTATGGCGATGGTTGTGGTGGTGACGGTGGCAGGGGTGTCAGGGTGGGAGTGATGGTGGAGGCAAACTGGAGTGTATGGAGGTTTAAGGAAGGACAGAGATTAAACAGAAATAATATTAGGTAATAGTAGTGACAGCAGTGGTGGTGGTGGTGGTGGTAGTGGTGGTAGTAGTAGTGACAGCAGTGGTGGTGGTGGAGCAAGAGGTGGAGGTCATTCATGGAAACAACAAAAGATTTAATGAGCAAGCAAACATTCTGTACCAGAGAAGATAATTAATTAATTAACCACCACTCCTACCCACTGCCCCACCCCTCCACAAGAAAAAGTCATGAATTATTCATTAATATATATGACTATGCATCAACAGGGCCACGGCCTGATTGCTGAAGCACATCATGTGTATGTATATATGTGTGTATAAACATATAATGTGTATGTGTGTGTATATATATATATATATATATATACTCTTTATCTTATATTAAACTTTTAATACTTTTTGATAGTTATATAATTTAAATTTAAAAAATAAATAAATAAATAAAATAAAATAATAATAATAAATATATATATTTAAAATTTATAATTTATAAGTTTAGATTATTTAAATAATTTTTTTAATTTTAACTTTAATTTAAATATTTTAATTTGGAATTTATTTTTTTTTTAATTAATTTTATTTCTATGTATTGGCTTATGATTTTCACAGTTTGATTTGCCTAATAGTGGTTTTATCTCTAATTTAATATAATATATATATATATATATATATATATATATAATAATAATAATAATAATAATAATTGTGTAAAGTGCTCAGGTGCACTACAACTCATCTAAAGTGTATATATAATCAGGTGTAGTTTCGGCGGATTTCGGAAAGCATGAGGGCCTTAAAGGATGCAGTGTCATGGCAGTCAACAACTGACGCAGGCAGTTTATTCCATGCTTCAGCAACTCTGAGCGTGAAAAAATGTTTCCGAAAGTCATGGGAGCTGTGTTGTTTTCTGACTTTGTAGGCATGTCCACGTGTGTTAGACACATGGAGATCAAAAAGGTGTTCAGTGTTGTTGTTGGTGAGGTGGTTGATAACTTTGTGGGTGTTTATATATATATAATTAATTTAGCCTGCAGTAAGCAATGTGTATCAAAAAGGAAAACTATAAACATCATTAAATATGACTAAGGGTGTTATAAACACTTACATTGCTAGAAATAAGAGCTAAACACTCTAATGCTGCAGCAAAGCACACAATTGTATACACACATACTGACAGGGACCATAATCAACCGAAAAGCAGCGGTTGAGATATTCTCAGAGGAATTGATCACTTTCTGCTTTTTTGCCGTATATATACTCTTTACTCTTTTACTTGTTCCAGTCATTTGACTGCAGCCATGCTGCAGCACCGCTTTTCATCGGGCAACTCGACCCCAGGACTTATTCTTTGTAAGCCCAGTACTTATTCTATCGGTCTCTTTTGCCGAACCACTAAGTGACGGGGACGTAAACACACCAGGATTGGTTGTCAAGCAATGCTAGGGGGGCAAACACACACATACATATATATATATATATATATATATATATATATATATATATATATATATATATATATATATACATATATATATATATATACATATATATGACAGGCTTCTTTGAGTTTCCGTCTACCAAATCCACTCACAAGGCATTGGTCGGCGCGAGGCTATAGCGGAAGACACTTGCACAAGGTGCCACGCACTGGGAGTGAACCTGGAACCATGTGGTTGGTAGGCAAGCTACTTACCACACAGCCACTCCTACGCCTAATGATCACTTTCTGCTTTTTTGCCGTATATATATACATACAATTGAAAAATAGGATAAAATCTTTATAAGAATTTATCAAGTAATTAGCGTGAAAAACCTCATAAGGGAAGAATTTATTAATTATTCCTTTTAAATATATTTATTTATATCAAGGGCATTACTATACATAAATGCCTCATTCTAGGAGAGATGGTAGTTTTGACTTTAAGTGTCCCTCCTAGCGTGAGGTATTTATGTATAGTAATGCCCTTGATATAAATATATATATGGGCCGTGACTGCTGAGGATATGCGTAAGCTCGCAAGAAATGAAGCCAGTATGCTCCGATGGATGTGTAATGTCAGTGTTCATACTCGACAGAGTGTAAGTACCTTGAGAGAAAGGCTGGACCTAAGAAGCATCAGTTGTGGTGTGCAAGAGAGACGTTTGCGCTGGTATGGGCATGTGGCGAGAATGGATGAAGATAGTTGTGTGAAAAAGTGCCATACCCTAGTGGTTGAGGGAACCTGTGGAAGAGGCAGACCCAGGAAAACCTGGGACGAGGTGGTGAAGCATGACCTTCGAACTTTAGGTCTCACTGAGGAAATGACTAGAGACCGAGACCTTTGGAAGTGTGCTGTGCATGAGAAGACCCGGCAGGACAAGTGAGACCATAACCCGGGTTGTACCAGTCCACTTATGCATACCTTTCCTTCTGGGGACACAAAACTCTACTTGTGAAGACCTGTTGAGGCAAGTGAGAATCGAAATCGATCAACATCAATGGAAATTGCAGCTATGATACCAGTGCCGGTGGCACATAAGAGAACAATCCGAACGTGGCCGTTGCCAGTGCCGCCACGACTGGCCTCATGCTGGTGGCACGTAAAAAGCACCATCTGTTCGTGGCTGTTGTCAGCCTCGCCTGGCCCCCGTGCCGGTGGCACGTAAAAAGCACCATCCAATCGTGGCTGTTTGCCAGCCTCATCTGGCACCTGTGCTAGTGGCACGTAAAAAGCACCCACTACACTCACGGGGTGGTTGGCGTTAGGAAGGGCATCCAGCCGTAGAAACATTGCCAGATCAGACTGGGCCTGATGCAGCCGTCTGGCTTCCCAGACCCCAGTTGAACCGTCCAACCCATGCTAGCATGGAAAGCAGACGTTAAACGAAGATGATGATGATGATGATGATATATATATATACACACACACCTTTCAATTGAGCAAACTCAAAGTTGCCATGCAAACTCCCCAGCACTTTTAACATAGGTGTGGAAATTTTCAGGTCAATCCAACCACATTTACTAACACTTTTGCCTGCACAACTGCTTGTGAGACAATGTCTGCCATTTTCCCAAATGGTATTACATAAGAGTTATCTTAAATAACCACTAGAAACATGTGTACTAAATGCATTCAAACTATCAACCTTTGGTTTTGTGTTTATTCTAATACATACATATGTATTAAAGTGTTTAGCTCTTATTTCTAGCAATGTAAGTGTTTATAACACCCTTTTTGGTACACTTTACATACATGCATGCATGAGAGATATTTATTTGGACCTGTAAAAAGGATTTACACTGCAGTTTGTTATGGAGAAATATTCTCACCAGAGACAAAAGGATGTGGTCCAAATACCCTTCTATTTTTAGGTATTCAGGCCCAGATATCTCTGATCTGAGGATAAGACATTCATCAGGAGGGAATGGGTGCAGTGGGGTTAGGGGTCTTCTTCCCTTTTTACCCCACTCAATTTCCAAACGCCTTCAAAATCCAAGGCCACTGTCCGCCTCATTTCACTGACAAAGCCTTAATAAAATAAAGGGTTTTACTCTTACCTCACTAAGGCAAATCCATTCCTTATCTGTGAATAAGAGAAAAAATAATAATAATAATGATAATGATAATTATAATAATAATAATAATAATAATAATAATGATAATAATAATAATAATAATAATAATAATAATAATGATAATAAAAATAATGATAATAACAATAATAATGATTTCAAATTTTTGCCACAAGGGCAGCTGGGGAGGAGGGGAATAAGTCGATTACATCGACCCCAGTGTATACTTTGTACTTATTTAATCGACTCCGAAAGGGTGAACGCAAAGTCAACCTGGCGGAATCTGAACTCAGAACGTAGTGGAAGACGAAATACCACTAAGCATTTCTCCCAGTATGCTAGCGATTCTGCCAGTTCACCGCCTTATTATTATTATTACTACTACTACTACTACTGCTGCTGCTGCTCCTGCTGAAGACAATAGTGGTGGTGGTGGTGGTGGTGGTGGTGGTGGTAGTGATAGTATTTTAATGTTTCATCTGCTTGTTGTATAGTGTATGTACAATACAATGAGCTGTACGGCGGTACATATTCTCAAATTGGAACGATACAGAGAAGACTAGCATGGCCCCTGTGCAAGGATGACACGCAAATTCGTGAAGTGTTCCATATTTTCTATTGAAAGCGGCGATCTGGCAGAAACGTTAGCATGCAGGGCGAAACGCTTAGCGGTATTTCGTCTGCCGTTACGTTGTGAGTTCAAATTCTGCCGAGGTCGACTTTACCTTTCATCCTTTCGGGGTTGATAAATTAAGTACCAGTTACGCACTGGGGTCGATGTAATCTACTTAATACCTATGTCTGTCCTTGTTTGTCCTCTCTGTGTTTAGCCCCTTGTGGGTAGTAAAGAAACAGGTATTTCGTCTGCTGCTACGTTCTGAGTTCAAATTCCGCCCAGGTCGACTTTGCCTTTCATCCTTTTGGGGTCGATAAATTAAGTACCAGTTGCATACTGGGGTCGATCTAATCAACTGGCCCCCTCCCACAAAATTTCGGGCCTTGTGCCTAGAGTAGAAAAGTATGTGATGTAAGTGTTGTAATGGTTGTGAGGACGACTGCATGGTGTATATGCTGTGAGAGTTGTTTAATGTGTTAGATGATGCATCATACATGTTGCAAGATGCCAACAATTAAACTCATTCCTCACTTCATCCTCTTTTTAGATAAATATTTCTTTAGGAAAATCTCTTACCTCGTTTTCAATAACTTTATCAACAAGTTTCACTGTACAGCCAAGTGCTATCCAAGCACATTTGTTAGTGTCCTGAAATGGTAAGGAGAAACGAAATAAAACTAGGCTTTAAACGTTTATGACATGGATATACGAAACAATAAAAAAAATAACCTGTAAAACTGATAGAGATACATCATCATCATCATCATCGTTTAACGTCCGCTTTCCATGCTGGCATGGGTTGGACGGTTCAACTGGGGTCTGGGAAGCCATGGAGGCTGCACCAGGCCCAGTCTGATCTGGCAGTGTTTCTATGGCTGGATGCCCTTCCTAACGCCAACCACTCCATGAGTGTAGTGGGTGCTTTTTACGTGCCACCCGCACAGGTGCCAGACGGAGCTGGCAAACGGCCACAGATGGATGGTGCTTTTTATGTGCCACTGGCACGGGGCCAGGCGAGGCTGGCAACAGACACGAACGGATGGTGCTTTTTATGTGCCACCAGCATGGGGACCAGACAAAGCTGGCAACGGCCACGGTCGGATGGTGCTTTTTACGTGCCACCGGCACGGAGGCCAGTCGGGTGGCGCTGGCTATAGCCACGTTTGGATGGTTTCTTACGTTGATAGATTATGATTTTGATTTTCACTTGCCTCAACAGGTCTTCATAAGTGGGGTTTTGTGTCCCAAGAAGGAAAGGAATGCATAAGTGGGCTGGCTACATCCCAGGTATAGGCCACGGGATTATGGCCTCACTTGTCCTGCCGGGTCTTCTCACGCACAGCATACTTCCATAGGTCTCATTCTCTAGTCATTTCCTCGGTGAAATTTAGCAAATCCATCTGGTTGTTCCTGTTCTACATCTCATGTAGTGTACAATCGTATATTCCCTCCACCCGTCTTTGGTTCCTCAAATATTGTTGTTACCCAAATTATACACACTTTATACACACTTTTGACAAGTTGTGGTGCACCTGAGCACTATATACAATAACTTCATTATTATTATATATTAAATGTTTTAAATCTATTTTAAAAAAAAGCATGCTACGTAGAAACACATTATTTCAGCAAGAAGAAACAAAAGTTTTCTCCCTTAGTTAAACTGCCATTACTCTGAAATTTCATTCGAATTTATATTTGAAACAGTTTATGGAGAAAGCCTCTTCGTTACTTCCAGAAAAATTTCTGTACCTGAAGCACTGAAGGGGTTCTTTGGGGCTTATACTGATGTGTATATGTAAACTTGTATATATGTATGCATAGGCGCAGGAGTGGCTGTGTGGTAAGTAGCTTGTTTACCAACCACATGGTTCCGGGTTCAGTCCCACTGCGTGGCACCTTGGGCAAGTGTCTTCTACTATAGTCTCGGGCTGACCAAAGTCTTGTGAGTGGATTTGGTAGACGGAAACTGAAAGAAGCCCGTCGTATATATGTATATATATATATATATATGCGTGTGTGTGTTTGTGCGTCTGTGTTTGTCCTCCCAACATCGCTTGACAACCGATGCTGGTGTGTTTATGTCCCCGTTACTTAGCGGTTCGGCAAAAGAGACCGATAGAATAAGTACTGGTCTTACAAAAGAATAAGTCCCGGGGTCGAGTTGCTCGATTAAAGGCGGTGCTCCAGCATGGCCGCAGTCAAATGACTGAAACAAGTAAAAGATTAAAAGAGTAATAGCTGAGCATAGCTTTCCTTGGTTGACGTATGTGTGTATGTGTGTATCTCACTGGCACTCTGTCAGTTCCTGCTGATCTGATCAACAGAACAGCCAGCTCATGAAATTAATGTGCAAGTGGCTGAGTACCCCACAGATGTGTGGACCCTTGGTGTGGTTCTCAACGAGATTCAGCATCACACAGAATGCGACAAGGCTGGCCTCTTTGAAATACAGATATAACTCCTTCTTGCCAGCTAAGTGAACTGAAGCAACATGAAATAAAGTACCATGCTGAAGGACACAACACGTTGCTGGGAATTGAACTCATGACCTTACAACTGTAAACTGAATGCCCCTAACCACTAAGCCATTGTGCTTCACCATCAAACAAGCAATGTCAATCCTTTCCAGTCATCCCTGAAAACATGTCTGGCAGTGTAAGGAGTAAAGTCAAAAGGTTGTGGACCTATCAACAGCGTGTGGTAAGTAGCTTGCTTACCAACCACATGGTTCTGGGTTCAGTCCCACTGCATGGCACCTTGGGCGAGTGTCTTCTACTATAGCCTCGGGCCGACCAAAGCCTTGTGAGTGGATTTGGTAGACAGAAACTGAAAGAAGCCCATCATACATGTATATGTATATATATATAAATATGTAAATGTAAAAAAATACAAACTGGGACAAGAACGTGAAACATTTAGAAGACGATACAAAAAACACGGACGGGACATTCGAAGCCTTCAATCTTCAGTCAAGAACCGGATCATCTTTGCAATTTCGGCTGATTAATCTATATATATATATGTATATGTATGTGTATGTATATGTTTGTGTGTCTGTATTGACAACCAATACTGGTGTTTTTACGTCCCCGTAACTTAGCGGTTCGGCAAAAGAGACCGAAAGAATAAGTACTAGGCTTACAAAGAATAAGTCCTGGGGTCGATTTGCCCAACTAAAGGCAGTGCTCCAGCATGGCCACAGTCAAATGACTGAAACAAGTGAAGGAGTACAAGTCTTTGCGGGCGTACACTGGCATGTTTATCTATGCTTGTAATGTTTCATTTTATAAAAAATATACTGAAATTACACTTTACCTTATGAAAGTAAAGACTGTCGTATTTAGTGGAAAACTCTTTTAATTCCTCGTTATCCATTTCCTCTGTTTTAATCAGAGAATCAATCAAATTTTTGCTGTGTTGTAAAAGTGCCATTTCTTCTGTTCCCACACAGCTCTGAAAGTGAAAAAAAAAAGAATCTCAGAATGTGACCATTGTTTAAATAACAAGTGTATACTCTTACTCTTTTACTTGTTTCAGTCATTTGACTGCGGCCATGCTGGAGCACCACCGCTAGTCAAGCAAATCGACCCCGGGACTTGTTCTTTGTAAGCCCAGTACTTATTCTATCGGTCTCTTTTGCCGAACTGCTAAGTGACGGGGACGTAAACACACCAGCATCGGTTGTCAAGCAATGCTAGGGGGACAAACACAGACACACAAAAACACACACACATATATATACATATACACGACAGGCTTCTTTCAGTTTCCGTCTACCAAATCAACTCACGAGGCATTGGTCAGCCCGGGGCCATAGCAGCATCGGTTATCAAGCAATGTTTGGGGGACAAACACAGAAACACAAACACGCATATATATATATATATACATATATACGACAGGCTTCTTTCAGTTTCCGTCTACCAAATCCACTCACAAGGCTCTGGTCGGCCCGAGGCTATAGCAGAAGACACTTGCCCAAGATGCCACGCAGTGGGACTGAACCCGGAACCATGTGGTTGGTTAGCAAGCTACTTACCACATAGCCACTCCTGTGCTTATTTTGATTTGTACGATTTTAAATAACTACCGTCTTTTCCAACATGTGAGTTAGCTTGCAGCATGAACTGACGCTGCATAAATGCATCTGTGCCTGTGGAACATAAACAGCACCCAGTACACTCTGTAAAGTGGTTGGCATTAGAAAGGTCATCCAGCCATAGAAACCATGCCACAAGAGACAGCTGGAGTCTGGACAGCTCCTGTCAAACTGTCCAACCCATGCCAGCATGGAGAATGGATGTTAAAAAATGATGATGATGACGATGGTGATGATGATGACGACGATGATGATGATGATGGTGATGATGATGATGATGGTGATGATGATGATGATGGTGATGATGGTGATGATGATGACAATGGTGATGATGATGACGGTGATGATGATGACGATGGTGATGATGATGGTGATGATGATGATGGTGATGATGATGACAATGGTGATGATGGTGATGATGATGACAATGGTGATGATGATGATGATGGTGATGATGATGATGGTGATGATGATGATGATGGTGATGATGATAGTGTAAGTATTAAAAAATACCTTAAGCTAAGCCTGAAAGCAATGAAGTCATAAAAGAATCATCCATAACTTGCAGTAAACAACATTTATTAAATGTTATTACTGTTATTTCTTTATTTTCTGCAAACAAAATGCACAAAAAAGCTACACGTTTGCATTATGTTATATGTACAATAATAATAAAGGACGTTACCGTATACATTTTTACAAACCAAGGACGTTATATAGACCTCCTTGACTCAAGTTAGAGAAGGGGTTGCGTATTATACACAAGGTTTAGGATTTTCAGAGGTACAGCTCCCTAAAAATCACCTGTGTATTATACTCAAGGGCGGACTAAACTCGAGGATTTACGGTAAGCATAAATTTCACAAATAAATACTAAATGGTGAATCCTAACTGCCAGTTCTTAATTGATCTTAATCAAAACCTGCCATCGAAATTTCATGTCAATTTATTTATTTTTCAAATGCCAACTTAATGATGACAAAGCTATTTCACAAAATTCTTTATCTCTCTAAATATATAAAGCTGAAGTTGTCTGTGTATGGCAGGTTTGGTAGCCTTCAACTAACACTATCTCCTCCGAGACCCTGCGGCACAAGTTGACCAAAATTGAGAGTATGATAGAAGAAGGCTTGCTCTTCTTTCTGTAGAAGAAAAAATTCAAATCAGACCATGTTAACACCAAAAATTATTTACATCAAAAAGATGCTTTTTTTTCTATGAAAATCCCTAATTTTTACAATTTTTTGACTGCTGTGTTGCCATTTTTCAGTGTATTTCAACCAGAAAAATGTTCACTTAAAGAGAATAACAAGCTACATAATGCAAAATTTTTACTTTTCAAAAATTATAATTCTAAAGGGTCGAAACAAACCCGATACTGCTAGTTATTTTTTAAATTAATTAAAACAAAAGTCATGTGTTTCCACAGAAATAAGGTAACAAAGCAGATAATTCTTACATCAAGTTGTTGACATCTTTCAATAAGGTTTAGTTCATTACATCGTTTAAAGGGCTGGATAACTCGCTGTGGCTGTTCTGTAAAGTCAGGGATCCAAAAACACTCATGTTTGGTCATTTCTGGGTTGTAAATGAAACCAGTTGAGCTAAAACATTCAAAAACAAAGCAGTCGGTTATACAGCAATAAGCAGGCTATAGAGAGAGCGATGAACAGTTACATGGTGATAAACAGTTTTATACCTTATAGTGCATAAACAGGGCCTGAAAGACTGCTTTAAGATACACAGCGTATTTTATGAATATGTCTGTTCAAGAATCACAATAGCATGAAACTATTGGTAGCTCTTTTGGATGCGTATTAAATTTGATGTGTGTGTGTGTGTGTATCTTTTACCTTTTTCTTGTTTTAGATATTAGACTGTGACCAAGCTGTGGCACCACCCTGAAGAATTTTTAGTCAAATGAATTAACCCCCAGTACTTATATATTTATTTTTTTTGGTAAACCTAATACTTATTCTACCAGTCCCTTTTATCAAACTGCTAAACACACCAACATTGGTTTGTCAAGTGGTGGTTGAGGACAAACACACACGCACGCACACATATGTGCCAATGGCACATAAAAAGCACCCACTACACTCTCGGAGTGGTTGGCGTTAGGAAGGACATCCAGCTGTAGAAACACTGCCAGATCAGACTGGTGCCTGGTGCAGCCTCCTGGCTTCCCAGACTTGGTCGAACCGTCCAACCCATGCTAGCATGAAAATGGATATTAAATGATAACGATGATGATCGTAAGCTGGAAGGATTGTTAGCTCACTGGGCCAAATACTTAACAACATTTTGTCTATCTTAATGTTCTGAGTTCAAATTCCACTGAAGCTGACTTTGCCTTTCGATAAAATAAGTACCAGTTGAATGCTGGGGTCGAAGTAATTGACTTCCGCCTCCCCTAAAATTGCTGGTCTTGTGCCATCATCATCATCCTTTAACGTCCATTTTCTATGCTGGCATGGGTTCGACAGTTTGACAGGTGCTGGCCACCTGGAAAGTTGTACCAGGCTGCAATTGCCTGCTTTAGCATGATTTCTACAGTTGGATGTCCTTCCTAGTGCCATCCACTTTACCGAGTGCACTGGATCTTTTTATGTGGCACCAGTGCCAGTGATTCATACGTGACACCAGTACAGAATCTTGTTCAATAAATAAACTGTAACATCTCTCTCTCTTTCAGAGAGGCACTGAGCACCTACATGCACACATACACACACGGCAGTAACTTCCGCCTACCGAATTCAATCACAAAGCTTCGGTCGACTCGGGGCTATAGTGGAAGACACCTGCCCAAAGTTCCACGCAGTGGGACTGAACCGAAACCATGTAGCTATATATATCTATATGTGTATCTGTGTGCACATGTATGCATATGTGTGTAAGTGTACGTGAGTGTGTGTGTGTCTGCTTCTAGTACCAAAATGTAGTTGTCACAAGAAGTTAAATGTCCACACAGCCCTGCCAAACCATCAGCATCCGAAAAACTGTGCCCAATCATCTAAGATGCAACAGATAAAACTGATGTTCATGATAAAGTATGAGAGGAAAAAGAAAATGTTGTCACTTAAATATTTTTACTTACTTTGAATCCATTTTTACTTCTTTAATCCTTTATTTTTTTTTTATTTACTGGAAGAGAAAAATAAAACAATTTTTATTAATTAATACATTGCAACATAAACAGAAAACAACCCCAAAAAGACTGTCCAAGAATGTGTTTCCATTTACTTTGTTAGAGTTTACTTCTGTGGTTCCTCTCAGGGGTCAGAGGAGGCTGGCAAACGGCCACGATCGGTTGGTGCTTTTTACGTGTCCGTGTCGGTGACTCATAAAAAGCACCAACCGATCGTGGCCATTCGCCAGCCTCCTCTGGCCCCTGTGCTGGTGGCACATAAAAAGCACCCACTACACTCACGGAGTGATTGGCATTAGGAAGGGCATCCAGCTGTAGAAACACTGCCAGATCAGACTGGAGCCTGGTGCAGCCTTCTGGCTTCCCAGACCCCGGTTCGAACCGTCCAACCCATGCCAGCATAGAAAACGGACGTTAAACGATGATGATTCACTTGGATAAAAGCATCTTCCCTTAATTTCTATCTTTCACTTGTTTCAATCATCAGAGTTTTCTTCACTACTCTAGGCACAAGGTGTGAAATTTTTTAGGGGAGGGGGCCAGTCGATTAGATCGACCCCAGTATGCAACTGGTACTTAACTTATCGACCCTGAAAGAATGAAAGGCAAAGTCGACTTCAGTGGAATTTGAACTCAGAAAGTAACGGCAGATGAAATACCTATTTCTTTACTACCCACAAGGGGCTAAACACAGAGGGGACAAACAAGGACAGACAGACGGACTAAGTCGATAATATCGACTCCAGTGCGTAACTGGTACTTATTTAATCGACCCCAAAAGGATGAAAGGCAAAGTTGACCTCGGCGGAATTTGAACTGAGAACGTTGCGGCAGACGAAATACTGCTAAGCATTTCACCCGGAGTGCTAACGTTTCTGCCAGATAACGGCAGATGAAATACCGATTGATCTGCTGCAGATCAATATAATTGACCTTACTTCCCCCACCACCACACACACATACACAAATTATTTGTTCTTATTTCTAACTTAGAAATTATAAAGTGTGCTGCACGTTGTGCTTTTATATTGGGAGGATCTTCTGTTGATTGTTGTGTTGAGACTTTAGTCCGAGTACAGGGTTCATGTTCTTTCAAAAACTACTGCTTTCTCTCTCTCTCACACACACAAACTCTTACATCTCTTACACAAACTCCGTCTCTCTTATACACTAACTTCCTCTCTCTCTTTTACACAAACTTCCCCTCTCTCCTCCCTCTAAAACAAAATCCCCCCTCTCTCTGATTATAGTGTTGTAGACTTCGGTACAATATCTATGATGGTATTCATTCGGTTTGCGAAGGCGGCGAGCTGGCAGAATCGTTAGCACGCCGGGCAAAATTACCATTCCCACCAAAAAAATGATAGAAAGGAAAAGAAAAACTGCTTTTCAAGCTTTTAATTTCTCCCATCTCTACCCATTATTTTGTTTTAAACTTTTTTTAAAGTTTTTTTTCTATAGATTTCATGTTTGAAAAATACCAATTGCTTACAAATTTTTCTACTTTCGATTTGTGATCGTAAACTGAAAGCATGCCTTTACGTTAAAATAAAAGGTCTTAAACAAAATATATTCCTCTATTTTATCGAATCAATAGGGATCAAAGACGAAATCCATCACCGGTGAACAAAGTGAGGCCGGGAAAAATCGACCGAATGTACGCGTTACATAATGTGCGTTTGGAGGGACTGGGCTACCCTAACCTATTTCTTTATTACCCACTAGGGGCTAAACATAGAGGGGACAAGCAAGGACAGACATAGGTATTAAGTCGATTACATCGACCCCAGTGCGTAACTGGTACTTAATTTATCGACCCCGAAAGGATGAAAGGCAAAGTCGACCTCGGCGGAATTTGAACTCACAACGTAACGCAGACGAAATACCGCTAAGCATTTCGCCGCGAAGTTCTTCTCACTGTTGTTGCCTTACCGAGGTATCAGCTGATGCCCGGACCAATTTGAAACTCTTGATGCTGCATTGATGTTTTTTTTCTTGTTTCTTCTCTTTTTTCTTTTCTTTGCCTTTCTTTTGAAAAAACTTATATTATGGAAGAATCATGACTATTGTTTTTTAATGTGGCTTTGTATTATTCATATAGCAAATACGTACGTGCTCTATATGTAATAAAATTAACTTTATGCCTTTTTTTTAATGTGTTACTGGCATGTTATTGAAAGTCAAAAACAAAGTGAAGTAGAGTCAAACAAATATTGAACCAGATATTGCAAAGAAAGCATCTAGTCCGTTAGTTTTAATCATAATTATCGACAGGAAAACAAATGCTAAATTAAAATAATTAAATATCTAATATATATTATTGTGAATGCTTAGTCAGCTGTGACATCGCTTCAATGTGTTACCATGTGCTTCTGTGGAAAATCAATATTTACACTAAGTTTGAATATGTTCGATCACCTGGATTCGAACCAGGAAAAGGTGCTCCAGCTTGGCTGCAGTCAAATGACTGAAACAAGTATAAGAATATACATGCGGCAGTGCCACAGAGAATAAGAAAGTTATTGTTTTACTTCGATTAATTAAGAAATAAAGTTCCGAGTTCGAACCCAGCTTTGTACATAACCAGAAACAAGACATTCGATGACAAAGATCAAATTAAATGTAGATTTAAATATCGATCTCTAATATTGGCATAATACAAACAAAAAAATTATGGGAGGGGAGGGTTTAATTGATTAAATCGATTTCAGTTCTTGACTTGAATTTTACTTTATCGACCCTGGAAGGCCGAAAGGAAAAGTTAACCTCGGCGAGATTTGAACTAAGAATGTAAAAAGAGTATCTAACTAATGCAAAATATACCGGCTGATCTTTACCGATCTTACCACCTCACTGTTCTGGTAGTAATTTCTTTATTACGATTATACAATCGTTTACATAGAATTACAAATACATAACATACATGCAAAACAAATAATTAAGAGGTTCGATTTAAAAATTTTTCCATAACATTTGGATTAAAAAATTCGTCTATAAATTATCCTTTACGTGACCAATAGAATCTTATCACAGTTCATAACCTTTTGATCTTACCGAAGTTTCAAACCCCGGCAATTTATAAGGCCCCGCAGCTTTTGTTTCCTCTCCTCCCTCCATAGTTAAGCTGGGTTTCTGACACCCACCTTTTTTTCCACTTCCTTCCATCTTTTCTCATACACACCCCGTGGTAAGTTCCTCTTTTCCAGCCCCATTTTGCTCTTCAGATGATATCTGAAGTAAGTGAGCAAGCCGGGGCCCGAGACAAAGGATCCTATCGCGATCACTGTTCTGGTAGTGTAAATGATCAATAGTTTTTTTCTTTTAAATATTCTCCGTGGAGAAGATAAACAGTTCGTAAAACAAACCATTTACTACGACTTACCTTCAATGTTTGTCAATGAACTTGATAGGGTCACCACGTGACAATATCCACGTGACAATAAACAACCAATCGGCGTATGTTGCTTCAACACCCGCCTTAATTAAATGTGTGTCTGTGATTGATCTCCCGCAATTTTAGGCTGAAAAAAGAAGAAGAAGATGGTCCAAATATGTATAAAAATGTAAGTATTTTAAACTCAAACATTGTAAATTAATACATATTCTTTATTTGCCTGTTATATTATATTTCACTGGTTTCTTGTTTGTAGTCTAAGTGACAAAACTTGTTGAGGCCCATTCATAGCATTGCCTTGGATTATATTTGGCTTACGTGTTCATCCATTATTTTAAAAAGATTAAAACAATAGCGTAATATAATGGATATTTGGCTGTTATTTCTACGAGTGAAGTAGGTATGTATGTAGATTGGCAGAAGTGTCGGAGCGTCAGTCAAAATATCTCCAAAATAGCTCCAGCTGTTTTCGTTCATCCCGTCTCGGGCCGATAAAGTCAACTGGCAATTAAATTATGGGTCGATATCGTCTACTAATACTCTGCTCGCTCTCCTAAAAGTGTCGAGGCGATCTTAGACATTGATACTTTGTGAAACAAACACGGCGACAGGAACAAACATGTTTTGATAGTTTGTTATTGTTTAACAATAGTCTAGCCCTAATTCAATAAACCTGTGGCCCAAAGCAATTTAGCTACGCAGATCTCACCTGCCCTTCATCCATCTCAACCTTTAATGCGTTTAGGATTCATTTGATGGCTATATGGTTTCTATTTCTAGCAAATCGAACGATTTCATTTTCCCAAGGGGCCGTCGTTGGTTTCAAAAGCACAAAGGGCCGTCAATGGTTTCAAAAGCAATTAGTTAACAAACAAAGCTGGTTGATAAATATTTGAATATTCATAAATCTGTAATTGTTCTACCGATGAAGAAGTAGAAACGTCCAATATAATTAAGAACGTGACATAGAGCTAGGCATTTCGTAAAATATTCTAAATATGCCATTACAGTAGTTGGTAATCTTTCGGTAAAAGTCTATGACGTCATGAGTGAGTTTGTGACATTGTCTTTCATCCGTTCAACAAATCTGAATAAACACACACTCATTTGACGAAAGTAACAAGTCGAAGGAAACAGTAATTTATTATACACTATTTAGGTACTACTTGAGAACAGTGGTCCCGGTGCGCGCACTCGCTAGTCATGACTAGTCGATCCTTACTTTGTGTTTTATTTACTTTGCTAGGTAGTCGTTGTAGGATCGACTAGTCATGACTAGCTAGCGCGAGTGCGCGCACCGGGACCACTGTTCTCAAGTAGTACCCACTATTTAATATCCCTGATTATTAATTGTTTACCATTCTTCTAATTATAACTAGAATACTTGATGGGAATAATACTAAATTTTTGTGGTATCGATGGTGCAGGAGTGTGAGGAAAGAGTCAGTCAGGACACCATATGATTAACCTCCAAGTGCGCCAGTCCATCGTTTACATAGCAGCTGATGAGGGCTTGCCTTTCTTCTTCGTGATCTTCGGAACGAATAAGTGCCCTCGGCAGCGTTTGAGGTTGTATTCAATTAAGTTGATTCGCTAATTAAACTCGCTTAGCTATAGTAATAGCTCATAAGTAATTACCACGTAATTGGAGATTTTTAAAGTTTTATGAAAAAAATCCATGACTTAAAAATTATGGAAAGTTGCTCTGTCACTTCAAATATCCCCAAAAATGAAACCAGGAATCTGTATATGGTCGCTCGATCTGCGAGAAAAAACAGCTAAATCTCCTTCAAACTTACCCATTTGATTCCTATTGTACTTGGGTAAACCCTCATCTTTTAAAATCCTTATTTTTATAATTAAATATTATTAGGAATTGTAAAAAAAATTTGTTAATATATTTTGTGTATTTATTGCGCGTAAATTTCAACAACAAAATTTTATATGGACCCTGGTTCAGAACCACTATCCAACGTCTTTTAGAAGTGGGAAGAACACATTGCATAATGTAATGCTAGATATATATTTCTTTACTACCCACAAGGGGCTAAACATAGAGGGGACAAACAAGGACAGGCAAACGGATTAAGTCGATTACATCGACTCCAGTGCGTAACTAGTACTTAATCTATCGACCCCGAAAGGATGAAAGGCAAAGTCGACCTTGGCGAAATTTGAACTCAGAACGACGGGCGAAATACCTATTTCTTTACTACCTACAAGGAGCTAAACACAGAGAGGGCAAACAAGGACAGACGAACGGATTGATTAAGTCGATTATATCGACTCCAGTGCGTAACTGGTACTTGTTTAATCGACCCTAAAAGGATGAAAGGCAAACTCGACCTCGGCTGAATTTGAACTCAGAACACAGCGGCGGACGAAATACCACAAAGCATTTCGCCCGACGTGCTAACGTTTCTGCCAGCTCGCCGCCTTGCATAATGTAATGATAGATATATAAGTCTGGATGATATATAAAAAAAAAAATGGAAGAATAATAGCAACATTTTCCATTGTAAGTGTGCGGGATCAATTCTGACACACGGTTGAACAACTTTTTGTATTACATTTCTATCAATGTAAACTGTGTGAGAAAAAAAAAACAATAACAATAGCGACGTTATTTTAATTATTAGTTTAAATATAACGTTAATTAAGTAAATTATATATATAGAGAGAGAACATATAGTCCAAGGATGTGTAAAAACGGAATATAGAATTATTTTTAACCACATGACTTCCGTAAGGTTACGCTCGTTCCACACCTTTCTTCATGTGTGAAGAAATCCAAGCGAATCATTTATCATTTGGATTTTCAATTACAGGGACATTTTATGTTACACTGCTTTGTAATTGATCGCTGCATTGACTGCGCCGAGTCCGTGTGTGTATGTGTATATATATATATATATGATGTGTGTGTGTGTGTGCTAGTTGAGAGAGAGGGCACTTGTTTTAATATTTGTTCTTTAAATCTCAAATACTGACAGACTGAGGGATTTTTTTCTATCATTAGTGTACCTCGTGGTATTTAGTTGTGGCTGTTTACATTCCGGGTTCGAATCCCGCCCAGGTAAACTCTGCCTTTCATCTTTTCGGGGTTAATTAAACAAGGCAGCAGTCAAGTACGGCAAATCGATTTACATGAAAATGCATCTTATTATTATGTAAGTGAATGGAATTGCGATCGACAACTATGACTTAATAATTTTGTTATTTACCTTCCAAGTTCTTCCCGTGACTGGATACTATCTGCTGTTTTAGACTTTATGACGATAAAATCAAATATAAGTCTGTCTGTGTCTCTCCACCTCCAGATGTTGCTTGCTTGCTTCTGTTCCTCTAAAATTAGTTCAAATGGTCTACCTCCACCGCCACTGCCCTACTTTAATAACTAAAAATTCAATTGTCTCGATTACAAGCGCTGCACAGATGCAAGCCGTCATTGTGGCCTTTCGTCGCTGGCGAAGATGATAGTCTCAGCGCCTTGATGCCGTAGAATTTTTTCTACACTGCCAAGTTGTGACATAATGAGTTTTTGGGGTGTCTAAAGTTTGCAGCACTTTTCTTTCATTCATTATTTGGATCTTTTCGGTTTGAACGGCAGTTTTTAACATAATTTCTAGTTAACTAAACACTTTTAAACTTCATATACTGGTAGAATGTGTTTATAAAACATAATTTTCTCTTGGCTTTTTTGAGAAAATTCTATAGTTTGTAAGATATTTGTTGTTTTTTTTCTTCAATTTCTTCAATTTCAACCAATCAATGACGTCTATTGAGGTAAAAAGCATTCTGTGCCGTATGAATATGTACCTCGTGTAAGAAACAGATTGGGTTTATTTACATTTGTGAAGAAAAAAAATATACCCTTCCCCTAACCCTAAAACAGATTGAAATGCAATAGATCGATACTAGGGTCATAATTATGGGTAAAAATTTCATATGACACCGCTAGAAAAAACTGCCATTCAAACCGAAAAGATCCCATTATTTTTCTCCAAAATATTCCGTTCTTTCTTTTTCAAAAACGTTCGGTTCCCCGATGAAGTGATTGTCTCCACCCTTAAAAGGTCTGTCACCAGTTCTTCCCAGTTTGTCCTGGCGATGTTGCAGGACTTCAACTAATCCTTATTTCTTTCTTTCGTCCTTTTTTTTTTTTTTATCATTTTCCTTCTTTCGGTTTAGAATACAAGAATTGTTTTCGAGGCAGGTTAACAAGTCAACATGGTCACTCATCTGCCTGCGATTACTTTTGATAACATTTTCTTGCTTCGTCATCATCATCATCATCAATTTTCCCATGGCCAGACATGTTCTTCAACTAAAACTGGAATCGATGTCTCTTGCATGAGGGCGATGCTCATTTACAACCATTGCATGATGTCAAAACAAAGAGACACACACACACCTGTGTGTGTGTGGCCTGGTGGTTAGGGTGTTGCGCTTACAATTGCCAGATAGTTCAATTCTCAGACTGAGCAACACATTGTGCTCTTCAGCAAAACACTTCATATCCTGTTGCTCCAGTCCGCATAGCTGTAAATGAGTAACTCTGTGGTGGACTACTTTCTGATCAAGGAGAATGTTGGACTGCATGGCGTAGCCAGTGGGGTGGCATCAAAACGGGTTTCAGAGGCCCACAGCTTTTTAATATTCTCCCAAAGAACCTGAGAGACCTACACAAAGTGAATGTAGGCGTTTTCAAATCAAAACTGGATCTCTTCCTGTCGAGAGTCCCAGATGAACCTACCTCACAGCAGGAGGTGAGAATGAAGGTATAGACATCAAACTTCCTTATTCACCAAATACCACATATTAGAGAAGGCTCTCAATAATAACAGTGTAGCAAAATGGTGGTGCCCCAGCATGGCCACAGCTTTGACCTGAGACTAATAAAAAAAAAATATGGGTGATTAATTTGCAATGTTACAACCTAAATATATACGCTGCTGAGAATTTTGTCTAGCGTGCTAACAATTTCGCCAGTTCACCTCTCTCTTTTCTCTCTTTCTCTTTTACTTGTTTCAGTCATTTGACTGCAGCCATGCTGGAACACCACCTTTTTAATCGAGCAACTCGACCCCTGGACTTATTCTTTTGTTAGGAAGGGCATCCAGCTGTAGAAACACTGCCAGATCTGACTGACCTGGTGCAGCCTTCGGGCTCCCCAGACCCCAGTTGAACCGTCCAACCCATGCTAGCATGGAAAGCGGACGTTAAACGATGATGATGATAAGCCTAGCACTTATTCTATCGGCCTCTTTTGCCAAACTGCTAAGTAACGGGGACATAAACACACTAGCATTGGTTGTCAAGCAATGCTAGGGGGACAAACACAGACACACAAACACACACACGCATATATATATATATATGACAAGCTTCTTTCAGTTTCCGTCTACCAAATCCACTCACAAGGCTTTGGTCGGCCCAAGGCCATAGTAGAAGACACTTGCCCAAGGTGCAACACAGTGGGACTGAACCCACAGCCACTCCTGCGCCCATAGAAATATTGGTTTCAAATTTTAGCCCAAGGCCAGCTTAATTAGTTATTTCAATAAACTCTTTGTTATTTTCATAATTTAATTTAAACGAAGGCAATGTACTTCAACAGAAAATATTTGAAAGAGTGCAACAGAGTAACAAAAGAATAAAAAAATGATTCAATGAATATATTTAAATATATTAGCCAAGTAAGTATTAACAATCTTGATAAAGTTAGCTAAGGAATTCCAATTAATATTACACTGTTATCATTCTCTCTGAGGACAACCATTTTAGTGCAATGGTGAAACAGGTAAGATTTTATCATTCTTGAGGTGAGAGAAAGAGAGGGGGTACCAGGTGATGGTGTTGTAAAAGTATGTACAAAATAGGTTTAACCTTTTAGCATTCAGAATTACTCTGACAGCTGTAATGCTTATTTCTTCACATTGTTTTGAATTAATCATCAGTGGCTGTGTGGTAAGTTGCTTGCTTACCAACCACATAGTTCCGGGTTCAGTCCCACTGCATGGCACCTTAGGCAAGTGTCTTCTTCTACGGCCTCAGGCCAACCAAAGCCTTGTGAGTGGATTTGGTAAATGGAAACTGGAAGAAGCCCATCAAGAGTGGTTGTGTGGTAAGTAGCTTGCTTACCAACCACATGGTTCTGGGTTCAGTCACACTGTGTGGCACCTTGGGCAAGTGTCTTCTATCGCCTCGGGCCGAATAAAGCCTTGTGAATGGATTTGGTAGGCAGAAACCGAAGGAAGCCCGTCATATATATGTATGTATAAGTGTGTATATGTTTGTGTGTGTGTGTTTGTCCCCTAACATCGCTTGACAACCGATGCTGGTGTGTCTACGTCCCCATAACTTAACAGTTCGGCAAAAGAGACCGATAGAATAAGTACTGGGCTTACAAAGAATAAGTCCTGGGGTCGATGTGCTTGACTAAAGGCGGTGCTCCAGCATGGCCGCAGCCAAATGACTGAAACAAGTAAAAGAGTATATGTATGTATATGTTTGTGTGTCTGCATTTGTTACCCCACTATTACCTGACAACCAATGTTTGTGTGTTTACATCCCCGTAACTTAGCGGTTCAGTAAAAGAGACCAATAGAATAAGTACTAAGCTTACAAAGAATAAGTCCTGGGGTCAATTTGTTCCACTAAAGGCAGTGCTCCAGCATGGCCACAGTCACATGACTGAAACAAATAAAAGAATAAAAGAATGTTATCTCACAGCTTCAAGATTTTCATGACGTGATTGTTTATTTTGACAGCGGCATTGCAGGGTAGGTGTGAGAGGTTGAATTTAGCCAGATTGGACATTGAGCAGGTTGAACATCTGAGCTGGACATGGTTGATTTAAATACTAAAGGGTTGATGTGATGGCAGCTGGTATAGAGTGTTGGCTGTGTGGTAAGAGGTTTGTTTCCCAGCCACACGGTTCTGAGTTCAATCCCTGGTACTTTGGCAAGTAGCTTCTACTATAACCACAGACCAGCCAAAGCCTTATGAGTGGATTTGGTAAATGGAAACTGAGAGAAGCTCGTTGTGTGTGTAGGTTTGGTGGTGCAAACAGGAAAAATAAAACTCAAAACAGGAGTGTATATTATGAGTTTATATATGGGTATATACACACACACACACACATAGTGCTTCGAAGTTTGTTAAGTGCTACTGTACGAAACTCTTGACCCCTGAGTCACTTTCGTTAAATATTAATCAATAAATGTATGTAGATAGATGTACACACACATAAATACATGTGAGTACATAGGTACTAAACAAGGTGAAGAAGAGCTACTTGAATAACAAAAGTAGATTAAGACACTATTATTTTTTTCAGCTTCAATAAAATAGTGTATGTATGTATGTATATATATATATATATATATATATATATATATATATACAAGATCAGAAAATGGAGAAATACATGTAAATCAAATATCAATTACCAGATAATACTCAATCACATACTTTATTAAACCACCACATAAGAGACTGTAGGGTTAAACGTAAAAAAGCAGAACAAATCAGTGTACATAAAGGAATGTACATAAATCTATATATGTATGTTTATATGTGTGTGTATGCATATATGTATATGAGTGTGTGCATATATGTATGTGTGTGTGCATATATGAATGTGTGTATGCATATATGTATATGTGTGTGTATGCATATATGTATATGTGTGTGTATACATATATATGTATGTATATGTGTGTATATATGTATATGTGTATATGTATATATATATATATATATATATATATATATGAGTGTGTTTGTATAGATAGATAAGTTAGATAGATAGATAGATAGAGCGTGTGTGTGTATGTGCGTGCGCGCATGTATTACGCAAATGAAACTGTGAATGTAATTTATCTCTGAGGTATATTTTGTGTCTCCAGAACCTGTTTTTGGTGCAGAAATAGAATATATGATATTATCTAACCTTTATAGGTCAATGACATTGTACCGTCACAGTCTAATATAGGTCAACAGCTATACCACTCTTACACTTATACCCATACAGAAATTGTCTTTTATTTTATCTATTTACTAGCAGTACTGCCCGGCGTTGCTCAGGTTTGTTTCGACCCTTTAGAATTGGAATTTTTGAAAAGTAAAAATTTTGCTTTATGTAGCTTGTTATTCTCTTTAAGTGTACATTTTTCTGGTTGAAATACACTGAAAAATGGCGACACAGCAGTAAAAAAAATCGTAAAAAATAGGGATTTTCATAGAAAAAAGCGCCTTTTTGATGTAAATAATTTGGTGTTAACATGGTCCGATTTGAATTTTTCTTGTATGGAATGAATAGCAAGCCTTCTTCTATCATACTTTCAATTTTGGTCAACTTGTGCCGCAGGGTGTCGGAGGAGATAGTGTTAGTTGAAGGCTACCAAACCTGCCACACACAGACAACTTCAGCTTTATATATAGAGAGATTTATTTTACTCTAGATACAAAGCCTGAGGTTTTTTGCTGGGGTGTGGTCTAGTCAATTACATCAACTCCGGTGCTCAACGGGTACTTCTTTTACTGACTGTGAAGGGATGGAAAGGAAAGGCATCCTTGGCAGAACTTGGAACAAAAAGCTAGAAGAAATGCTGCTGAGTATTTTGTCCAGCATGCTAACAATTCTGCCAGTTCACCTGTATAGAAATATTGGTTTCAAATTTTAGCACAAGGCCAGCTATTTAGGGGGAGGGCAAGTTGATTACATGAACCCTAGTGCTCAAATTGTACTTATTTTATCAAGGATGAAAGGCAAAGTTGACCTCGGAGGAATTTGAACTTAGAACTTTTCAGTCACACAAAATTCTGCTAAGCATTTTTTGTATAGAATTGTATAAGTACAGAATTGGCTGTGTTGTTAAGAAATTTGTATTCTATAGGCATAGGAGTGACTGTGTGGTAAGTAGCTTGCTTACGAACCACATGGTGAGTGGATTTGGTAGGCAGAAACTGAAAGAAGCCTGTCGTATATGTGTATGTATATATATATATATATGTGTGTGTGTGTGTGTGTGTGTGTGTGTGTGTGTATATGTTTGTGTGTGTGTGTGTGTGTGTATGTTTGTGTGTCTGTGTTTGTGCCCCCAACATCGTTTGAGAACCGATGGTGGTGTGTTTACGTCCCTGTAATTTAGCGGTTCGGCAAAAGAGACTGATAGAATAAGTACTAGGCTTACAAAGAATAAGACCTGGGGTTGATTTGCTCGACTAAAGGCAGTGCTCCAGCATGGCCAACCGATATATACATATATATATATATATATATATGACTGGCTTCTTTCAGTTTCATTCTACCAAATCCACTCACAAGGCTTTGGTCAGCCTGAGGCTATAGTGGAAGACACTTGCCCAAGATGCTACGCAGTGGGACTCAACCTGGAACCATGTGGTTGGTAAGCAAGCTACATACATACTGATGGTTCTTGACTGTTTTTTTTTTACTTGTGGACCCCTTTGATTCCTATTTTACTCAGATGGACCCTCATGGCCATTTGATGTTTAAAAAACCCTACTATATTTTTATAATTAAATACAGTAATACCTCACTTTACGAGAACCCGGGTTTATGAGTTTTATTTTTCAAGCACATGATCCAAATTTTGAACCAGGTGCAGAAGTTTTTAACTATCATAACAAATGCTTCTGTGTGTTACCAAGAAATTTATAGAGAGCAAAAAAAGCTTCTTCTAAGCAAACAACTCTAGACTTGTCTTTTTAAGAAGAAATCTACAAGTCTGTCTACAAATGCTTGTGAATCGGTGACTGCATCTACAAGTGATAGTGTGTGCGAGTCTAATGTGAGTGAAAGCGATTCAGAAAACGATTATAATAATATTTATTATAAATGATCTTGACATTCTTTTCACTTTACATAAAATATTCTTTACATTTTACTGTTGTTTTATTGCCATATATTTACAAGTATCAAATTTTATAGATATAATATTTTTCTATGCACAATTGCTACTAATGGAAATATTTTTCTGGGAATGATTGCTGCTATCGGAAATTATGCTCTGCTTTAAGAGTTTTCGCTTTATGAGTGATCTCTGGAAATAAATTAACTTATATATCAAAGCATTACCATATTAGGAATCGTAAAAAAAAAAAAATTATATTTTATGTATTATAGCAATATAACCAGTTTATTGCAGATAGATTTTAACAACAGAACCCCTGTGAACTGGACAATATGGTAATTGTCACACCATATAATTGGTTTTAATTAACAGTCTAATGTCTCTCATGCTGAATTTTATATTGCCGAGACAGAATTTTCACTGTAAAACTTGGTTCAGCAGCACCAGGCTAATAGTTAATGACCCAGGGTGCTGGTAGCAGATGGAGCTGTCATTCCTACTTGACATTTTTGATTTCCATTTCCATATATCCTACATATCTGCTGTGTTCACATTTAAGTTGTAATGTAAATAGATATGTTTGCTATGGCCCAGTTCACTTAGCTGTTCCACTTAATTTGTTGCTCTCGTACCACTTTCGCACAGGTGGGCAAGGATTCTGGATTATTTCTCCTGTTTTTTCTCTTAATTTTTGAGATCAGTTGGTTTCATTTTTAGTATTCTCGTTTGTGAGAGCAGTCGAGTTTATTTCAGATATTCCTATTTTAAAAATCATCTCTGGCTAATCGTTGAGAGGATATTGGTGTTGCCTTGGCAGAGGTTTGTGCTCTCTGAGTGCTCTTGTTGTTATTATTATTATTAGTGAAAATTCATTAATATGTAATTATTAATTTCTTACACTATCTCTTTTTCTCTTTTTACTTGTTTCAGTCATTTGACTGCGGCCATGCTGGGGCACTGCCTTTAGTCGAGCAAATCGACCCCGGGACTTTGTAAGCCCAGTATTTATCCTATCGGTCTCTTTTGCCGAACCGCTAAGTGACGGGGACGTAAACACACCAGCATCGGTTGTCAAGCAATGCTAGGTAGACAAACACAAACGCACACACACACACACACACATATATATATATATACATATATATATATATATACATATATATATATATATACATATATACGACAGGCTTCTTTCAGTTTCCGTCTACCAAATCCACTCACAAGGCATTGGTCGGCCCGGGGCTATAGCAGAAGACACTTGCCCAAGATGCCACGTAGTGAGACTGAACCCGGAACCATGTGGTTGGTTAGCAAGCTACTTACCACACAGCCACTCCTGCGCCTATGCTAATTATTGCCTTAACTTCCCTTCCACCCGCACCTTTTTCTAATTTATCGATTTCAAAATAACAACTTTTATGTTTTTATAATTTTTTTTTTTTTTTTTTCAATTTGCTACAGGTCATTGGGTCAATCCTGTCCTGAGTGGACAATCATAGAACTCCAAGGAGATCTTGAAATGCGATACCCTGTGCCATTAGAGGGTAAATTTATTGGAGATTTACATTTCACAACTAAAGTAAGAGCTTTCATTCATTTTATATCATCATCATCATTATTACCATCATCCTCCTCATCTTCATCATTTAAGATCCATTTTCCATGCTGGCATGAGTTGGATGGTTTGACAAGACCTGGCACTAGGCCCTAATTGTCTTGTTTTGGCATGGTTTCTAAAGCCGGATGTCCTTCCTGATGCCAACAACCTGAACGTACCGGGTGCTTTGATATGCCACCGGCATGGGTACTAGCTACATGACATTAGTATCTACCACACCGGCGGCGAGCTGGCAGAGACTTTAGCACGCCAGGCGAAATGCTTAGCGGTATTTCGTCTGCGTTACGTTCTGAGTTCAAATTCCGCCAAGGTCAACTTTGCCTTTCATCCTTTCAGGGTCGATAAATTAAGTACCAGTTACGCACTGGGGTCGATGTAATCGACTTAATCCGTCTGTCTGTCCTTGTTTGTCCCCTCTGTGTTTAGCCCCTTGTGGGTAATAAAGAAATAAGTATCTACCACACCAATTTCACGTCGCCTGATGGGTCCTTTCCTCAAGCACGACATATTGCCGAGGGTCTTCGTTATTTGTCATAGCCTCCATGAGGCCCAACTCTTGAGAGGTGCTTTTTACATGCCACTGGCATGGACAATCTTGGTTCCACTAACTCACTCAGCTGAGAGGTCCTGCCCCATGCTCCAGTGTCTGCTTTGGCATGATTTCTACAGATGGATGTTCTCCCTAATATCAACAATTGTACAGTGTGTACTGGGTGCTTTTTTTTCACGCCAGCAGCTCAGGTGATGTCACCCTGCAATTTTAACACTTTCATTACTGTATTTATTTTGAGATGTTCTGTGTTTCTTTCAATTACTTTAAATATAACAAAGAATTTAGTAAAATAACTTAGTGATCATTCAGCTAGTGTTAGGAACATAAATTGTGACTAAGGTTTGGTAGAAGATTTTAATTCAACACATGAAAACAAGACATTTGTACTACAGAGCCAGAGCCGGTTTCAGCCGGGTTGGTAACGAAAGGGTTAAAACTGTGAATCTCATGAGAGCAACTTTATGCTGGGAGGTGATAAATATAGGTAGGGGTCAAGCATGAGAAAGGGTTTCTTGCTGAAGAGGAGCCAAAGGACTAGTCTCATTTTGTAAGAAAGACTGTGATTGGATGGAGCTGGAAAACAATAGAAATAGGTTAGAAAATTGTGTAAGAATGAATGGGGCCCAGGACTGAGCAGGGGATGTCTGGTGGTGCAAAACGGCAGAAATAGTGATGGTGACAGATGGTGATACAGTAAACAGGAGAATGAAAGAGGGGAAGGGAAAGAGAGAGAGATGACATCTCAATAATCAATTACTAAATAGATTTGATCTCTGTTTTCAGGAACAACCTGTTCTTATCATTGGCCACCATATCCTCTACGGAAAAAAGATGCAACTTGAGAAACCTTTTGCTGTTTTGACTCGGCGCCATCTTGAAACAAGTGAAGAGACGGATGATGACTCAGCAAAGAGAGCAACCGAATATGGAGTGGAGGCCCTCATAAAAACAAAATTGCTGTTCAAAACACGACCAAAGCCAATTCTTGCGCACGTTCCAAAGAAAGTCTGATATTTTATGTTTGTAATTATTATTGAAACGTGGAAAATTTTATTATGAAATACCAAAGACCATTTCTCTATCTCCCCAAAGTCTCTGTGGTCTGTATTTTGGTATAGCCAGCTGCAAATCATTGCACTTCTCTGAGAAGCAGCATAATATTCCAAAACCATTTTCAAAATGAAGGGCAAAGAAGAAGTGAGGTTGTCTATTGTCTTGTTTACAAGACCTACATTCTTTGCAAGGAACTCTAGTGTTTTCTTTCTAAAACATATTGAACTTACTATTGTATAAAGACCATTTATTGCAGTTGATATTCTTTAAAACAGTTCTGTCTCCATAGTATGGAAAGTGGCAAAAATCCCTTGTTTATCTAAAACTTATATTTCACAAATTTTTCAACTTCTCCCAAAATTCTGCCCTAAAACTGGTTGTTTTTATCTTCAGACGATGGATATAAACTTATATTACATCACTGCTGATCTCATTAGCATTACTGTATGTTTTTTTATATTTTTTACTCTTTTACTTGTTTCAGTCATTTGACTGCAGCCATGCTGGAGCACCACCTTTAGTCGAGCAAATCGACCCCGGGACTTATTCTTTGTAAGCCTTGTACTTATTCTATCAGTCTCTTTTGCCAATCCGCTAAGTTACGGGGACGTAAACACACCAGCATCGGTTGTCGAGCGATGTTTAGGAGACAAACACAGACACACAAACATATACATACACATACATATATATATATATATATACATATATACAACAGGCTTCTTTCAGTTTCCGTCTACCAAATCCACTCACAAGGCTTTGGTCGGTCCAATGCTATAGTAGAAGACACTTGCCCAAGGTAGGACTGAACCCGGAACCATGTGGTTGGTAAGCAAGCTACTTACCACACAGCCACTCCTACGCCTATCTATTTTATTTTAATTCAATTTTTTTTGTCCATTTAGTTCAAGTGCTGGTCTGGCTGTGTGGTTGAGGAGTTTGCTTCTCTACCATATCGTCTTGGGTTGAATCCCCCTCTGCTACATCTTGGGCAAGGTTTTTTTTTTTACTATATCCCAAGCCAACCACAGTTTTGTGAATAGATTTAGGAGGTGGAAACTGGAAGAAGCCCATCCCGTGTGTGTTAGTGCGTACCCTTGTTGTGATAGCATTTGATGATTGTAAATGAGTCATCATACAAGTGATGATGTTATTCATTTCTACCATGGAGAAATATTACCGTGGAAACAGGCGGAAGTTGGTGTCGGAAAGGACATCTGGCTGTATAAAATTCCTTTAACAGATTCTGTCTGACTCGTGCCAACATGGATCCTTATCAAGTTACACTTTATCAAAATATTTCAATAGGTAAAAAATGAGAATGGGGGAGAAAGATGTCAGCATTGTCAACATATTACAGCTGAATTCTCATACAAAGGGGAAAAAAAAACATTTGAAGTTGGTTTACAACAAAGAACATCTGTCAAATATCAGTGTATCAGAATGGTAAATATCCCTGTCAAGTTGTGATTGTGGAACAGTTTTGGTTGTCCATCGTGGCTGTTGTAGTTGCCATGATGTTAGTTATAGTTTTTGCATCTCCACAACTCCCATCTACTTCTTCCTCTGAATCAATACCGTTCATACAATTCTGTATTTCTGAGATGAGGAATTTTATATTATGTACTAGCAGTATCGCCCAGCGTTACTCGGGTTTGTAAGGGAAATAACTATATAAGTATTTTTAGAGAAGTAAAGTATAATAGCCATCTCAATATGGCTAACCACAAAGGTGGGGGATGTTACTGTAGCTTTTTACGTTCTGAGATTTAATAATACATTTTTAGAGAGTTACTTCCCTTATATAATAGCAAAAAAATGCATTAAAATGGGAAAAAATTATGGTAAATTTTTTTTTAAATCGTAGCCTCATCGTAGACACGCGCTAATACCCAGAAGGGCTCGATATGAATCACGACTATAAGATACCCGCTTTTGGTTAAACTGCACCGCAAAATGTGGGAGTAGCTAGGAATCTAAATCGTAGGAGACAGACAGACAACCTTACTTTTATATATAAAGATTAGGCAGACTGGTATCTTTGTCTTGATTGTTGCTTTTCACTACGTTTCAGCTGTATACACTCCAGCTTTCCTCGGGTGTCTTGTGATTCGCTTTAGGACTTTGGCTGAGGTTGTTTATATTTCTACGATTGGGAATTTTATATTATATTCTAATCAAAGTGGTGTCTTCATCTTAATTGTTGCTTCCACTACATTCCAGTTGCACGCACTCCAGCCTTCTTCGGGTTTCATGTGATTCACTTTTGTACCTTGACTGGGACTGAACTCAGAGCTTCCTGGTTACTGCACTGCATTAACCAGCGCCATTATCCAGTTGTATGCACTATAGCCTTCTTCAAGTTTCATATATTTCACTTTAGTGCCTTGGCTAGGACTGAACTCAGATCCTCCTGGTAACTGCACTGCATTAACCAGCGCCATTATCCAGTTGTATGCACTATAGCCTTCTTCAAGTTTCATATATTTTACTTTAGTGCCTTGGCTAGGACTGAACTCAGAGCCTCCTGGTAACTGCACTGCATTAACCAGCGCCATTATCCAGTTGTATGCACTATAGCCTTCTTCAAGTTTCATATATTTCACTTTAGTGCCTTGGCTAGGACTGAACTCAGAGCCTCCTGGTAACTGCACTGCATTAACCAGCGCCATTATCCAGTTGTATGCACTATAGCCTTCTTCAAGTTTCATATATTTCACTTTAGTGCCTTGGCTAGGACTGAACTCAGAGCCTCCTGGTAACTGCACTGCATTAACCAGCGCCATTATCCAGTTGTATGCACTATAGCCTTCTTCAAGTTTCATATAATTCACTTTAGTGCCTTGGCTAGGATTGAACTCAGAGTCTCTTAGTGACTGCACTGCATTAACCAGCGCCATTATCCACAACACTATGCTTCTAAGCAGTATCAGTGAATTTTTAAGGCTTATAAAACCCCCATTGGGGATTCCACTCAGGAATATAAATAAGACAAGTCTTTTACGTTTCGAGCCTACGCTCTTCGACAGAAAGATACACAGAAAAGAAACACGGAGAGAAAAAAAATGCATGCAGAGGCTAGCAAATCAACATGGCGATATATATATATATATATATCGTCCAACCCAACCCATGCTAGCATGGAAAACGGACGCTAAACGATGATGATGATGATGATGATGATAGCATATTTATGTATGTGTGTATATATATATATATATATATAGCATATTTATGTATATGTGTATATGTATGTATATATATATATATATATATATATATATAAAATTAGCATTATCATCATCCTTTAACATTCGTTTTCCATGCTGGCAGACTCGCATATATAGAGAGATCTGTGTGTGTTTGTATATGAATCTATGTATATGTGTGTGTGTTTTGTTATAATTTCATCAGTTTTATTTTTGACTGCCTGAAAGCTGATATTGTTTAACCAACTTTTTTTTTATTCATTAACCATTAGGTTATCTATTATAATTTATTATTAATTGACCATGTCTAACTACTGACTTTATAATAAAATACTCAATCGAGAAATCCTTTACATTATATATAAAAAATAATTTGTTTTAAAATTTCATCTTGTTTTTTTACTTAAAAAAACATCTTGTCTTACACTCCCCTTTGTCTCTGTTTAACTCTGGCACCATATTCCTGTATAACTTTGGTGTTATTTAGGTTAATACTGTCACTTAAATGTCACAACTCCTTCTCTCTCTCTCCCTCTTTATGTATCTATCTGTCTATATACCTATTCATATAGTTATCTATCCTATCACTTGAAGAGGAAAGTGAGAGTAGAGAGGCAAGTTTTGTCTAGTGAATGTTTTAAAAAAAGATGGGTGAATGTAGCAAGGATGGCACGTATGAATGATGAAACCACCTTGACTATGATTCTATGAACCGTAAAAATTAATACAGAGAGTTGCTTATTTGCAAAAAAAAAAAAAAAGAAATATAACATGTGACTTCATTGACCGAGGTTACCGTGGTCTTTTCCGTAGGCTTTTCTTTCCACAGGTAAACCTCACCTGTCCTCCCCTTTACACTTCATATTGACATTTCTGTGATTACGATCCCTATTGATAAATTTTTTCCCTCCCCCCCCCTTTTTTGTCCTCTTTCTTTCCTTTTACGATCCCCTTTGATCAAAAACCAACCCCCTTTTTTTTACCTCCAAAAGAAAAGCTCTACCTTGTAATTTGTTCTGTCTGTGTGCAGCCCTGTGTGGCTAATAAAGAAACATATCTTGTTAGCTAACTAGTTCTATTGCCGTGTCAAAGCATGTCTTTCATTTGCCACGTTAAAAAACAATTTATCAGGACATCGCTGTGGAAGCAGACTTCAAGTCTTGATTCAGTTCCAGGAGAAAAGTTTTCCCTCCGTCTCTGGTTTGGTTAGAAGGATAATTATGTTGATTGTCTCTTTTCCCGAGTCCAGAGGCAGAACAATGCAATGGGATACACTACAAGAACAGGAGCAGCAGTGGAAGGAGGCAGAGAAGTGTTTCTCTACAGTATAGGCGCAGGAGTGGCTGTGTGGTAAGTAGCTTGCTTACCAGCCACATGGTTCTGGGTTCATTCCCACTGCGTGGCACCTTGGGCAAGTGTCTTCTACTATAGCCTCGGGCCGACCAAAGCCTTGTGACTGGATTTGGTAGACGGAAACTGAAAGAAGCCTGTCGTATATATATATATATGCGTGTCTGTGTTTGTCCCCGTAACTTAGCGGTTCGGCAAAAGAGACCGATAGAATAAGTACTGGGCTTACAAAAGAATAAGTCCCGGGGTCGAGTTGCACGATTAAAGGCGGTGCTCCAGCATGGCCGCAGTCAAATGACTGAAACAAGTAAAAGAGTAAAGGAGTATTTCCTGTTGATGCTGCCTCACTGATGATGGAAGGAAGACAACTGGTAAGGGCTTTGAATGTGTTATGATGTGAGTCTGTGTGCATGTCTCCGGATGTGTGTGTGACAAACTAAATGACAATTATGTACAGCTTTGTGACTGGCAAGTCAACGGGATCACTCAGCCTGCTAAAAATAACAGCCAAATCTAACACAAATTACACCCAACTGTTTGAAAGAAATGCTGCAGTCATAAAATATAAAGAATATGGCAGGTAAAGATGAAGGCTTACTTGCAATTAATATATATATATCATCATCATCATCATCATCATTTAACGTCCGCTTTCCATGCTAGCATGGGTTGGACGGTTCAACTGGGGTCTGGGAAGCCCGAAGGCTGCACCAGGCCAGTCAGATCTGGCGGTGTTTCTACAACTGGATGCCCTTCCTAACGCCAACCACTCCGTGAGTGTAGTGAGTGCTTTTTATGTGCCACCGACACAGGTGCCAGATGAGGCTGGTGAATGGCTACGCTCGGATGGTGCTTTTTACGTGCCACCGGCACGGAGGCTGGCAACGGCCACGATCGGATGGTCTTTGTTATGTATTTATATGTATTTCTCTTTCTTTCTCTTTTACTTGTTTCAGTCATTTGACTGCGGCCATGCTGGAGCACCGCCTTTAGTCGAGCAAATCGACCCCGGGACTTATTCTTTGTAAGCCCAGTACTTATTCTATCGGTCTCTTTTGCCGAACCGCTAAGTGACGGGGATGTAAACACACCACCATCGGTTGTCAAGCAATGCTAGGGGGACACACAAACACACACACACATACATATATATATATATATATATACGACAGGCTTCTTTCAGTTTCCGTCTACCAAATCCACTCACAAGGCATTGGTCGGCCCGGGGCTATAGCAGAAGACACTTGCCCAAGATGCCATGCAGTGGGACAACCCGGAACCATGTGGTTGGTTAGCAAGCTACTTACCACACAGCCACTCCTATGTATATATATATATATGTGTGTGTGTGTGTATGTGTATATATATATATATATACACATGTATGCATATAATCATGTTCCATGCTTGCATGGGTTGGACAAAAATGTTTTTCAGTGCCTACTGGAATCATAATCCAGACACACCATAAATTGTGCAGACATGCTACACACTAAGGCAATTGACATTTTATTCATTCTTTCACCCATTCATCCATCCATTCATACATACATGTTTTGTGTGTGTGTGTGTAATTGCACACACAATTACGGAGAAAGAGAGTGAGAAATGGTAAAGTGTAATGCATAAATGAAAATCAGAAGAATTCCTGTTTTTCTTTGTTGCAGAAGAGATGGAAAAAGAAAGAAAAATGTCTCAGTTACAAGCATGTGAAGTAAGTGTCTTTAATGACAGGACGGGCATCAGACTGTAAAGCAATGCTTTAGTAATATTTATTCGTCTGACCTTTACTACCACAGCAAAATAGACAATATAATAAACAAAATATCAGAATGAAAATTGTATTTTTACCATTCAGCTGGTCATTATATTTCTTGACCATCCAACACTGACATCAACAGATCAGCTGTCCTCTATTATAATGACCATCACTACTGGCATTTCAAGTTTACCAGGTCACTGTAACTGACCCCTAATAACTGATATCTACTTATTGCTAATGTATATGTAATAAACCCTTAAAGAGAGAGCCCCAGGATGACCACAGTCCAATGACTGAAACAAGAAAAGGATAAAAGATAGATAGTCCCCAAAAACATTTAGTCATGGGACCCCTAAGCTAATCCCTGCTTTGATAGTGAAAGTGGGCTTAACTCTAGCATTTAATCCAGCCATTTCTGGAAATTTTCGAAAAATTTTTTGGGAAAATTTTCCGTGAAAATCTTCAAAGTATTTTTGGGGAAAATTTTCCGTGAAAATTTCCGTATAATTTTTGGTGAAAATTTTCGAAAAAGTTTTGGGTAAAATTTTCGGTGAAAATATTCGAAAAATTTTTCATGAAAATATTTGAAGAATTTTTGGGTAAACTTTTCGGAAAATTTTTAGGTAAAATTTTCGAAAAATTCTTGGGGAAAATTTTCGAAAAACTTTTAGGGAAAAGTATGGAAGGCCAGCGGTGCCAAAATCACAAAGTATGGAAGGCCAGCGGTGCCAAAATTACAAAGTATGGAAAGCCAGCGGTGTCCAAATCACAAAGTATGGAAAGCCAGCGGTGCCCAAATCACAAAGTATGGAAAGCCAGCGATGCCAATTTTCGAAAAGATTTTTTAGTAAAATTTTCGGCAAAAATTTTTGAAAAATTTTTGGGGAAAATTTTCGATAAAATTTTCAGTGAATTTTTTCGAGAAAATTTTCGAAAAATCTTTGGGGAAAATTTTCGGAAAATTTTTACGAAAAATTTTTGGGTGAATTTTTCGGTGAAAAGGTTTGGTAAAAATTTTCGTAAAATTTTTAGGTAAAATTTTCGAAAAATTTTTGGTGAAAATATCCGAAAAATTTTTGAGTAAAATTTTCGAAAAATTTTTGGGGAAGTATGGAAGGCCAGCGGTGCCAAAATCACAAAGTATGGAAGGTCAGCGGTGCCAAAATCACAAAGTATGGAAAGCCAGCGGTGCCCAAATCACAAAGTATGGAAAGCCAGCGGTGCCAATTTTCGAAAAGTTCGTGGAGAAAATTTTCAACACTTTTTTGGTAAAATTTTCAGTAAAAATTTTCAATAAATTTTTGGGGAAAATTTTCGAAAAATTTTTTGAGAAAATTTTCGAAAAATTTTTGAGTAAAATTTTCGGAAAATTTTTCGGTGAAAAATACATATATACGACAGGCTTCTTTCAGTTTCTGTCTACCAAATCTACTCACAAGGCTTTGGTCGGCCCGAGGCTATGGTAGAAGACACTTGCCCAAGGTGCCACACAGTGGGACTGAACCCAAAACCATGTGGTTGGTAAACAAGCTACTTACCACACAGCCACTCCTACGTGTAAATTATTTTAAAAAACTGCCGTTCAAACCGAAAAGATCCAATGTCATTTATAAACGAGTAACCTGGATACGTTTATTAAATACCTAGAAACCAGAAACAACTAAAAACGAAACGGAAAGCAAATAGTGAGTCATATAAATTCCTCGAATATTATCAAATTAGAAAAAAAAAATTATTTAAATAGGCGTAGGAGTGGCTTTGTGTTAAGTAGCTTGGTTACGAACTACATGGTTCCGAGTTCAGTCCCACTGCATGGCACCTTGAGCAAGTGTCTTTTACTATAGCTTCGGGCCAAGATTTGGTAGACGGAAACTGAAAGAAGCCCGTCGTATATATGTATATATATATGTATGTGTGTGTATGTGTTTGTCCTCCCAACATCGCTTGACAACCGATGCTGGTGCGTTTACATCCCCGTAACTTAGCGGTTCGTAACTAATTGGTAAAATCATTAATTATTAATTAATTTTACCCTTTATTATTATTGATTATATATACATATAAATAATAATATTAGGGAGTATAACTCCAAGCTTACAGGGAAATATTCAGTTTAATATTAAATCAAATTTCACAGTATAGAGATATAAAATATGAATTAGAGATAAAACCACTATTATGCAACTCAAACAGTGATAGACATAAACCAATACATAAATAATTTAATTTTTAAATGTATTTCATGAATATATTATATTGATATTTATAATATTTATGTAAGTAATAATGGACTAATTAATTAATTTATTTTTCATTATATGTCTTTATATTTATTGATAGAGTAAATTTTAGATTTTTATTACTATATTTGTTGATTATATTTTAGATACTTATTTTTAAATATTTTATATTTATTAGATGTGAACTTAAATTTAAAAATATGAATAGTGATTATTTTGTTAAATAATTTGGTAATTAAATATTGGACTATAACTGAGTTAAAGATATTCGAGAGTTTATTATGTTTTTTTAAAGCTATATTATATCTTCATAGATAAATACATATTTCTATCTATTTTTTTTTTACCCTAAAAATAAATATTTAACATAATAAATGTGTTGTAGGAAATAATCCTAATGATTTAAGTTTCTAATTTTGATAATGGAGTTTTTTCTATAAGAAAAATTATTATTTTATTTATTTCTTAAATAAATATTGTTTAACTCTATTTGCTTATTTATTTAACTATTATCATTAACCTGAAGATTGACTATAATTTTAATTTTAATTTATTTCAATTGAATTTAAACTTAATTGTAATTCAAATTTAATTGTAGCCATGAAACGTACCTTAGTGTTCTTAGTTATATTATATTTATAATTCATTTTATACTTTTGATATATATATATATATATATATATGTATATATATATATATATATATATAAATACATATATATATAAATACTCTTCAATACCTTTACAGCTGCTTTCTTGTCCACTGAATACCTTTCATCATACACTACATGAAACATTAAGTTACGTCGAACTTTGAAACTCTGCAGCCAACCACCACTATAATGACACTTATATTTTAGTTTAAGTATTTTGTGAGTCTAGAAGGTTTGTTTCTTCAATATTAGATCTGCATACAACTCATCACCTTCCCTTATACGTATCCTATGAGATCAAATTCATCAGAAATTCATCTGATTTCCATTTTTTTTTTCATCTTTCATTGTTTTCTTCTTATACATCTGTTTCTTTGAATAATTTTTAGGAAAACAACAATCAAACACAACTGTATACTTTTATTTTTATTTTATTTTAATTTTTATTGTCAATTGTGGAAAATCCAGTGCTGTTACAGGCATATTGTAGACACAATGCTATTGTTACGAACCTGCCATCGCTCAACTCGAACCCGGGACCCTACTAAGTCGAGCAATGATTCACCAGGCTCAGTCGAACGGAATCCGCCACAGAGAAAACGGTTGTGGGGGATGGCAGCGAACTCGAACCGGCGACTGGAGATAACAACAACAACAACAACAACAGGAAGAAAAGAGAGAGACGGCAGAAGGCAATTGCTTAACGCTTAACAACAGTTTATACAATTATTACAACATCAAATAAAACGTGAAACATATCAGATACATTTAAGAAAATAACCTGCAACAGAATTTAAAAAAGAAAGCAACAAAAGGCATGCACAATACAGAACGTCCGGAAACAATCAAAACATTAATGTTTTGATGCAATATAGAGTTCGAAACAGTTCAACATTAAAGTCTTTCTCTTTCTTTCTTTTTCTTTTTAACACAATGTTCTTTTTTCTTTCTTTTCTTCCTCTTTTCCTCAATTCACAGTTCTCTTTTTTTGACACAATTCTTTTTCTTTTCAACACAGTTCACAATTTAAACATAAACAAAACATACCGTTACAAACTCCTACTACAATAGCCATGCCTTTTCGCCGTAATCCCTCTCTTTCGCTCTACATGCCCCCAATGCTATCTGCCTGTCTTTCTCGCCATGACTATCATCCCTGTCATAGCCACTCCCGACTGCACCTGTTGCCAACTCACCGTCTCAGACAGAACTGACCAACAAACTCACAGCTCACCGCATTTTAAAGGGTGGTTTCTTAAACTTTGCTTGACCGGAAAAGGGTCTGAGGTATTTTCCAAACTCATTAATTTCTCTAAAAATTGACAGGACAAAGGCTTTATCCGTCTACCTGGCGCCAAACCACAGAACCAGGCCACAAGCACTCTTTCTCCGAATTACCCCATATCACTATTAAATTTCTTTTCAAATTTTCGAATTTATATTTAATGAAAACTTTCCGATATTTTCAGTTTATGAAATGAAATAAATTTCCTTTATTTATTGGGAAAATGGCAGGGGTTAGACATGAACGAGATATTATAAGAAAGAGGAGAACAAATTGGAATAGCTTGTTTGTGTTTGTAAGTAATGTTAACCAAGTGAGGCTGCATTGAGTTTATGCTAAATGTTGGAACAATGGTATCAGGTTTCATGTCTGTTTGGCAACCTAGTTTACACACATCGATGCACTTGAAAATACATTTGTCAATCTGTAGTGAAATATGTTGACCAGTGAATTGATGATATTAGAAGTCATTGAGAGGAATCTGTGGGTGTGTGTGTGTGTTTATGTGAAATTGCTAAGGTTAATAAAATGTATATATGTATATCCCTCTCTCTCTTTGGGAGAGGCACAAGCACCTACACGCACATATGCACACACGGCAGTAACTTCCACCTACCGAATTCAATCACAAAGCTCCGGTCAGCTCGGGGCTATAGTGAAAGACACCTACCCAAAGTGCCACGTAGTGGACTGAACCCAAAACCATGTAGCTAGAAAACAAGTATATATATATATATATATATATATATATATATATATATATATATATATATATATATATATATATAAATATGGAAAAAAGTCAAGGTAGAAAATGCTAAAATAATTATATAAAAAAAACATTTCATTACCGTTTTCATTCATTAAGACTTTTTCAACTTTTTCAACAATAGAAAACAATTAAATTTTGAAAAAATTAAATGAAAAGTACTTTAAAAGAATGTTTGCATAGTATTCAAATACAAGGGACATTTTCCGTGTTTCTGCCTGTCTCTGTCTCTCTTGTTTACTCTTGGGGGTTCGCGGTCATTGTGAATTCTTGGCAGAGAAGAAGAAGAAGGAGGAGGTGGAGGAGGAAGAAATAATATGGGAGTGCTATGATAGTAGTAGGATGTTAAATGGTGTTGTGCCCAGAAAGTGGATTGTTGTGGATGGTAGTAGTGATTGAATCCTTGTGATATCTCTTTTGAATGTATTGTTTATAATATTTTCGTAGATGTTATTCTAAACAGCAGTAGTAGTAAAGTAAGGAAGGGGGTGGTGGAGAGGAAGACGAAGAAGAAGAAAGAGACAGAATAATAAGAGAATGCAGGATGTTAGGATAGTAGTAGGATGTTAAAATTGTCAAGTGATCACTTTTAGGTCACTTGACCATTCAACATCCTACTACTATCATAGCACTCCCGCATTATTTTCTTCTTTAAGTTAAAAGGTTTTAATACATAACTAATGTGGTTTGGTTAGTGGAATGTTTACATGTTTTTATGGGAAGTGCAGGGAAGTAACGAGGATCTGATGATAAGTTTATACGTATTTTCTCTGTGATGTTTATTACATCGATTTCTTTTATGCCCGTTTAACTGAAAGTTACAACTCTTCCACATATGGCTAACCTGTTGAAAGATTTTGCTGCCTCAGTTATTTGCTTGTGTCCCAGAAAAGAGGCAAACAATTTACAAGGGCCAAATATGCCATTCAGTTCTTTAGTGCTTTCATAATAAAATAGTATTAAAGTTTATCATCAAGACCTGTCACCGATGTTAAGTTACATCTGATGTAGAACCACCACAACAGCAGTAACTCTTAGATAGGACATTGCCAAAATACAGACACATGAAATGATCTGCACACTAATGAACACGAACTAATATAGTCTGCAAAGGAAACTAAAACTATTCATCTCTCTCTCTCTCTCTTTCTCTCTCTCTCACTCTCTCTCTCCCCCTCCTCTCTCTCTCTCTCTTCTCACTCTCTCTCCCCCTCCCCCCCCCCTCTCTCTCTCTCTCTCTCTCTCTCTCTCTCTCTCTCTCTCTCTCCACATTGCCATTTAAATTGAGGAAAACTTTTTAAATGTTTTGGAATTTCTGGCTTCATGCTTCCTGATAGTAAAATATCGTCCTTATTTAGGTTGTCAATCTTCAAGGATTTACTTGGTGTCTTTTGTGTAAATTAGTAATTTTTTGTTGTTACTTATAGAATTCCAATATTCCAACGATGTTTCAGTATAATGCAAAGGTTTCCAGTTTTACATCATCCCAATATGTAGTCACGATTATCAAATGGAACTTTCAAGCAAAAGTATATCTCTAGATTCATTCCAATATTTTCTGCCACTTCTTCACTGTTTGGGGATGTTAAGATATGTCAAAATGAAAGTTAGTTATGACGTCATCCTTTGAATGCTCTGACGTCATTTCAACGTTGGTTTCAGGGCCACATCCATTACAAAGGCAGTAATATTTCCTGTAGAATTCTTTGCTACATTCATCTTGTGTTTCAAAGAAAGGAGTAGTCTAAATTTATATGATTTTTAAAATTTAGCTTTAGATAAACGTGTTTGGTATTACTTCAGAAAACGTGAGATATATAACAATGAATTTCAAAATATTGTTGAGTATTATCAATAAAGAAAGTAATAAGAAAAGTATGAACACAATTTATCTTTTATAATTCACTCTTGTGAAGTATATTTTGGAACGCTTTGTCATTGGCAAGGTCTTCTACTGACTGAATGAATTCCAAAACAAATTTTTTGTATTCAGTATTTCCATTTCCATACTCATATAAATCAAGTATTATTTCCTTTATCTCCCAAATTTCTATCAGGTCTTTGTCGAAAGGAAGAAATTTTACAGCAGATTTAAGAGCCAGAACAAACCAATCCATTCCTGTACATCTTAATTGATCTTTTTCTTCTTCATCATTTTTTACATCTGCTTCTTTAAAACATAATTTTCCAAACAAAATGTTAAAATTAACATCTTGCATTTTGTTATCTGCTTTAAATCTTTCACAATACTTCCTGGCATTGTCATATTCTTTCAAAGACATATATAATAAAATGATATCATAGAGAGTAGCTGAACATTCATGAGAAAGTTCAAGAGCTTGTTGAAAGTGATATTCAGCTTTGTTGATTAACTCATTCCTTTCTCTATGAGGAATACTTTGAGCATGTTTTAAAACTTTCGCAAATACATTCGTTTCTTTTGAGAATTGTTTGTTCATTGGGACATATGTATATTTTGGTGTATCCATTCTTAGATAAAGTAATCCAAGCCGATGATGAGAATATGATGTTGCTTTTATTTCAATTGCTTTTTCAAGCAATTTTCTTCCTTGTTCAAGCTGATTTGAACGTATATAATGATAGGCACTTTTCTCCAAAACATAGCGGTCATCAGGGGAAATATGAAGAGCTCTCTGAAAATACTTTTTAGCTGGTTGACTATGAAAATTATAAGGACTAAGTTGAAACAAACCAATCAATGCTAATGTTCTTCCCATTAGGCCCTTATCAATATGGCGTGGAAAAGCACATCGTATTTTCTCTAAGTACTGTATTGATTCCTTAATATTTTCACATCTTTTCTCTTTATCTATGTTCTTTCTTAAACAACGATATTGCAACAAAGCAATAGAAAACATACACAGATAATCGTCTGGACAAACGTTGAGAGACTCTTTGTAAAGTTCGACAGCTCTTTCATGATCTTCAAAAGATATAGTAGCTAAACAATAAGCAACATTTCTTTTGCCTTCTGCTTCTATCAGCGAGAAATTTTCTCTTTCTTCAAGCTTGCTTAGATTATCCAAAAGGTTTCTTACCTCAGGGATATTTCCATCGTACAAATGAATGAATGCAAGGTTGGTTAATGCCACCAGGTTATCTGGCTTCTTTTCTCGAACTTCATTGGCTAATTTTTCAGCTGAAAATTTATCGTTCATCTGCCACAGAATATATACTAGGACGTTCTTTTGACGAATCTCATCTTCTAAACCAAATAAGATATCATCATTCAACGAATTTTCTACTTTTTTGTAGAGAGACGACCAAACTTCTTTGGTTTTCTCAAAACTTTCTTCCATTACATTTGGAAATCTTTTAATTCTCTCCCTATACGATTCTCTTCTACTTCCTTCATCCTGAAATAAAAACAAAATGATTGCGTATGAAATATGATATCACACATTATCATTGACAAAAAGATATTCTCCAATTTTCGATTTTTAGTTAATGAAACAATGTCAAACCTTCCTAGTCTGATACGGTTGATGTAGTGGCTGAGCATTTTGGATTCGAATGTTCGATGTTTTGAATATACGCACAGAAAACTGAGCGTAAATACGTGAGAGAACAATGTAAGGGGTGTGTTTGACAGAGTGATAAATGCATCATCATCATCATCATCATCAACAACAACAATATGATGGACAGGCTGTTGCAGATCACTTATATTATGTAATATAATATGATATAACACTCTCTCACACACACATACACACACGCGCAAAAATAATGGAAACACCTAGCATCATAACATCATAATTTTGAGATATTTATAAAACCGTCAAAATGTTTTTTGATTTATTATTAGTGTTGCTTAATATGTTTTGCTAAAATTGCTTTTTCTTTTCAGATATCATCAAAATAAGGTAATTAAAATTCATTAAGATGACAGATCTATCGGACTTTCAAACCGGTCAAATTGTTGGTGCTCGTATAGCAGGCGCTAGCATAACGAAAACAGCTGAAATGTTTGGTGTATCAAGAAGTCTCGAAAGTAATGACAGCCTTTGAGAAAGAGGAAAAAAACCTCCTCGTTGAAACAAAACTCCAGAAGAAAACCAAAACTTCCAGATAGGGACCGTTGGATTCTTATGCAAATTATTAGAAAGAATCACAAAAGTACAGCTCCCTAAATTACTGTAGAGAACCCAGTTTCCTCAAGAACAGTTCACCAGGAGCTACAAAAGGCAGGATTTCAAGGGAGGGCTACTGTTAAGAAAACCACTACTTTCAAAAACAAACATTGCAAAGCGTTTAGAGTGGAGTAAAAAATCTACAGAATTGGTCCCCAGAGCAGTGGATGAATGTTATTTTCTTGGACGAGTCATCCTTTACCTTTTTTCCGACCACCGAGTGTACTTGTGGAGTCAGCCAAAAGAAGCATTTGACCCAGACTGCTTTCTTTTATTAAACATGGAAGAGGATCTGCAATGATGAGCTTTGGGGGCTATATCTTGGAAATCTGCTGGCCCAATGTTTTTCCTTCATGGCAGAATTAATAGTCAAGATTATTGAAGCATTTTATCTGATCAAATTCATCCAATGGTTGCAGAACTGTTTCCGGAGCGAAATGCAATCTTTCAGAATGATAATGCACCAATTCACACAGCTAAAGTTGTTACTGAATGGTACGAGGAACATTTTAGTGAGGTTGAACATCTTATATGGCCACCACAGTCCCCAGGTCTCAATATTATTGAACACTTATTGGTGCATTTTAGAAAAATAAGGAAGGAGCCGATATCCTCCACTATCATCACTACAAGAACTGGAGACTGTTTGAACAAAAATTCCTTTGGAATGAATTCAAACTTTGCACAAGTCCATATCTCGTAGAATTCAACTTGTAATTACTGCCAAATATCAAAATTACTGCCATATTAAAATAAATTTGTTTGAAACGTTAAGGTGTTTCCATTATTTTGTCCAACCCCTGTGTAGGCAGAAATTGAAATTGCCGCACATTGAAACCGAACCCAGTAGCACAGGGTTGAGAAACAACTTTTATACCTCACAACCAAGCCTATAAGTATATAACATACACATATACACGCACACAAACACTTTCACCTACACATTTATACATATTCATATATACATACATGTGTGTGTGTGCGCGTCTCCGAAAAGCAGCGAAATTATATATTTCCGTACAATTAATCTCTCTCTATATAAAGCTGAAGTTGTCTGCGTATGGCAGGTTTGGTAGCCTTCAACTACACTATCTCCTCCGAGACCCTGCGGCACAAGTTGACCAAAATTGAGAGTATGATAGAAGAAGGCTTGTTCTTCCTTCCGTAGAAGAAAAAATTCAAATCGGAGCATGTTAACATCAAAAAGGTGCTTTTTTTCTATGAAAATCCCTAATTTTGACGATTTTTTTTTACTGCTCTGTCGCCATTTCTCAGTGTATTTCTACCAGAAAAATGTTCAGAGAATAACAAGCTACATAATGCAAAATTTGTAGCTTTCAAAAATTCCAATCCTAAAGGGTCGAAAGAAACCCGAGCAACGCCGGGTTATACTGCTAGTCTTCTATAAAATTGCATCACTATACTAAAAACTTAGAGATATAAACGCTGCCCTCGATTTTAATACAAAGAAAAGGAATTTTACAATTTCATTTCAAGGGAAATTACTCTGTGGAACACACGTATATATTGTCTCCCGTGTTTTATTCATCACGGCAACCTTTCCTTAACTATCATACACAAACCATAAAAGATTTATTCCCCTTCGATGTTCATTTTTTTTTTCTCACGAAAACACGACAGAAAATGAATCTCTTTCATTGCTGTTGTAGCGGTCATAAGACTAGCAGCAGCTTGGGATCTCTTCGGTTTGAACGGCAGTTTTTTGTAGCGGTTTCATATGAAATTGTCACCCAAAATTATGACCCTAGTATCGATCTATTGCATTTCAATCTGTTTTAGGGTTAGGGTTAGTTAGGGGTGGTTGAAGGGTATCTTGTTTTTCTTCACAAATGTAAATAAACCCAATCTGTTTCTTAAACGAGGGACATATTCATACGGCACACAATGCTTTTTAACTCAATAGACGTCACTGATTGGTTGAAATTGCAGAAATTGAAGAAAAGAAACAACAAATATCTTACAAACTATAGAATTTTCTCAATAAAGCCAAGAGAAAAAGATGTTTTATAAACACATTCTACCAGTATACGAAGTTTAAAATTTTTTAATTTCCTAGAAATTATGTTAAAAACTGCCGTTCAAACCGAAAAGATCCCAGGGAGTTTTTGACCTCTAGTAGCTTGGGTAATTGCTTGGATAATATCAGGTTATCAAATTTATCATAGGTTCGAAAAGAAATTGGATCGGTTATTTAGAAAATTTGAAACTTTTCTATTGTGGAAACATTCTACGTAAGAAGTATTTGGCAAGTTGACAATGCATAAGATTGAAGACATTCTCTGTGTGTGAGTGTGTTTTTGTGTGCGCACGCCCGATCAAGTGTGTGCGTGCGTTTCTGACTCTGCGTGTGCACACGCACACCCTTTACCATTACTCGACTGTGTGCGTGCGTGAGTATGTATACCCCACTGTAGACTCTGGAGAACGTGTGAGAGTGTATATACATTTGTGTATGTGTGTTTAATGAAACTGAAAAACCATTTAAATAAACAATGGAATTCATTTTCCCCACAACATTTTCGAAAGCTAATAACTAGATGATGCTACGCTACCAAATCTAGGATCGGTTATTCTTCTCTTATTATGGTTGTGTTACGAAAAAATTCTAAAATTCTAAAACAGTCGAGATTGGAGAAGTAAAATAATTAAGAAATAATAAAAACTGTTTTGGGAATCTCAGATAATAATAGCCGAGGAAGAGGAAGAGGCGTGGCAGTCCTTATCAGGAAGAGCTTGGACTTGCAGGTAAGTACTGTCTTTCTGGACCCAGAAGGCAGGCTGGTCGTTCTGGATGTGACTCACGTAAGTAAACAGTCCTTCAGGTTGGTAGCTGTCTACGCTCCGAATGAGTGTAGGCAGGCGGGTTTTTTTCGGAATCTGGAGCCCTTTTTAGCGACGTCGAAAACGGTAGTCTTAGTAGGGGACTTTAACACTGTCCTTGAAGCGCGGGTCGACAGTGTTCGCTCAACCAATAGGAAGGGGAAACCTAACCTCAAGGGTCTACTAGAGAGCTTTGATCTAGTGGACCGTTAACAGTGGACGTGGAGTAACAACGACGGCTCACACATCGTATATAGATCGGATATTCGTTAGGAAAAGAGATAAGGATACGTTTAGTTGTCCACAGTTTCACATTGTGCCTTACACGGATCACAAATTTGTGACTTGTAGGGTGCAATTAGATAAGTGCCATAGACAGGGACCCGGGTACTGGAAGCTGAACAAGTCTATTTTGAATTGTGAAGACTTCCGTAAGAATAAGTCCCGGGGTCGAGTTGCTCGATTAAAGGCGGTGCTCCAGCATGGCCGCAGTCAAATGACTGAAACCATATGAGATGTCATCGGGTGTACCACAGGGATCTGTCCTTGGTCCCCTCTTGTTTGTGGCATACATTAACGACATAGATGCCAATTTAAAGAATGCCACAGTATTGAAATATGCAGACGACATCAAGCTGTACCTTGAAATCAAGAGGACAGATCCTGATGTCTACAACTCTTTCCTGCAATCAGACCTAGACACAATGCAGCAATGGATCACAGACTGGCAACTGAAACTGGCTGTGGACAAGTGTACCACCATGCATTTTGGGAGAAAAAACCCTGCGTTCACATACTCCCTCCACAACACTGATATCAAGAAATCCTCTTGCGAGCGTGACCTAGGCATCACTGTCAGCAGTGATTTGCGTTGGTCAAAGCATATCTCTAGGATTGTCAGGAAGGCCGAGGGTGTCTTGGCATCACTCAGCAGGTCTTTTGTTAGCCGCTCTCCAGCCATCTATTTAAAACTGTATACAGCTATGGTACGACCACACTTGGAATTCGCATCATCAGTTTGGAACCCCTATCTTGCACAGAACATTGACCTCCTGGAATCTGTCCAGAGACGTGCAACCAAACGCATACCCTCCATCAGACACCTACCATATTCTGAGCGCCTTGTTTCCCTGGGCATGGATTCACTGAAGCTCCGGCGTTTGGCGACGGACTTGGTAAACACCCACAAAGTTATCAACCACCTCACCAACAACAACACTGAACACCTTTTTGATCTCCATGTGTCTAACACACGTGGACATGCCTACAAAGTCAGAAAACAATACAGCTCCCATGATTTTCGGAAACATTTTTTCACGCTCAGAGTTGCTGAAGCATGGAATAAACTGCCTGCGTCAGTTGTTGACTGCCATGACACTGCATCTTTTAAGGCCCTCATGCTTTCCGAAATCCGCCGAAACTACACCTGATTATATATACACTTTAGATGAGTTGTAGTGCACCTGAGCACTGTACACAATTATTATTATTATTATTATTATTATTATTATTATTATTATTATTATTATTATTATTATTATTATTGAAACAAGTAAAAGAGAGAGTAAAGAGTGTACATTTGTTCAAGCGAGTGTCTATATTGATATACTCACCTGTAGAATTTCCTGCATTTTCCCAGTTATTTTCTGCATTTCTTCAGCCATTCCTTTATAGCTGTGTGTGTATAAAAAGGCAAATTTTCTTTGGACAACAAAATTTGTACGTTTTCTTTTTGTAAAATTATGCCTTCTGTTGTATTCGTGAAATGAAGAAAGGTCAATTTGTAGAAATGATATAATGAATAATAACAGTCAATATCTATATCCAATCTCTATCCAAGCTTCTCAGAAGGGTAAATATATGGCAACGAATATTATATACAGAGAGTGTGTCACTTTTTGTGCAAGTGTTCCTCTCTGGAAACCAGGTCCTATTGGAATGCTGGAAGTTGTGAAGGGATTAATAAAATAAAACAGTCGAGATTGGAGAAGTAAAATAATTAAGAAATAATAAAAACTGTTTTGGGAATCTCAGATAATAATATCAACGCCCGTTAATGTCACCAACTAAATGAGTAAATGTGAAAGACTTCTGTAAAAACATTTTACTTCCGCATTGACCTACTCGAATACTGGTGAATCGATATCACATGTCAAAAGTGAAAGTAAAACATCTCTCTATTGGGATCTTTTTTGTTTGATGGACGGAATTTTCTAGTTAACTAAACAATTTGAAACTTCGTATACTGGTAGAATGTGTCAAAAGAAAACATTATTGTAAACAAAATTGTAATTTGTAACTTAAATTTGTAACCAATTTCTATCCAAGCTTCTCAGAATGGTAAATATATGGCAACGAATATTATATACAGAGAGTGTGTCACTTTTTGTGCAAGTGTTCCTCTCTGGAAACCAGGTCCTATTGGAATGCTGGAAGTTGTGAAGGGATTAATAAAGTAAAATAGTCGAGATTGAAGAGGGAAAATAATTAAGAAATAATAAAAACTGTTTTGGGAATCTCAGATAATAATATCAACGCCCGTTAATGTCACCAACTAAATGAGTAAATGTGAAAGACTTCTGTAAAAACATTTTACTTCCGCATTGACCTACTCGAATACTGGTGAATCGATATCACATGTCAAAAGTGAAAGTAAAACATCTCTCCATTGGGATCTTTTTTGTTTGGTGGACGGAATTTTCTAGTTAACTAAACAATTTGAAAAAGAAAAAAAGATAACACCCTGGACTCCCCTCCCCAAACAAAGAAAAAATCAGCAAACACCGCAGACATACATACAAAACAAATTCCCCAGCCCTACCCCCACGGCACTATATTCATTGGAACACAGTTCGCCAAGCCCCTCCCCATAAAACAAGATTTGAAAAAATTGTTTAAAAAAAATGATAAGATTATAGCATTTGACGAGAAGAACGATAGGGTGTACAAATATTTCAAATTTTCAAAAGTTAAACTATTCAGTAAGTCTACAGACACAATATCAACCACTCGCTTCGCAAAAATAAAGGAAGACGAGTGGAAGGAAAAAACACTACAAGAACATTTAAAGAATAATCTTATAAGAGATGTAACAAAGGAAATACTGGAGGGTAAACTTATTATAACCCCGGCAACCACACCTACCCAGAGCCCGATGGCAACGCCGGTTAAGAGCCCTGCAGCTACGACCACAAGGGAGGAAGAAGGGGAAGCAGGCAGATTTAAACTGCCATGCTCCCTGTCCCAACCGTAAGTTTGTTTATTTTTTCTCTCACCGACAATGGCAAAGCTGGGTTGCGGAAATGTGCGTGGAATGGGGTCGAAATGGAAACAAATTTATTTCCTGAACGACCTCACGACACACGGTGTGGATGTAGCTATTGTAACCGAGTCCAAGATGAACGGGGCCCAAGCGTTCTCGCCTCTTCTAAATGGTTTTGAAAAATTTATTTCTCCTAGCCGAGGAAGAGGAAGAGGCGTGGCAGTCCTTATCAGGAAGAGCTTGGACTTGCAGGTAAGTACTGTCTTTCTGGACCCAGAAGGCAGGCTGGTCGTTCTGGATGTGACCCACGTAAGTAAACAGTCCTTCAGGTTGGTAGCTGTCTACGCTCCGAATGAGTGTAGGCAGGCGGGTTTTTTTCGGAATCTGGAGCCCTTTTTAGCGACGTCGAAAACGGTAGTCTTAGTAGGGGACTTTAACACTGTCCTTGAAGCGCGGGTCGACAGTGTTGGCTCAACCAATAGGAAGGGGAAACCTAGCCTCAAGGGTCTACTAGAGAGCTTTGATCTAGTGGACCGTTAACAGTGGACGTGGAGTAACAACGACGGCTCACACATCGTATATAGATCGGATATTCGTTAGGAAAAGAGATAAGGATACGTTTAGTTGTCCACAGTTTCACATTGTGCCTTACACGGATCACAAATTTGTGACTTGTAGGGTGCAATTAGATAAGTGCCATAGACAGGGACCCGGGTACTGGAAGCTGAACAAGTCTATTTTGAATTGTGAAGACTTCCGTACCCGGATTAAGGTGTTAGTACAGAGGGCATTGTGTGGCACCATCATTAACAATAGATGGTGGCACTCCCTCAAAAGAGCCATTCGTTCAGAGTCCATTAGATTTAGCAATCAGCTAAGGTTAGATAGGTCTAGGATAGAGGACAATTTAGTTAAGAATCTAAACGAGGCAATGGAAGCTGGCTCTGCATCCGGAGTGATGGCGGCAAGGACGGTATTGTACCGTCACCTTAACTCCAAACACGAAGGTTGCAGAGTCAGAGCTAAGCTACGCGCTGGGAAACGAGAAGGTATTAACGTTGCCGGATGGGCCCGTCGAGTGGAGAGTCAGAGAGGTAACAAAGCTTCAATCAAGTCTTTAACTGACGAACAGGGACAAAAGATCTATGGACAGGAGGAGATGCAAAAGTTTCTTCACCATCATTTCGCCCGCGTGTTCGGGGGTGGTGTGGCGCCGGAACGGGGGAGGGCCTTAAAGGACTTCCTAGCCGGCGGACCGCGGCTCTCGGGGCGTGAGGTGGAGTGCTGTGAAGGAGCGATCACTCCCGCGGAGATAGAGGGGATACTGGCTGGATGCGCCGGGGAGAAGTCGCCGGGGTTGGATGGTCTACCCTACGAGTTTTACCAAAGTATGCCGGACTTGTTCGGGGGAATAATGGCAAGCGTCTACGCGAACTGGCAGCAGAATGGGAGAATTCCCAGTTCTGTAAGCCAGGGAGTGGTGACGCTAATCCAGAAAGACCCGAGCAAGGGGGATAACATTAGTAATTACAGGCCCATAACTCTACTTAATGTAGAGTTAAAGATTTTGGCCAAGGTGTTGGCAAAAATGTTGACGATTGTCGTGGAGAAACTTGTAGGGAAAGCACAGACATGTGCAATTCCAGGCAGGTCGATCCAGGACAATATTCACCTTATACGCTACACCTTAGATAGGGTGGGTAAATTAACCGGCAAGGGCGGGGTAATGGTCCATTTAGACCAAAGTAAAGCGTTCGATAGGGTAGACCATAAGTACCTGGCGACGGTCCTCGAAGCGGCTGGACTGGGCCCTGAATTTCGCGGTTGGATCTCCGCTATGTATAACGGCATCAAGTCCACCGTCCAGATAAACGGATACCTAACGGAACCGTTTTCGATCGAATGTTCAGTTCGTCAAGGGTGCCTCTTGTCACCACTTTTATACGTGTTGGCTCTCGAGCCATTGCTGCGAAAGTTGGAGAGGCTGGGAAGTAACCCGGATGAGATCGGAGGTGGGAGGACGGTTACTGCTTATGCGGATGACGTCACCCTCATCGTGTCCAATGAGGCCCAGCTACCTTGTGTAGAAGATGCTATCAGAGGATACGAGGCGGTGGCAGGAGCAAGGGTTAACAAGGACAAGTCGGTTGGCTTGCGCCTCGGCACCTGGAGGAGCAAGTCGATATCGTCCAGTGTTAAGTTGCTAGGAGTTTGGTTTGGGTCAGACTCCCAAACGGAGAGGAATTGGAGTGAGGTGACGAACAAGGTGGAGGCCATAGTACGGACCTGGTCCGGAAGGTCTCTGTCCTTGAAAGGAAGGTCGGAGGTGGCGCAGATGTTCATTGCATCTGTAATCACTTACCGCCTGACCGCTGTCCCTTGCCCCGATTCATGGCTTAGCAAGTTGGAGCGAATCCTTTTCCGCTTTTTGTGGAAGGGAGGAAAGCCACTTGTGAGGCGCTCCGTTTGCTGCCAGGAACCGTTAAAGGGTGGGTTAGGAATGCCTTGGTTGATGATGCGCAGGCATGCGTTGAGGCTGAAGCATCTCTGGCACCACCTGGAGGGTGATAAGGTGTGGAGTCCGCTGGCAGGGGAATTTTTCCCGAGACCGGCTTCCTTAGTGAATTTTAAACCCGGTCGCATCAAAAGACGGAATCTGACTTTATGGCAAAAGGAGTGCCGACAGGCACTCACGCTGATCCACAAGGCGGCCAAGGCCGGCTGCGGAAACACCACCTCGGTATTTTATAGCAGGCTGGTAGAGGCAAAGAACGACGACGTCCTAGGAGGGGCTCTGGGGTTTGACGAAGACCAGCTTACCAACCTGTTTAAAAAGACTTTCAGGACGGGGTATTTGGATAATTTCCAAAGATCCCTGGCCTGGCAGTGTTATAGGAATGCTTTACCTGTTCGCGAGAAGTTATCGCGGCACGGAATTTCAGTGCCACCGACTTGTCCAAGATGCGGGTTGGACGATGAAACCGTCCAGCACGCTTTTGTACACTGTCGGAAGTTGTCCGACTTGATAAGTTACGCAGAACACGTGTTATCGCATCTGGGACGATATATATATATATAGGCGCTGGAGTGGCTGTGTGGTAAGTAGCATGCTTACCAACCACATGGCTCCGTGTTCAGTCCCACTGCATGGCATCTTGGGCAAGTGTCTTCTACTATAGCCTTGTGATTTGGTAGACGGAAACTGAAAGAAGCTCGTCGTATATATGTATATGTTTGAGTGTGTGTGCATGACAACCGATGTCCCCGTTACCTAGCGGGTCGGCAAAAAAGACCGATGGAATAAGTACTGGGCTTACAAAAGAATAAGTCCCGGGGTCGAGTTGCTCGATTAAAGGCGGTGCTCCAGCATGGCCGCTGTCAAATGACTGAAACAAGTAAAAGAGAGAGTAAAGAGTGTACATTTGTTCAAGCGAGTGTATGTATTGATATACTCACCAGTAGAATTTCCTGCATTTCCCCAGTTATTTTCTGCATTTCTTCAGCCATTCCTTTATAGCTGTGTGTGTATAAAAAGGCAAATTTTCTTTGGACAACAAAATTTGTACGTTTCCTTTTTGTGAAATTATGCTTTCTGTTGTATTCGTGAAATGAAGAAAGGTCAATTTGTAGAAATGATATAATGAATAATAACAGTCAATATCTATATCTAATCTCTATCCAAGCTTCTCAGAAGGGTAAATATATGGCAACGAATATTATATACAGAGAGAGTGTGTCACTTTTTGTGCAAGTGTTCCTCTCTGGAAACCAGGTCCTATTGGAATGCTGGAAGTTGTGAAGGGATTAATAAAGTAAAACAGTCGAGATTGGAGAAGTAAAATAATTAAGAAATAATAAAAACTGTTTTGGGAATCTCAGATAATAATATCAACGCCCGTTAATGTCACCAACTAAATGAGTAAAAGTGAAAGACTTCTGTAAAAACATTTTACTTCCGCATTGACCTACTCGAATACTGGTTTAACCGGTATTACGTGTCAAAAGTGAAAGTAAAACATCTCTCTATTGGGATCTTTTCTGTTTGATGGATGAATTTTCTAGTTAACTAAACAATTTGAAACTTCGTATACTGGTAGAATGTGTCAAAAGAAAACATTATTGTAAACAAAATTGTAATTTGTAACTTAAACGTAGTTTAATTTTACGAATTTTAACCAATGAAATCCCAACATCTTCGAATTTTAACCAATGAAATCCCAGCATTGCTGCGTTATCGATATTGATAAAGAAATATAGCAGACGCACGACACACACACACACACACACTCTCTCTCTCTCAAACACATGCATATACATTTGCACAAGCACATAGTAATTAATATATAAGCGTACACACACACATACACGTTCGTGTTTTGCCACTTGCCGCAACAAATTTGCACAAAAGGTAAATAAACCAGAAGGGAAGGGGTCAATGTTTCATCGTTTCGGGGTCGATAAATTAAGTACCAATTACGCACAGGTGTCGAGGATTTTTTTCCCAATTTATATCACAGCTTCCGACAAGCTGGGGCATCCTTTTATGAAAATATATTTCGCAAATTTTTACAATACTACTCACACTCCACGCGCGAGACCGATTTAGGCATATTATTGTTTTGTTTTTGTTGTTTCTGGCCCTTCAAAACCATGGTAAAAAAAGGTAAAGAAAATATTCAAAAAATATCGTTAATATTTTTATTGGGCGACGAAATTCATCGATTGATGAGATATAGCTGTTATTTCTAGCACATGTAGAAGACAGAAGAGACAAGGATGAATAAGACGTGTGTGTGTGAGTTTTTAGACGCAGTAAATAATTTGAGCTGGAATGCTGCGATTTCATGAGTTAAAATTCGTAAAATTAAACTACGTTTAAGTTACGAATTACAATTTTGTTTTCAATTTTGTTTACAATAATGTTTTCTTTTGACACATTCTACCAGTATACGAAGTTTGAAATTGTTTAGTTAACTAGAAAATTCCGTCCATCAAACAGAAAAGATTCCTCTATTGTAATGTCAGATACTTTCACTTTAATATTGAAACTATTAAAATGAAACTATTATGTAACAGGGATGAACTGTAACTGGACATACATTCTGCTAGACTTGATTAGGGTCCATGTAGCGTCATGAGCCAAAAAAAAAATAATAACTTCTTGCCTAGGGCGAGCCAACAGCAATATCGTATCTTCTCTACTATTTCAGTATTACGTGTCAAAAGTGAAAGAAAAACATTTCTCTGTTGTAATGTCAGATACTTTCACTTAAATACTGAAACTATTATATAACAGGGAGGGCAGTAACTGGACATCCATTCTGCTAGAAGATCCGCTATGGTCTTATATGCTACACCACTGGTTTTAAATTCTTACAAATCAAATTGATATTCAATTTTTGACTCTTATTATTTTAAATTTAAATTTACATGTATATATATATATATATCATCATCATCATCGTCATCGTTTAACGTCCGCTTTCCGCGCTAGCACGGGTTGGACGGTTTGACCGGGGTCTGGGAAGCCAGGGGCTGCTCCAGGATCCAGTCTGATCTGTTAGAGTTTCTACGGCTGGATGACCTTCCTAACGCCAACCACTCCGCGAGTGTAGTGGGTGCTTTTTACGTGCCACCTGCACAGGTGTCAGGGGGGATCCGGCATCGGTCACGATCGGTTTCAGCTTTTAACGTGCCAGCGGCACGGAAGCCAGCCAAGGCGGCGCTTGCATCGGCCACGTTCGGATGGTGCTTTTTGGGGGTGCAGGTAGTATAGGGAAGCACCAGTGGGGAGGGTTGGGGTAAGGAGGAACGATGACAGGTAGGGTTGGTGCAGGCTCGTAAGAGATAAAACGTAGGACATCACGAGTGGGGGAGGGGACTGGAAGTAGATATCTCAGAGCGAGTTATAAACAGTAGCGGTAACACATCGTGATGCATATTTGCCATTTGAATATGGCTAACCCATAAGGGTGGATGCTACTGTAGTTTGTAGCCACAGGAAGGTATCTCCTCCAGCTGGCTATAGACACACTATCTGTGTCCTCTCAGTATTTGTGAAGGGGTGTCATCCTCCCCGTCTTCAACACATGATACACACGTACCCGAGTTTCAAGGTGTTTACCTTTCATCAGCGTGTGACAATCATGGTTGTCGATGAGGACACAAATAGAGAGCTTTGATCTAGTGGACCGTTATCGACTGGATGAGCCGAGCGTTCCACAGTGGACGTGGAGTAACAACGACGGCTCACACAGATCGTATATAGATAGGATATTCGTTAGGAAAAGAGATAAGGATACGTTTAGTTGTCCACAGTTTCACATTGTGCCTTACACGGATCACAAATTTGTGACTTGTAGGGTGCAATTAGATAAGTGCCATAGACAGGGACCCGGGTACTGGAAGCTGAACAAGTCTATTTTGAATTGTGAAGACTTCTGTACCCGGATTAAGGTGTTAGTACAGAGGGCATTGTGTGGCACCATCATTAACAATAGATGGTGGCACTCCCTCAAAAGAGCCATTCGTTCAGAGTCCATTAGATTTAGCAATCAGCTAAGGTTAGATAGGTCTAGGATAGAGGACGATTTAGTTAAGAATCTAAACGAGGCAATGGAAGCTGGCTCTGCATCCGGAGTGATGGCGGCAAGGACGGTATTGTACCGTCACCTTAACTCCAAACACGAAGGTTGCAGAGTCAGAGCTAAGCTACGTGCTGGGAAACGAGAAGGTATTAACGTTGCCGGATGGGCCCGTCGAGTGGAGAGTCAGAGAGGTAACAAAGCTTCAATCAAGTCTTTAACTGACGAACAGGGACAAAAGATCTATGGACAGGAGGAGATGCAAAAGTTTCTTCACCAGCATTTCGCCCGCGTGTTCGGGGGTGGCGTGGCGCCGGAACGGGGGAGGGCCTTAAAGGACTTCCTAGCCGGCGGACCGCAGCTCTCGGGGCGTGAGGTGGAGTGCTGTGAAGGAGCGATCACTCCCGCGGAGATAGAGGGGATACTGGCTGGATGCGCCGGGGAGAAGTCGCCGGGGTTGGATGGTCTGCCCTACAAGTTTTACCAAAGTATGCCGGACTTGTTCGGGGGAATAATGGCAGGCGTCTACATTAGTAATTACAGGCCCATAACTCTACTTAATGTAGAGTTAAAGATTTTGGCCAAGGTGTTGGCAAAAAGGTTGACGATTGTCGTGGAGAAACTTTTAGGGAAAGCACAGACATGTGCAATTCCAGGCAGGTCGATCCAGGACAATCTTCACCTTATACGCTACACCTTAGATAGGGTGGGTAAATTAACCGGCAAGGGCAGGGTAATGGTCCATTTAGACCAAAGTAAAGCGTTCGATAGGGTAGACCATAAGTACCTGGCGACGGTCCTCGAAGCGGCTGGACTGGGCCCTGAATTTCGCGGTTGGATCTCCGCTATGTATAGCGGCATCAAGTCCACCGTCCAGATAAACGGATACCTAACGGACCGTTTTTGATCGAATGTTCAGTTCGTCAAGGGTGCCCCTTGTCACCACTTTTATACGTGTTGGCTCTCGAGCCATTGCTGCGAAAGTTGGAGTGGCTGGGAAGTAACCCGGATGAGATCGGAGGTGGGAGGACGGTTACTGCTTATGCGGATGACGTCACCCTCATCGTGTCCAATGAGGCCCAGCTACCTTGTGTAGAAGATGCTATCAGAGGATACGAGGCGGTGGCAGGAGCAAGGGTTAACAAGGACAAGTCGGTTGGCTTGCGCCTCGGCACCTGGAGGAGCAAGTCGATATCATCCAGTGTCGTGGGACACTGGACGGATGGTCCTGTTAAGTTGCTAGGAGTTTGGTTTGGGTCAGACTCCCAAACGGAGAGGAATTGGAGTGAGGCGACGAAAAGGTGGAGGCCATAGTACGGACCTGGTCCGGAAGGTCTCTGTCCTTGAAAGGAAGGGCGGAGGTGGCACAGATGTTCATTTCATCTGTAATCACTTACCGCCTGACCGCTGTCCCTTGCCCCGATTCATGGCTTAGCAAGTTGGAGCGAATCCTTTTCCGCTTTTTGTGGAAGGGAGGAAAGCCACTTGTGAGGCGCTCCGTTTGCTGCCAGGAACCGTTAAAGGGTGGGTTAGGAATGCCTTGGTTGATGATGCGCAGACATGCGTTGAGGCTGAAGCATCTCTGGCACCACCTGGAGGGTGATAAGGTGTGGAGTCCGCTGGCAGGGGAATTTTTCCCGAGACCGGCTTCCTTAGTGAATTTTAAACCCGGTCGCATCAAAAGACGGAATCTGACTTTATGGCAAAAGGAGTGCCGACAGGCACTCACGCTGATCCACAAGGCGGCCAAGGCCGGCTGCGGAAACACCACCTCAGTATTTTATAGCAGGCTGGTAGAGGCAAAGAACGACGACGTCCTAGGAGGGGCTCTGGGGTTTGACGAAGACCAGCTTACCAACCTGTTTAAAAAGACTTTCAGGACGGGGTATTTGGATAATTTCCAAAGATCCCTGGCCTGGCAGTGTTATAGGAATGCTTTACCTGTTCGCGAGAAGTTATCGCGGCACGGAATTTCAGTGCCACCGACGTGTCCAAGATGCGGGTTGGACGATGAAACCGTCCAGCACGCTTTTGTACACTGTCGGAAGTTGTCAGACTTGATAAGTTACGCAGAACACGTGTTATCGCATCTGGGACGATATATATATATATAGGCGCTGGAGTGGCTGTGTGGTAAGTAGCATGCTTACCAACCACATGGCTCCGGGTTCAGTCCCACTGCATGGCATCTTGGGCAAGTGTCTTCTACTATAGACTTGTGATTTGGTAGACGGAAACTGAAAGAAGCTCGTCGTATATATGTATATGTTTGAGTGTGTGTGCATGACAACCGATGTCCCCGTTACCTAGCGGTTCGGCAAAAGAGACCGATAGAATAAGTACTGGGCTTACAAAAGAATAAGTCCCGGGGTCGAGTTGCTCGATTAAAGGCGGTGCTCCAGCATGGCCGCAGTCAAATGACTGAAACAAGTAAAAGAGAGAGTAAAGAGTGTACATTTGTTCAAGCGAGTGTATGTATTGATATACTCACCAGTAGAATTTCCTGCATTTCCCCAGTTATTTTCTGCATTTCTTCAGCCATTCCTTTATAGCTGTGTGTGTATAAAAAGGCAAATTTTCTTTGGACAACAAAATTTGTACGTTTTCTTTTTGTGAAATTATGCTTTCTGTTGTATTCGTGAAATGAAGAAAGGTCAATTTGTAGAAATGATATAATGAATAATAACAGTCAATATCTATATCCAATCTCTGTCCAAGCTTCTCAGAAGGGTAAATATATGGCAACGAATATTATATACAGAGAGTGTGTCACTTTTTGTGCAAGTGTTCCTCTCTGGAAACCAGGTCCTATTGGAATGCTGGAAGTTGTGAAGGGATTAATAAAGTAAAACAGTCGAGATTGGAGAAGTAAAATAATTAAGAAATAATAAAAACTGTTTTGGGAATCTCAGATAATAATATCAACGCCCGTTAATGTCACCAACTAAATGAGTAAAAGTGAAAGACTTCTGTAAAAACATTTTACTTCCGCATTGACCTACTCGATTTCTGGTTTAACCGGTATTACGTGTCAAAAGTGAAAGTAAAACATCTCTCTATTGGGATCTTTTCTGTTTGGTGGACGGAATTTTCTAGTTAACTAAACAATTTGAAACTTCGTATACTGGTAGAATGTGTCAAAAGAAAACATTATTGTAAACAAAATTGTAATTTGTAACTTAAACGTAGTTTAATTTTACGAATTTTAACCAATGAAATCCCAACATCTTCGAATTTTAACCAATGAAATCCCAGCATTGCTGCGTTATCGATATTGATAAAGAAATATAGCAGACGCACGACACACACACACACACACTCTCTCTCTCTCTCAAACACATGCATATACATTTGCACAAGCACATAGTAATTAATATATAAGCGTACACACACACATACACGTTCGTGTTTTGCCACTTGCCGCAACAAATTTGCACAAAAGGTAAATAAACCAGAAGGGAAGGGGTCAATGTTTCATCGTTTCGGGGTCGATAAATTAAGTACCAATTACGCACAGGTGTCGAGGATTTTTTTCCCAATTTATATCACAGCTTCCGACAAGCTGGGGCATCCTTTTATGAAAAAATATTTCGCAAATTTTTACAATACTACTCACACTCCACGCGCGAGACCGATTTAGGCATATTATTGTTTTGTTTTTGTTGTTTCTGGCACTTCAAAACCATGGTAAAACAAAGTAAAGAAAATATTCAAAAAATATCGTTAATATTTTTATTGGGCGACGAAATTCATCGATTGATGAGATATAGCTGTTATTTCTAGCACATGTAGAAGACAGAAGAGACAAGGATGAATAAGACGTGTGTGTGTGTGAGTTTTTAGACGCAGTAAATAATTTGAGCTCAAATGCTGCGATTTCATGAGTTAAAATTCGTAAAATTAAACTACGTTTAAGTTACGAATTACAATTTTGTTTTCAAGTTTGTTTACAATAATGTTTTTCTTTTGACACATTCTACCAGTATACGAAGTTTGAAATTGTTTAGTTAACTAGAAAATTCCGTCCATCAAACAGAAAAGATTCCTCTATTGTAATGTCAGATACTTTCACTTTAATATTGAAACTATTAAAATGAAACTATTATGTAACTGTAACTGGACATACATTCTGCTAGACTTGATTAGGGTCCATGTGGTGTCATGAGCAAAAAAAATAATAACTTCTTGCCTAGGGCGAGCCAACAGCAATATCGTATCTTCTCTACTATTTCAGTATTACGTGTCAAAAGTGAAAGAAAAACATTTCTCTGTTGTAATGTCAGATACTTTCACTTAAATACTGAAACTATTATATAACAGGGAGGGCAGTAACTGGACATCCATTCTGCTAGAAGAAGATCCGCTATGGTCTTACATGCTACACCACTGGTTTTAAATTCTTACAAATCAAATTGATATTCAATTTTTGACTCTTATTATTTTAAATTTAAATTTACATGTATATATATATATATATATATATATATATATATATATATTTTTATATATAAAATTGAAGTTGTGTATGTGAGACTCTGTCTCCTCCGATTTAGATTCCTAACTACTCCCACATTTTGCGGTGCAGTTTAACCAAAAGCGGGTATCTTATAGTCGTCATTCATATCGAGCCCTTCTGGGTATTAGCGCGCGTCTACGATGAGTCTACGATTTAAAAAAAAATTTACCATCATTTTTCCGCATTTTTAATGATTTTTGCTCGGGTTATATAAGGGAAGTAACTCTCTAAAAATGCTTATATAGTTATTTCCCTTACAAACCCGAGCAACGCCAGGCGATACTGCTAGTATATATATATATACTATTCATATATATATATATATATATATATATATATATATATATATATATATATATATATATATATATATATATATATATATATATATATATATATATATATATATATATATATATGTATATGTATATATAGGCGCATGAGTGGCTGTGTGGTAAGTAGCTTGTTTACCAACCACATGGTTTTGGGTTCAGTCCCACTGTGTGGCACCTTGGGCAAGTGTCTTCTACCATAGCCTCGGGCCGACCAAAGCCTTGTGAGTAGATTTGGTAGACAGAAACTGAAAGAAGCCTGTCGTATATATGTATATATATATATATATGCGTGTGTGTGTTTGTATGTCTGTGTTTGTCCCCTAGCATTGCTTGACAACCGATGCTGGTGTGTTTACGTCCCCGTTACTTAGCGGTTCGGCAAAGAGACCAATAGAATAAGTACTGGGCTTGCAAAAGTATAAGTCCCGGGGTCGAGTTGCTCGATTAAAGGCGGTGCTCCAGTATGGCCGCAGTCACATGACTGAAACAAGTAAAAGAGTAAAAGAGTATATATACAGCAGTGGTGCCCCAGCATGGCCGCGACCTTCGGGCTGAAACATTTTTAAGGATTTAAGGATACATATAACAGGCACCACCACCTTCACCAAGTTAACTTCTATAAAATCGCTGCACTATACAAGCAACTTCGATTTTAACAGATGCAGAAGGAATCTTACAATTTCATTTCTAGCGAAACAACTGTATTGTCTGCCATGTTTTGTTACCCATTCCACCGTTTTATTAGCTTAAACCTTAAAAGAGTTGTTTCCCAGAGCCTTGTTTATTACTGAAATGTTATGCCGGCCCATGTTCCTTCAACTTGTTGCATGTGGTTCTCCCATTTCGAGTCAACTCAATTTCGTGTCAATAAACTCAGCTCTGTTGGGACACCGTTATGGCGAAAAGGATACTCATGAATTTCCAGAACGTAAGAGGAGGGTCATCACAAGCCATTAAAAATTGAAAAAGTAATAAAATCTGTTAAAGTAATCTCAGACGGTAACAGCAGCAGTTTTTGCACCACCAACTAAAAGTATAAAAGTAAAAGTATTCTGTGAAAAAATGCCATGGATCTTTTCGGTTTGAACGGCAGTTTTTTAAAATAATTTCTATGTAACTAAAAAATTTTAAACTTCGTATACTGGTAAAATGTGTTTATAAAACATGTTTTTCTCTTGGCTTTCTTGAGAAAATTCTATAGTTTGTAAGATATTTGGTCTTTAATTTCTTGCATTTCGGCAATTTCAACCAATCAATGACGTCTATTGATGTGAAAACGATTTCTGCCGTAACATTTTATGGCGGCGTCATATGAAAATGTCCCTGTTTTTTTTTATGAGAAAAAAGATACCCATTGGCCATAAACTGACGGGTCACTCGTAAACAGCTGGATAACAAAACCGTTCCCTCTTTAGTGTCCACCCATAATTATGACCCTAGTATCGATCTATTGCATTTCAATCTGTTTTAGGGTTAGAGTAAGGGTTAGGGTTAGGAGTGGGGGGAAAGGTATCTTTTTTACTTCAGAAATGTAAATAAACCCAATCTGTTTCTTAAACGCGGGACATTTTCATATTTCAACGCTAGAAAATTTTACGTCAAATAATGTTTTCACCTCAATAGACGTCATTGATTGGGTGAAATTGCCAAAATTGAAGAAAATATCTTACAAACTACAGAATTTTTTCAAGAAAGCCAAGAGAAAAAGATGGGATCTTTTCGGTTTGAACGGCAGTTTTTTCTAGCATGTCATATGAAATTGTCACCGTAATTATGACCCTAGTATCGATCTATTGCATTTCAATCTCTTTTAGGGTTAGGGTTAGTTAGGGGTGGTTGAAGGGTATCTTTTTTTTCTTCACAAATGTAAATAAACCCAATCTGTTTCTTAAACAAGGAACATATTCATAGCACACAGAATGTTTTCAGCTCAATAGACATCATTGATTGGTTGAAATTGCAGAAATTGAAGGGAAAAAACAACAAATATCTTACAAACTATAGAATTTTCTCAAGACAGCCAAGAGAAAAAGATGTTTTATAAACACATTCTACCAGTATACGAAGTTAAAAAGTGTTTAGTTACTCTCTCTCTCTCTTTTACTCTTTTACTTGTTTCAGTCATTTGACTGCGGCCATACTGGAGCACCACCTTTAATCAAGCAACTCGACCCCAGGACTTATTCTTTTGCAAGCCCAGTACTTATTCTATTGGTCTCTTTTGCCGAACCGCTAAGTTACGAGGTCGTAAACACACCAGCATCGGTTGTCAAGCAATGCTAGGGGGACAAACACAGACATACAAACACACACACGCATATATATATATATATATATATATATATATATATATATACATATATACGACAGGCTTCTTTCAGTTTCTATCTACCAAATCTACTCACAAGGCTTTGGTCGGCCTGAGGCTATGGTAGAAGACACTTGCCCAAGGTGCCACACAGTGGGACTGAACCCAAAACCATGTGGTTGGTAAACAAGCTACTTACCATGTGGTTGGTAAACAAGCTACTTACCACACAGCCACTCCTACGTGTAAATTATTTTAAAAAACTGCCGTTCAAACCGAAAAGATCCAATGTCATTTATAAACGAGTAACCTGGATACGTTTATTAAATACCTAGAAACCAGAAACAACTAAAAACGAAACGGAAAGCAAATAGTGATTCATATAAATTCCTCGAATATTATCAAGTTAGAAAAAAAAAATTATTTAAAAAGGCGTCGGTGTGGCTTTGTGTTAAGTAGCTTGGTTACGAACTACATGGTTCCGAGTTCAGTCCCACTGCATGGCACCTTCAGCAAGCGTCTTTTACTATAGCTTCGGGCCAGGATTTGGTAGACGGAAACTGAAAGAAGCCCGTCGTATATATGTATATATATATGTATGTGTGTGTATGTGTTTGTCCTCCCAACATCGCTTGACAACCGATGGTGGTGTGTTTACATTCCCGTAACTTAGCGGTTCATAACTAATTGGTAAAATCATTAATTATTAATTAATTAATTAATTAATTTTACCCTTTATTATTATTGATTATATATACATATAAATAATAATATTAGGGAGTATAACTCCAAGCTTACAGGGAAATATTCAGTTTAATATTAAATCAAATTTCACAGTATAGAGATATAAAATATGAATTAGAGATAAAACCACTATTATGCAACTCAAACAGTGATAGACATAAACCAATACATAAATAATTTAATTTTTAAATGTATTTCATAAATACATTATATTGATATTTATAATATTTATGTAAGTAATAATGGACTAATTAATTAATTTATTTTTCATTATATGTCTTTATATTTATTGATAGAGTAAATTTTAGATTTTAATTACTATATTTGTTGATTATAATTTAGATACTTATTTTTAAATATTTTATATTTATTAGATGTGAACTTAAATTTAAAAATATGAATAGTGATTATTTTGTTAAATAATTTGGTAATTAAATATTGGACTATAACTGAGTTAAGGATATTCGAGAGTTTATTATGTTTTTTTAAAGCTATATTATATCTTCATAGATAAATACATATTTCTATCTATTTTATTTTACCCTAAAAATAAATATTTAACATAATAAATGTGTTGTAGGAAATAATCCTAATGATTTAAGTTTCTAATTTTGATAATGGAGTTTTTTCTATAAGAAAAATTATTATTTTATTTATTTCTTAAATAAATATTGTTTAACTCTATTTGCTTATTTATTTAACTATTATCATTAACCTGAAGATTGACTATAATTTTAATTTTAATTTATTTCAATTGAATTTAAACTTAATTGTAATTCAAATTTAATTGTAGCCATGAAACGTACCTTAGTGTTCTTACTTATATTATATTTATAATTCATTTAATACTTTTTGATATATATATATATATATATATATATATATATATATATATATATATATATATATATATATATATATATATATATATAAATATATATATATATATTTATATATATATAAATAAATACATATTTATATAAATACTCTTCCATACCTTCACAGCTGCTTCCTTGTCCACTGAATACCTTTCATCATACACTACACGAAACATTAAGTTACGTCGAACTTTGAAACTCTGCAGCCAACCACCACTATAATGACACTTATATTTTAGTTTAAGTATTTTGTGAGTCTAGAAGGTTTGTTTCTTCAATATTAGATCTGCATACAACTCATTACTTTCCCTTATACGTATCCTATGAGATCAAATTCATCAGAAATTCATCTGATTTCCATTTTTTTTTCATCTTTCATTGTTTTCTTCTTATACATCTGTTTCTTTGAATAATTTTAAGGAAAACAACAATCAAACACAACTGTATACTTTTATTTTTATTTTATTTCAATTTTTATTGTCAATTGTGGAAAATCCAGTGCTGTTACAGGCATCTTGTAGACACAATGCTGTTGTTACGAACCTGCCATCGCTCAACTCGAACCCGGGACCCTACAAAGTCGAGCAATGATTCACCAGGCTCAGTCGAACGGAATCCGCCACAGAGAAAACGGTTGTGGGGGATGGCAGCGAACTCGAACCGGCGACCGGAGATAACAACAACAACAACAACAGGAAGAAAAGAGAGAGACGGCAGAAGGCAATTGCTTAACGCTTAACAACAGTTTATACAATTATTACAACATCAAATAAAACGTGAAACATATCAGATACATTAAAGAAAATAACCTGCAACAGAATTTAAAAAAAGAAAACAATAAAAGGCATGCACAATACAGAACGTCCGGAAACAATCAAAACATTAATGTTTTGATGCAATATAGAGTTCGAAACAGTTCAACATGAAAGTCTTTCTTTCTTTTTCTCTTTAACACAATGTTCTTTTTTCTTTCTTTTCTTCCTCTTTTCCTCAATTCACAGTTCTCTTTTATTGATACAATACTTTTTCTTTTCAACACAGTTCACAATTTTAACATAAACAAAACATACCGCTACAAACTCCTACTACAATAGCCATGCCTTTTCGCCGTAATCCCTCTCTTTCGCTCTACATGTCCCCAATGCTATCTGCCTGTCTTTCTCGCCACACCTGTCATCCCTGTCATAGCCTCTCCCGACTGCACCTGTTGCCAACTCACTGTCTCAGGTAGAACTGACCAACAAACTCACAGCTCACCGCATTTTAAAGGGTGGTTTCTTAAACTTTGCTTGACCGGAAAAGGGTCAGAGGTATTTTCCAAACTCATTAATTTCTCTAAAAATTGACAGAACAAAGGCTTTATCCGTCTGCCTGGCGCCAAACCACGGAACCAGGCCACAAGCACTCTTTCTCCGAATTACCCCATATCACTATTAAATTTCTTTTCAAATTTTCGAATTTATATTTAATGAAAACTTTCCGATATTTTCAGTTTATGAAATGAAATAAATTTCCTTTATTTATTGGGAAAATGGCAGGGGTTAGACATGAACGAGATATTATAAGAAAGAGGAGAACAAATTGGAATGGCTTGTTTGTGTTTGTAAGTAATGTTAACCAAGTGATGCTGCATTGAGTTTATGCTAAATGTTGGAACAATGGTATCAGGTTTCATGTCTGTTTTGGCAACCTAGTTTACACACATCGATGCACTTGAAAATACATTTGTCAATCTGTAGTGAAATATGTTGACCAGTGAATTGATGATATTAGAAGTCATTGAGAGGAATCTGTGGGTGTGTGTGTGTTTATGTGAAATGGCTAAGGTTAATAAAATGTATGTATGTATATATATATATAAATATGGAAAAAAGTCAAGGTAGAAAATGCTAAAATAATTGTATGAAAAAAACATTTCATTACCGTTTTCAGTCATTGAGACTTTTTCAACTGTAAGTATAGAAAACAATTAAATTTTGAAAAAATTAAATGAAAAGTACTTTAAAAGAATGTTTGCATAGTATTCAAATACAAGGGACATTTTCCGTGTTTCTGCCTGTCTCTGTCTCTCTTGTTTACTCTTGGGGGTTCGCGGTCATTGTGAATTCTTGGCAGAGAAGAAGAAGAAGGAGGAGGTGGAGGAGGAAGAAATAATATGGGAGTGCTATGATAGTAGTAGGATGTTAAATGGTGTTGTGCCCAGAAAGTGGATTGTTGTGGATGGTAGTAGTGATTGAATCCTTGTGATATCTCTTTTGAATGTATTGTTTATAATATTTTCGTAGATGTTATTCTAAACAGCAGTAGTAGTAAAGTAAGGAAGGAGGTGGTGGAGAGGAAGACGAAGAAGAAGAAAGAGACAGAATAATAAGAGAATGCAGGATGTTAGGATAGTAGTAGGATGTTAAAATTGTCAAGTGATCACTTTTAGGTCACTTGACCATTCAACATCCTACTACTATCATAGCACTCCCGCATTATTTTCTTCTTTAAGTTAAAAGGTTTTAATACATAACTAATGTGGTTTGGTTAGTGGAATGTTTACATGTTTTTATGGGAAGTGCAGGGAAGTAACGAGGATCTGATGATAAGTTTATACGTATTTTCTCTGTGATGTTTATTACATCGATTTCTTTTATGCCCGTTTAACTGAAAGTTACAACTCTTCCACATATGGCTAACCTGTTGAAAGATTTTGCTGCCTCAGTTATTTGCTTGTGTCCCAGAAAAGAGGCAAACAATTTACAAGGGCCAAATATGCCATTCAGTTCTTTAGTGCTTTCATAATAAAATAGTATTAAAGTTTATCATCAAGACCTGTCACCGATGTTAAGTTACATCTGATGTAGAACCACCACAACAGCAGTAACTCTTAGATAGGACATTGCCAAAATACAGACACATGAAATGATCTGCACACTAATGAACACGAACTAATATAGTCTGCAAAGGAAACTAAAACTATTCATCTCTCTCTCTCTCTCTTTCTCTCTCTCTCACTCTCTCACTCTCTCTCTCCCCCTCCCTCTCTCTCTCTCTCTCACTCTCTCTCTCTCCCCCCCTCCCTCTCTCTCTCTCTCTCTCTCTCCACATTGCCATTTAAATTGAGGAAAACTTTTTAAATGTTTTGGAATTTCTGGCTTCATGCTTCCTGATAGTAAAATGTCGTCCTTACTTAGGTTGTCAATCTTCAAGGATTTACTTGGTGTCTTTTGTGTAAATTAGTAATTTTTGATTGTTACTTATAGAATTCCAATATTCCAACGATGTTTCAGTATAATGCAAAGGTTTCCAGTTTTACATCATCCCAATATGTAGTTACGATTATCAAATGGAACTTTCAAGCAAAAACATATTTCTAGATTCATTCCAATATTTTCTGCCACTTCTTCACTGTTTGGGGATGTTAAAATATGTCAAAATGAAAGTTAGTTATGACGTCATCCTTTGAATGCTCTGACGTCATTTCAACGTTGGTTTCAGGGCCACATCCACTACAAAGGCAGTAATATTTCCTGTAGAATTCTTTGCTACATTCATCTTGTGTTTCAAAGAAAGGAGTAGTCTAAATTTATATGATTTTTAAAATTTAGCTTTAGATAAACGTGTTTGGTATTACTTCAGAAAACGTGAGATATATAACAATGAATTTCAAAATATTGTTGAGTATTATCAATAAAGAAAGTAATAAGAAAAGTATGAACACAATTTATCTTTTATAATTCACTCTTGTGAAGTATATTTTGGAACGCTTTGTCATTGGCAAGGTCTTCTACTGACTGAATGAATTCCAAAACAAATTTTTTGTATTCAGTATTTCCATTTCCATACTCATATAATTCAAGTATTATTTCCTTTATCTCCCAAATTTCTATCAGGTCTTTGTCGAAAGGAAGAAATTTTACAGCAGATTTAAGAGCCAGAACAAACCAATCCATTCCTGTACATCTTAATTGATCTTTTTCTTCTTCATCATTTTTTACATCTGCTTCTTTAAAACATAATTTTCCAAACGAAATGTAAAAATTAACATCTTGCCTTGTGTTATCTGCTTTAAATCTTTCACAATACTTCCTGGCATTGTCATATTCTTTCAAAGACATATATAATATAATGATATCATAGAGAGCAGGTGAATATCTATAAGAAAGTTCAAGGGCTTGTTGAAAGTGATTTTCAGCTTTGGTGATTAACTCATTCCTTTCTCTATCAGGAATATTTTGAGGAGGTTTTAAAAATTTCGCAAATTCATTCGTTTCTTTTGAGAATTGTTTGTTCATTGGGACATATGTATATGTAGGGTTCTCATCTCTTAGATAAAGTAATCCAAGCTGACGATGAGAATATGGTGTTACCTTTTTTTTAATTGCTTTTTCAAGCACTTTTCTTGCTTTTTCAAGCTGCTTTGAAAGTATATAATGATTGCCACTTTTCTCCAAAACATAGGGGTCATCAGGGGAAATATCAAGAGCTCTCTGAAAATACTCTTCAGCTACTTGACTATGAAAATTATAAGGTCTAAGTTGAAACAAACCAATCAATGCTAATGTTCTTCCCATTAGGGCCTTGTTATTATGTTGTCGAAAAGCACATTGTATTTTCTCTAAGTACTGTATTGATTCCTTAATATTTTCACATCTTTTCTCTTTATCTATGTTCTTTCTTAAACAACGATATTGCAACAGAGCAATGGAAAACATACACAGATAATCATCCGGACAAACGTTGAGAGACTCTTTGTAAAGTTCGACAGCTCTTTCATGATCTTCAAAAGATATAGTAGCTAAACAATAAGCAACATTTCTTTTGCCTTCTGCTTCTATCAGCGAGAAATTTTCTCTTTCTTCAAGATTACTTAGATCATCCAAAAGGTTTCTTACCTCAGGGATATTTCCATTGTTCAAATGAATGAATGCAAGGCTGGTTAATGCCACCAGGTTATCTGGCTTCTTTTCTCGAACTTCACTGGCTAATTCTTCAGCTTTGGATTTATCTTTCATCTGCCAAAGAATATATACTTGGACGTTCTTTTGACGAATCTCATCTTCTAAACCAAATGAGATATCTTTATTCAACGAATTTTCTACTTTTTTGTAGAAAGACGACCAATCTTCTTTGGTTTTCTTAAAACTTTCTTCCATTACATTTGGAAATCTTTTAATTCTCTCCCTATACGATTCTCTTCTACTTCCTTCATCCTGAAATAAAAACAAAATGATTGCGTATGAAATATGATATCACACATTACCATTGACAAAAAAATATTCTCCAATTTTCGATTTTTAGTTAATGAAACAATGTCAAACCTTCCTAGTCTGATATGGTTGATGTAGTGGCTGAGCATTTTGGATCCGAATGTTCGATGTTTTTAATATGCGCACAGAAAACTGAGCGTAAATAAGTGAGAGAACAATGTAAGAGGTGTGTTTGACAGAGTGATAAATGCATCATCATCATCATCAGCAGCAACAACAACGACAACAACAACAAGATGGACAGGCTGTTGTAGATCACTTAAATTATGTAATATAATATGATATAACACTCTCTCACACACACATACACACACGCGCAAAAATAATGGAAACACCTAGCATCATAACATCATAATTTTGAGATATTTATAAAACCGTTAAAACGTTTTTTGATTTATTATTAGTGTTGCTTAATATGTTTTGCTAAAATTGCTTTTTCTTTTCAGATATCATCAAAATAAGGTAATTAAAATTCATTAAGATGACAGATCTATCGGACTTTCAAAGCGGTCAAATTGTTGGTGCTCGTATAGCAGGCGGTAGCATAACGAAAACAGCTGAAATGTTTGGTGTATCAAGAAGTCTTGAAAGTAATGACAGACTTTGAGAAAGAGGAAAAAAACCTCCTCGTTGAAACAAAACTCCAGAAGAAAACCAAAACTTCCAGATAGGGACCGTTGGATTCTTATGCGAATTATTAGAAAGAATCACAAAAGTACAGCTCCCTAAATTACTGTAGAGCTTAATGACCACCTCGAGAATCCAGTTTCCACAAGAACAGTTCACCGGGAGCTACAAAAGGCAGGATTTCAAGGGAGGGCTACAGTCAAGAAAACCACTACTTTCAAAAACAAACGTTGCAAAGCGTTTAGAGTGGAGTAAAAAATCTACAGAATTGGTCCCCAGAGCAGTGGATGAATGTTATTTTCTCGGACGAATCATCCTTTACCTTTTTTCCGACCACTGAGTGTACTTGTGGAGTCAGCCAAAAGAAGCATTTGACCCAGACTGCTTTCTTTTATTAAACATGGAAGAGGATCTGCAATGATGAGCTTTGGGGGCTATATCTTGGAAATCCGCTGGCCCAATGATTTTCCTTCATGGCAGAATTAATAGTCAAGATTATTGAAGCATTTTATCTGATCAAATTCATCCAATGGTTGCAGAATTGTTTCTGGATGCGAAATGCAATCTTTCAGAATGATAATGCACCAATTCACACAGCTAAAGTTGTTACTGAATGGTACGAGGAACATTTTAGTGAGGTTGAACATCTTATATGGCCACCACAGTCCCCAGGTCTCAATATTATAGAACACTTATTGTGCATTTTAGAAAAATAAGGAAGGAGCCGATATCCTCCACTATCATCACTACAAGAACTGGAGACTGTTTGAACAAAAATTCCTTTGGAAACAATTCAAACTTTATACAAGTCCATATCTCATAGAATTCAACTTGTAATTACTGCCAGATATCAAAATTACTGCCATATTAAAATAAATTTGTTTGAAACGTTAAGGTGTTTCCATTATTTTGTCCAACCCCTGTATAGGCGGAAACTGAAATCGAACCCAGTGGCACAGGGTTGAGAAACAACCTTTTTACCGCACAACTACGCCTATAAGTATATAACACACACATATACACGCACACAAACACTTTCACCTACACATTTATACATATTCATATATACATACATGTGTGTGTGCGCGCGTCTCCGAAAAGCAGCGAAATTATATATTTCTGTACAATTAATCTCTCTCTATATAAAGCTGGAGTTGTCTGTGTATGGCAGGTTTGGTAGCCTTCAACTGACACTATCTCCTCTGAGACCCTGCGGCACAAGTTGACCAAAATTGAGAGTATGATAGAAGAAGGCTTGCTCTTCCTTCCGTAGAAGAAAAAATTCAAATCGGAGCATGTTAACATCAAAAAGGTGCTTTTTTTCTATGAAAATCCCTAATTTTGACGATTTTTTTTTACTGCTCTGTCGCCATTTCTCAGTGTATTTCTACCAGAAAAATGTTCAGAGAATAACAAGCTACATAATGCAAAATTTGTAGCTTTCAAAAATTCCAATCCTAAAGGGTCGAAAGAAACCCGAGCAACGCCGGGTTATACTGCTAGTCTTCTATAAAATTGCATCACTATACTAAAAACTTAGAGATATAAACGCTGCCCTCGATTTTAATACAGAGAAAAGGAATTTTACAACTTCATTTCAAGGGAAATTACTCTGTGGAACACACGTATATATTGTCTCCCGTGTTTTATTAATCATGGCAACCTTTCCTTAACTATCATACACAAACCATAAAAGATTTATTCCCCTTCGATGTTCATTTTTTTTTTCTCACGAAAACACGACAGAAAATGAATCTTTTTGATTGCTGTTGTAGCAGTCAAAAGACTAGCAGCAGCTTGGGATCTCTTCGGTTTGAACGGCAGTTGTTTCTAGCGGTGTCATATGAAATTGTCACCCAAAATTATGACCCTAGTATCGATCTATTGCATTTCAATCTGTTTTAGGGTTAGGGTTAGTTAGGGGTGGTTGAAGGGTATCTTTTTTTTCTTTACAAATGTAAATAAACCCAATCTGTTTCCTAAACGAGGGACATATTCATACGGCACACAATGCTTTTTAACTCAATAGACGTCACTGATTGGTTGAAATTGCAGAATTTGAAGAAAAAAAACAACAAATATCTTACAAACTATAGAATTTTCTCAATAAAGCCAAGAGAAAAAGATGTTTTATAAACACATTCTACCAGTATACGAAGTTTAAAATTTTTTAATTACCTAGAAATTATGTTAAAAACTGCCGTTCAAACCGAAAAGATCCCAGGGAGTTTTTGACCTCTAGTAGCTTGGGCAATTGCTTGGATAATATCAGGTTATCAAATTTATCATAGGTTCGAAAAGAAATTGGATCGGTTATTTAGAAAATTTGAAACTTTTCTATTGTGGAAACATTCTACGTAAGAAGTATTTCGCAAGTTGACAATGCATAAGATTGAAGACATTCTGTGTGTGTATGTGTGAGAGTGTGTTTTTGTGTGCGCACGCCCGATCAAGTGTGTGCGTGCGTTTCTGACTTTGCGTGTGTGCGCGTGCACACGCACACCCTTTACCATTACTCGACTGTGTGCGTGCGTGAGTATGTATACCCCACTGTAGACTCTGGAGAACGTGTGAGAGTGTATATACATTTGTGTATGTGTGTTTAATGAAACTGAAAAACCATTTAAATAAACAATGGAATTCATTTTCCCCACAACATTTTCGAAAGCTAATAACTAGATGATGCTACGCTACCAAATCTAGGATCGGTTATTCTTCTCTTATTATGGTTGTGTTACGATAAAATTCTAAAATTCTAAAACAGTCGAGATTGGAGAAGTAAAATAATTAAGAAATAATAAAAACTGTTTTGGGAATCTCAGATAATAATATCAACGCCCGTTAATGTCACCAACTAAATGAGTAAATGTGAAAGACTTCTGTAAAAACATTTTACTTCCGCATTGACCTACTCGAATACTGGTGAATCGATATCACATGTCAAAAGTGAAAGTAAAACATCTCTCTATTGGGATCTTTTCTGTTTGGTGGACGGAATTTTCTAGTTAACTAAACAATTTGAAACTTCGTATACTGGTAGAATGTGTCAAAAGAAAACATTATTGTAAACAAAATTGTAATTTGTAACTTAAACGTAGTTTAATTTTACGAATTTCAACCAATGATTGAAGAGGGAAAATAATTAAGAAATAATAAAAACTGTTTTGGGAATCTCAGATAATAATAACAACGCCCGTTAATGTCACCAACTAAATGAGTAAATGTGAAAGACTTCTGTAAAAACATTTTACTTCCGCATTGACCTACTCGAATTCTGGTTTAACCGGTATTACGTGTCAAAAGTGAAAGTAAAACATCTCTCTATTGGGATCTTTTCTGTTTGGTGGACGGAATTTTCTAGTTAACTAAACAATTTGAAACTTCGTATACTGGTAGAATGTGTCAAAAGAAAACATTATTGTAAACAAAATTGTAATTTGTAACTTAAACGTAGTTTAATTTTACGAATTTCAACCAATGATTGAAGAGGGAAAATAATTAAGAAATAATAAAAACTGTTTTGGGAATCTCAGATAATAATAACAACGCCCGTTAATGTCACCAACTAAATGAGTAAATGTGAAAGACTTCTGTAAAAAATTTTACTTCCGCATTGACCTACTCGATTTCTGGTTTAACCGGTATTACGTGTCAAAAGTGAAAGTAAAACATCTCTCTATTGGGATCTTTTCTGTTTGGTGGACGGAATTTTCTAGTTAACTAAACAGTTTGAAACTTCGTATACTGGTAGAATGTGTCAAAAGAAAACATTATTGTAAACAAAATTGTAATTTGTAACTTAAACGTAGTTTAATTTTACGAATTTCAACCAATGATTGAAGAGGGAAAATAATTAAGAAATAATAAAAACTGTTTTGGGAATCTCAGATAATAATAACAACGCCCGTTAATGTCACCAACTAAATGAGTAAATGTGAAAGACTTCTGTAAAAACATTTTACTTCCGCATTGACCTACTCGAATTTTGGTTTAACCGGTATTACGTGTCAAAAGTGAAAGTAAAACATCTCTCTATTGGGATCTTTTCTGTTTGGTGGACGGAATTTTCTAGTTAAGTAAACAATTTGAAACTTCATATACTGGTAGAATGTGTCAAAAGAAAACATTATTGTAAACAAAATTGTAATTTGTAACTTAAACGTACTTTAATTTTACGAATTTCAACCAATGATTGAAGAGGGAAAATAATTAAGAAATAATAAAAACTGTTTTGGGAATCTCAGATAATAATAACAACGCCCGTTAATGTCACCAACTAAATGAGTAAATGTGAAAGACTTCTGTAAAAACATTTTACTTCCGCATTGACCTACTCGAATTCTGGTTTAACCGGTATTACGTGTCAAAAGTGAAAGTAAAACATCTCTCTATTGGGATCTATTCTGTTTGGTGGAGGGAATTTTCTAGTTAACTAAATAATTTGAAACTTCGTATACTGGTAGAATGTGTCAAAAGAAAACATTATTGTAAACAAAATTGTAATTTGTAACTTAAACGTAGTTTAATTTTACGAATTTCAACCAATGATTGAAGAGGGAAAATAATTAAGAAATAATAAAAACTGTTTTGGGAATCTCAGATAATAATAACAACGCCCGTTAATGTCACCAACTAAATGAGTAAATGTGAAAGACTTCTGTAAAAACATTTTACTTCCGCATTGACCTACTCGAATACTGGTGAATCGATATCACATGTCAAAAGTGAAAGTAAAACATCTCTCTATTGGGATCTTTTCTGTTTGATGGACGGAATTTTCTAGTTAACTAAACAATTTGAAACTTCGTATACTGGTAGAATGTGTCAAAAGAAAACATTATAGTAAACAAAATTGTAATTTGTAACTTAAACGTAGTTTAATTTTACGAATTTTAACCAATGAAATCCCAACATCTTCGAATTTTAACCAATGAAATCCCAGCATTGCTGCGTTATCGATATTGATAAAGAAATATAGCAGACGCACGACACACACACACACATTCTCTCTCTCTCTCTCTCAAACACATGCATATACATTTGCACAAGCACATAGTAATTAATATATAAGCGTACACACACATACAAACGGACATATACGTACTCACACATACGCACACATACACGTTCGTGTTTTGCCACTTGCCGCAACAAATTTGCACAAAAGGTAAATAAACCAGAAGGGAAGGGGTCAATGTTTCATCGTTTCGGGGTCGATAAATTAAGTACCAATTTCCCAATTTATATCACAGCTTCCGACAAGCTGGGGCATCCTTTTATGAAAAAATATTTCGCAAATTTTTACAATACTACTCACACTCCACGCGCGAGACCGATTTAGGCATATTATTGTTTTGTTTTTGTTGTTTCTGTCCCTTCAAAACCATGGTAAAAAAAAAATTAAGAAAATATTCAAAAAATATCGTTAATATTTTTATTGGGCGACGAAATTCATCGATTGATGAGATATAGCTGTTATTTCTAGCACATGTAGAAGACAGAAGAGACAAGGATGAATAAGACGTGTGCGCAGTAAATAATTTGAGCTCGAATGCTGCCATTTCATGAGTTAAAATTCGTAAAATTAAACTACGTTTAAGTTACGAATTACAATTTTGTTTTCAATTTTGTTTACGATAATGTTTTCTTTTGACACATTCTACCAGTATACGAAGTTTCAAATTGTTTAGTTAACTAGAAAATTCCGTCCATCAAACAGAAAAGATTCCTCTATTGTAATGTCAGATACTTTCACTTTAATATTGAAACTATTAAAATGAAACTATTATGTAACTGTAACTGGACATACATTCTGCTAGACTTGATTAGGGTCCATGTGGTGTCATGAGCAAAAAAAATAATAACTTCTTGCCTAGGGCGAGCCAACAGCAATATCGTATCTTCTCTACTATTTCAGTATTACGTGTCAAAAGTGAAAGAAAAACGTTTCTCTGTTGTAATGTCAGATACTTTCACTTAAATACTGAAACTATTATATAACAGGGAGGGCAGTAACTGGACATCCATTCTGCTAGAAGAAGATCCGCTATGGTCTTATATGCTACACCACTGGCTTTAAATTCTTACAAATCAAATTGATATTCAATTTTTCACTCTTATTATTTTAAATTTAAATTTACATGTATATATATATATATATATATATCTTTATAAATAACATTAAAGTTGTGTGTGAGACTCTGTCTCCTCCGATTTAGATTCCTAACTACTCCCACATTTTGCGGTGCAGTTTAACCAAAAGCGGGTATCTTATAGTCGTCATTCATATCGAGCCCTTCTGGGTATTAGCGCGCGTGTACGATGAGTCTACGATTTAAAAAAAATTTACCATCATTTTTCCGCATTTTTAATGATTTTTGCTCGGGTTATATAAGGGAAGTAACTCTCTAAAAATGCTTATATAGTTATTTCCCTTACAAACCCGAGCAACGCCGGGCGATACTGCTAGTATATATATATATACTATTCATATATATATATATATATATATATATATATATATATATATATATATATATATATATATATATATATATATATATATATATATATATATATATATATATATGTATATATAATATATATATATATATATATATATATATATATATATGTATATATAAGCGCATGAGTGGCTGTGTGGTAAGTAGCTTGTTTACCAACCACATGCTTTTGGGTTCAGTCCCACTGTGTGGCACCTTGGGCAAGTGTCTTCTACCATAGCCTCGGGCCGACCAAATCCTTGTGAGTAGATTTGGTAGACAGAAACTGAAAGAAGCCTGTCGTATATATGTATATATATATATATGCGTGTGTGTGTTTGTATGTCTGTGTTTGTCCCCCTAGCATTGCTTGACAACCGATGCTGGTGTGTTTACGTCCCCGTTACTTAGCGGTTCGGCAAAAGAGACCAATAGAATAAGTACTGGGCTTGCAAAAGTATAAGTCCCGGGGTCGAGTTGCTCGATTAAAGGCGGTGCTCCAGTATGGCCGCAGTCACATGACTGAAACAAGTAAAAGAGTAAAAGAGTATATATACAGCAGTGGTGCCCCAGCATGGCCGCGACCTTCGGGCTGAAACATTTTTAAGGATTTAAGGATACATATAACAGGCACCACCACCTTCACCAACTTAACTTCTATAAAATCGCTGCACTATACAAGCAACTTCGATTTTAACAGATGCAGAAGGAATCTTACAATTTCATTTCTAGCGAAACAACTGTATTGTCTGCCATGTTTTGTTACCCATTTCACCGTTTTATTAGCTTAAACCTTAAAAGAGTTGTTTCCCAGAGCCTCGTTTATTACTGAAATGTTATGCCGGCCCATGTTCCTTCAACTTGTTGCATGTGGTTCTCCCATTTCGAGTCAACTCAATTTCGTGTCAATAAACTCAGCTCTGTTGGGACACCGTTATGGCGAAAAGGATACTCATGAATTTCCAGAACGTAAGAGGAGGGTCATCACAAGCCATTAAAAATTGAAAAAGTAATAATATCTGTTAAAGTAATCTCAGACGGTAACAGCAGCAGTTTTTGCACCACCAACTAAAAGTATAAAAGTAAAAGTATTCTGTGAAAAAATGCCATGGATCTTTTCGGTTTGAACGGCAGTTTTTTAAAATAATTTCTATGTAACTAAAAAATTTTAAACTTCGTATACTGGTAAAATGTGTTTATAAAACATGTTTTTCTCTTGGCTTTCTTGAGAAAATTCTATAGTTTGTAAGATATTTGGTCTTTAATTTCTTGCATTTCGGCAATTTCAACCAATCAATGACGTCTATTGATGTGAAAACGATTTCTGCCGTAACATTTTATGGCGGCGTCATATGAAAATGTCCCTGTTTTTTTTTATGAGAAAAAAGATACCCATTGGCCATAAACTGACGGGTCACTCGTAAACAGCTGGATAACAAAACCGTTCCCTCTTTAGTGTCCACCCATAATTATGACCCTAGTATCGATCTATTGCATTTCAATCTGTTTTAGGGTTAGAGTAAGGGTTAGGGTTAGGAGTGGGGGGAAAGGTATCTTTTTTACTTCAGAAATGTAAATAAACCCAATCTGTTTCTTAAACGCGGGACATTTTCATATTTCAACGCCAGAAAATTTTACGTCAAATAATGTTTTCACCTCAATAGACGTCATTGATTGGGTGAAATTGCCAAAATTGAAGAAAATATCTTACAAACTACAGAATTTTTTCAAGAAAGCCAAGAGAAAAAGATGGGATCTTTTCGGTTTGAACGGCAGTTTTTTCTAGCATGTCATATGAAATTGTCACCGTAATTATGACCCTAGTATCGATCTATTGCATTTCAATCTCTTTTAGGGTTAGGGTTAGAGGTGGGGGAAGGGTATTTTTTTTCTTCACAAATGTAAATAAACCCAATCTGTTTCTTAAACAAGGAACATATTCATACCACACAGAATGTTTTCAGCTCAATAGACATCATTGATTGGTTGAAATTGCAGAAATTGAAGGGAAAAAACAACAAATATCTTACAAACTATAGAATTTTCTCAAGACAGCCAAGAGAAAAAGATGTTTTATAAACACTTTCTACCAGAATACGAAGTTTAAAAGTGTTTAGTTACTCTCTCTCTCTCTTTTACTCTTTTACTTGTTTCAGTCATTTGACTGCGGCCATACTGGAGCACCACCTTTAATCAAGCAACTCGACCCCAGGACTTATTCTTTTGCAAGCCCAGTACTTATTCTATTGGTCTCTTTTGCCGAACCGCTAAGTTACGAGGTCGTAAACACACCAGCATCGGTTGTCAAGCAATGCTAGGGGGACAAACACAGACATACAAACACACACACGCATATATATATATATACATATATACGACAGGCTTCTTTCAGTTTCTCTCTGCCAAATCTACTCACAAGGCTTTGGTCGGCCTGAGGCTATGGTAGAAGACACTTGCCCAAGGTGCCACACAGTGCAACTGAACCCAAAACCATGTGGTTGGTAAACAAGCTACTTACCACACAGCCACTCCTACGTGTAAATTATTTTAAAAAACTGCCGTTCAAACCGAAAAGATCCAATGTCATTTATAAACGAGTAACCTGAATACGTTTATTAAATACCTAGAAACCAGAAACAACTAAAAACGAAACGGAAAGCAAATAGTGAGTCATATAAATTCCTCGAATATTATCAAATTAGAAAAAAAAAATTATTTAAATAGGCGTAGGAGTGGCTTTGTGTTAAGTAGCTTGGTTACGAACTACATGGTTCTGAGTTCAGTCCCACTGCATGGCACCTTGAGCAAGCGTCTTTTACTATAGCTTCGGGCCAGGATTTGGTAGACGGAAACTGAAAGAAGCCCGTCGTATATATGTATATATATATGTATGTGTGTGTATGTGTTTGTCCTCCCAACATCGCTTGACAACCGATGCTGGTAACTAATTGGTAAAATCATTAATTATTAATTAATTTTACCCTTTATTATTATTGATTATATATACATATAAATAATAATATTAGGGAGTATAACTCCAAGCTTACAGGGAAATATTCAGTTTACTATTAAATCAAATTTCACAGTATAGAGATATAAAATATGAATTAGAGATAAAACCACTATTATGCAACTCAAACAGTGATAGACATAAACCAATACATAAATAATTTAATTTTTAAATGTATTTCATGAATATATTATATTGATATTTATAATATTTATGTAAGTAATAATGGACTAATTAATTTATTTATTTTTCATTATATGTCTTTATATTTATTGATAGAGTAAATTTTAGATTTTAATTACTATATTTGTTGATTATAATTTAGATGCTTATTTTTAAATATTTTATATTTATTAGATGTGAACTTAAATTTAAAAATATGAATAGTGATTATTTTGTTAAATAATTTGGTAATTAAATATTGGACTATAACTGAGTTAAGGATATTCGAGAGTTTATTATGTTTTTTTAAAGCTATATTATATCTTCATAGATAAATACATATTTCTATCTATTTTATTTTACCCTAAAAATAAATATTTAACTTAATAAATGTGTTGTAGGAAATAATCCTAATGATTTAAGTTTCTAATTTTGATAATGGAGTTTTTTCTATAAGAAAAATTATTATTTTATTTATTTCTTAAATAAATATTGTTTAACTCTATTTGCTTATTTATTTAACTATTATCATTAACCTGAAGATTGACTATAATTTTAATTTTAATTTATTTCAATTGAATTTAAACTTAATTGTAATTCAAATTTAATTGTAGCCATGAAACGTACCTTTGTGTTCTTACTTATATTATATTTATAATTCATTTAATACTTTTTGATATATATATATATATATATATATATATATATATATATATAATATATATATATATATATATAAATATATATATATATATTTATATATATATAAATAAATACATATTATATAAATACTCTTCCATACCTTCACAGCTGCTTCCTTGTCCACTGAATACCTTTCATCATATACTACACGAAACATTAAGTTACGTCGAACTTTGAAACTCTGCAGCCAACCACCACTATTATGACACTTATATTTTAGTTTAAGTATTTTGTGAGTCTAGAAGGTTTGTTTCTTCAATATTAGATCTTCATACAACTCATTACCTTCCCTTATATGTATCCTATGAGATCAAATTCATCAGAAATTCATCTAATTTCGATTTTTTTTCATCTTTCATTGTTTTCTTCTTATACATCTGTTTCTTTGAATAATTTTTAGGAAAACAACAATCAAACACAACTGTATACTTTTATTTTTATTTTATTTCAATTTTTATTGTCAATTTTGGAAAATCCAGTGCTGTTACAGGCATCTTGTAGACACAATGCTATTGTTACGAACCTGCCGTCGCTCAACTCGAACCCGGGACCCTACTAAGTCGAGCGACGACGATTGACCAGGCTCAGTCGAACGGAATCCGCCACAGAGAAAACGGTGGTGGGGGATGGCAGCGAACTCGAACCGGCGACCGGAGATAACAACAACAACAACAGCAGGAAGAAGAGAGAGAGACGGCGGAAGGCAATTGCTTAACGTTTAACAACAGTTTATACAATTATTACAACATCAAATAAAACGTGAAACATATCAGATACATTTAAGAAAATAACCTGCAACAGAATTTAAAAAAAGAAAACAACAAAAGGCATGCACAATACAGAACGTCCGGAAACAATCAAAACATTAATGTTTTGATGCAATATAGAGTTCGAAACAGTTCAACATTAAAGTCTTTCTTTCTTTTTCTCTTTAACACAATGTTCTTTTTTCTTTCTTTTCTTCCTCTTTTCCTCAATTCACAGTTCTCTTTTATTGACACAATACTTTTTCTTTTCAACACAGTTCACAATTTTAACACAAACAAAACATACCGCTACAAACTCCTACTACAATAGCCATGCCTTTTCGCCGTAATCCCTCTCTTTCGCTCTACATGCCCCCAATGCTATCTGCCTGTCTTTCTCGCCATGACTGTCATCCCTGTCATAGCCTCTCCCGACTGCACCTGTTGCCAACTCACCGTCTCAGACAGAACTGACCAACAAACTCACAGCTCACCGCATTTTAAAGGGTGGTTTCTTAAACTTTGCTTGACCGGAAAAGGGTCAGAGGTATTTTCCAAACTCATTAATTTCTCTAAAAATTGACAGAACAAAGGCTTTATCCGTCTGCCTGGCGCCAAACCACGGAACCAGGCCACAAGCACTCTTTCTCCGAATTACCCCATATCACTATTAAATTTCTTTTCAAATTTTCGAATTTATATTTAATGAAAACTTTCCGATATTTTCAGTTTATGAAATGAAATAAATTTCCTTTATTTATTGGGAAAATGGCAGGGGTTAGACATGAACGAGATATTATAAGAAAGAGGAGAACAAATTGGAATGGCTTGTTTGTGTTTGTAAGTAATGTTAACCAAGTGATGCTGCATTGAGTTTATGCTAAATGTTGGAACAATGGTATCAGGTTTCATGTCTGTTTGGCAACCTAGTTTACACACATCGATGCACTTGAAAATACATTTGTCAATCTGTAGTGAAATATGTTGACCAGTGAATTGATGATATTAGAAGTCATTGAGAGGAATCTGTGGGTGTGTGTGTGTTTATGTGAAATTGCTAAGGTTAATAAAATGTATGTATGTATATATATATATAAATATGGAAAAAAGTCAAGGTAGAAAATGCTAAAATAATTGTATGAAAAAAACATTTCATTACCGTTTTCAGTCATTGATACTTTTTCAACTGTAAGTATAGAAAACAATTAAATTTTGAAAAAATTAAATGAAAAGTACTTTAAAAGAATGTTTGCATAGTATTCAAATACAAGGGACATTTTCCGTGTTTCTGCCTGTCTCTGTCTCTCTTGTTTACTCTTGGGGGTTCGCGGTCATTGTGAATTCTTGGCAGAGAAGAAGAAGAAGGAGGAGGTGGAGGAGGAAGAAATAATATGGGAGTGCTATGATAGTAGTAGGATGTTAAATGGTGTTGTGCCCAGAAAGTGGATTGTTGTGGATGGTAGTAGTGATTGAATCCTTGTGATATCTCTTTTGAATGTATTGTTTATAATATTTTCGTAGATGTTATTCTAAACAGCAGTAGTAGTAAAGTAAGGAAGGAGGTGGTGGAGAGGAAGACGAAGAAGAAGAAAGAGACAGAATAATAAGAGAATGCAGGATGTTAGGATAGTAGTAGGATGTTAAAATTGTCAAGTGATCACTTTTAGGTCACTTGACCATTCAACATCCTACTACTATCATAGCACTCCCGCATTATTTTCTTCTTTAAGTTAAAAGGTTTTAATACATAACTAATGTGGTTTGGTTAGTGGAATGTTTACATGTTTTTATGGGAAGTGCAGGGAAGTAACGAGGATCTGATGATAAGTTTATACGTATTTTCTCTGTGATGTTTATTACATCGATTTCTTTTATGCCCGTTTAACTGAAAGTTACAACTCTTCCACATATGGCTAACCTGTTGAAAGATTTTGCTGCCTCAGTTATTTGCTTGTGTCCCAGAAAAGAGGCAAACAATTTACAAGGGCCAAATATGCCATTCAGTTCTTTAGTGCTTTCATAATAAAATAGTATTAAAGTTTATCATCAAGACCTGTCACCGATGTTAAGTTACATCTGATGTAGAACCACCACAGCAGCAGTAACTCTTAGATAGGACATTGCCAAAATACAGACACATGAAATGATCTGCACACTAATGAACACGAACTAATATAGTCTGCAAAGGAAACTAAAACTATTCATCTCTCTCTCTCTCTCTTTCTCTCTCTCTCACTCTCTCACTCTCTCTCCCTCCTCCCTCTCTCTCTCTCACTCTCTCTCTCCCCCCTCCCCCTCTCTCTCTCTCTCTCTCTCCTCTCTCTCTCTCTCTCTCCACATTGCCATTTAAATTGAGGAAAACTTTTTAAATGTTTTGGAATTTCTGGCTTCATGCTTCCTGATAGTAAAATGTCGTCCTTACTTAGGTTGTCAATCTTCAAGGATTTACTTGGTGTCTTTTGTGTAAATTAGTAATTTTTGATTGTTACTTATAGAATTCCAATATTCCAACGATGTTTCAGTATAATGCAAAGGTTTCCAGTTTTACATCATCCCAATATGTAGTCACGATTATCAAATGGAACTTTCAAGCAAAACATATTTCTAGATTCATTCCAATATTTTCTGCCACTTCTTCACTGTTTGGGGATGTTAAAATATGTCAAAATGAAAGTTAGTTATGACGTCATCCTTTGAATGCTCTGACGTCATTTCAACGTTGGTTTCAGGGCCACATCCATACAAAGGCAGTAATATTTCCTGTAGAATTCTTTGCTACATTCATCTTGTGTTTCAAAGAAAGGAGTAGTCTAAATTTATATGATTTTTAAAATTTAGCTTTAGATAAACGTGTTTGGTATTACTTCAGAAAACGTGAGATATATAACAATGAATTTCAAAATATTGTTGAGTATTATCAATAAAGAAAGTAATAAGAAAAGTATGAACACAATTAATCTTTTATAATTCACTCTTGTGAAGTATATTTTGGAGCTCTTTATCATTTGCAAGGTCTTCTACTGAGTGAATGAATTCCAAAACAAACTTTTTGTATTCAGTATTTCCATTTCCATTTCCATACTCATATAATTCAAGTATTATTTCCTTTATCTCCCAAATTTCTATCAGGTCTTTGTTGAAAGGAAGAAATTCTACAGCAGATTTAAGAGCCAGAACAAACCAATCCATTCCTGTACATCTTAATTGATCTTTTTCTTTTTCATCATTTTTTACATCTGCTTCTTTAAAACATAATTTTCCAAACGAAATGTAAAAATTAACATCTTGCCTTGTGTTATCTGCTTTAAATCTTTCACAATACTTCCTGGCATTGTCATATTCTTTCAAAGACATATATAATATAATGATATCATAGAGAGCAGGTGAATATCTATAAGAAAGTTCAAGAGCTTGTTGAAAGTGATATTCAGCTTTGTTGATTAACTCTTTCCTTTCTCTAGGAGGAATATTTTGAGCATGTTTTAAAAATTTCGCAAATTCATTCGTTTCTTTTGAGAATTGTTTGTTCATTGGGACATATGTATATGTAGGGTTCTCAATTCTTAGAGAAATTGATCCAAGCTGATGATGAGAATATGGTGTTGCCTTTATTTCAATTGCTTTTTCAAGCAATTTTCTTCCTTCTTCATGCTGATTTGAAAGTATATAATTATTGGCACTTTTCTCCAAAACATAGGGGTCATCAGGGGAAATATCAAGAGCTCTCTGAAAATACTCTTCAGCTACTTGACTATGAAAATTATAAGGTCTAAGTTGAAACAAACCAATCAATGCTAATGTTCTTCCCATTAGGGCCTTGTTATATGTCGAAAAGCACATTGTATTTTCTCTAAGTACTGTATTGATTCCTTAATATTTTCACATCTTTTCTCTTTATCTATGTTCTTTCTTAAACAACGATATTGCAACAAAGCAATAGAAAACATACACAGATAATCATCCGGACAAACGTTGAGAGACTCTTTGTAAAGTTCGACAGCTCTTTCATGATCTTCAAAAGATATAGTAGCTAAACAATAAGCAACATTTCTTTTGCCTTCTGCTTCTATCAGCGAGAAATTTTCTCTTTCTTCAAGATTACTTAGATCATCCAAAAGGTTTCTTACCTCAGGGATATTTCCATTGTCCAAATGAATGAATGCAAGGCTGGTTAATGCCACCAGGTTATCTGGCTTCTTTTCTCGAACTTCACTGGCTAATTCTTCAGCTTTGGATTTATCTTTCATCTGCCAAAGAATATATACTTGGACGTTCTTTTGACGAATCTCATCTTCTAAACCAAATGAGATATCTTTATTCAACGAATTTTCTACTTTTTTGTAGAAAGACGACCAATCTTCTTTGGTTTTCTCAAAACTTTCTTCCATTACATTTGGAAATCTTTTAATTCTCTCCCTATACGATTCTCTTCTACTTCCTTCATCCTGAAATAAAAACAAAATGATTGCGTATGAAATATGATATCACACATTATCATTGACAAAAAGATATTCTCCAATTTTCGATTTTTAGTTAATGAAACAATGTCAAACCTTCCTTGTCTGATACGGTTGATGTAGTGGCTGAGCATTTTGGATCCGAATGTTCGATGTTTTTAATATGCGCACAGAAAACTGAGCGTAAATAAGTGAGAGAACAATGTAAGAGGTGTGTTTGACAGAGTGATAAATGCATCATCATCATCATCATCATCAACAACGACAACAACAACAAGATGGACAGGCTGTTGTAGATCACTTAAATTATGTAATATAATATGATATAACACTCTCTCACACACACATACACACACGCGCAAACATAATGGAAACACCTAGCATCATAACATCATAATTTTGAGATATTTATAAAACCGTCAAAACGTTTTTTGATTTATTATTAGTGTTGCTTAATATGTTTTGCTAAAATTGCTTTTTCTTTTCAGATATCATCAAAATAAGGTAATTAAAATTCATTAAGATGACAGATCTATCGGACTTTCAAAGCGGTCAAATTGTTGGTGCTCGTATAGCAGGCGCTAGCGTAACGAAAACAGCTGAAATGTTTGGTGTATCAAGAAGTCTCGAAAGTAATGACAGCCTTTGAGAAAGAGGAAAAAAACCTCCTCGTTGAAACAAAACTCCAGAAGAAAACCAAAACTTCCAGATAGGGACCGTTGGATTCTTATGCGAATTATTAGAAAGAATCACAAAAGTACAGCTCCCTAAATTACTGTAGAGCTTAATGACCACCTCGAGAACCCAGTTTCCACAAGAACAGTTCACCGGGAGCTACAAAAGGCAGGATTTCAAGGGAGGGCTACAGTCAAGAAAACCACTACTTTCAAAAACAAACGTTGCAAAGCGTTTAGAGTGGAGTAAAAATCTACAGAATTGGTCCCCAGAGCAGTGGATGAATGTTATTTTCTCGGACGAGTCATCCTTTACCTTTTTTCCGACCACCGAGTGTACTTGTGGAGTCAGCCAAAAGAAGCATTTGACCCAGACTGCTTTCTTCTATTAAACATGGAAGAGGATCTGCAATGATGAGCTTTGGGGGCTATATCTTGGAAATCCGCTGGCCCAATGATTTTCCTTCATGGCAGAATTAATAGTCAAGACTATTGAAGCATTTTATCTGATCAAATTCATCCAATGGTTGCAGAACTGTTTCCGGAGCGAAATGCAATTTTTCAGAATGATAATGCACCAATTCACACAGCTAAAGTTGTTACTGAATGGTACGAGGAACATTTTAGTGAGGTTGAACATCTTATATGGCCACCACAGTCCCCAGGTCTCAATATTATTGAACACTTATTGGTGCATTTTAGAAAAATAAGGAAGGAGCCGATATCCTCCACTATCATCACTACAAGAACTGGAGACTGTTTGAACAAAAATTCCTTTGGAAAGAATTCAAACTTTGCACAAGTCCATATCTCGTAGAATTCAACTTGTAATTACTGCCATATTAAAATAAATTTGTTTGAAACGTTAAGGTGTTTCCATTATTTTGTCCAACCCCTGTGTAGGCAGAAACTGAAATCGCCGCACATTGAAACCGAACCCAGTAGCACAGGGTTGAGAAACAACTTTTATACCTCACAACTACGCCTATAAGTATATAACACACACATATACACGCACACATACACTCGCACCTACACATTTATACATATTCATATATACATACATGTGTGTGTGTGTGTGCGCGCGTCTCCGAAAAGCAGCGAAATTATATATTTCTGTACAATTAATCTCTCTCTATATAAAGCTGAAGTTGTCTGTGTATGGCAGGTTTGGTAGCCTTCAACTGACACTATCTCCTCTGAGACCCTGCGGCACAAGTTGACCAAAATTGAGAGTATGATAGAAGAAGGCTTGCTCTTCCTTCCGTAGAAGAAAAAATTCAAATCGGAGCATGTTAACATCAAAAAGGTGCTTTTTTTCTATGAAAATCCCTAATTTTGACGATTTTTTTTTACTGCTCTGTCGCCATTTCTCAGTGTATTTCTACCAGAAAAATGTTCAGAGAATAACAAGCTACATAATGCAAAATTTGTAGCTTTCAAAAATTCCAATCCTAAAGGGTCGAAAGAAACCCGAGCAACGCCGGGTTATACTGCTAGTCTTCTATAAAATTGCATCACTATACTAAAAACTTAGAGATATAAACGCTGCCCTCGATTTTAATACAGAGAAAAGGAAGTTTACAATTTCATTTCAAGGAAAATTACTCTGTGGAACACACGTATATATTGTCTCCCGTGTTTTATTAATCATGGCAACCTTTCCTTAACTATCATACACAAACCATAAAAGATTTATTCCCCTTCGATGTTCTTTTTTTTTTCTCACGAAAACACGACAGAAGATGAATCTTTTTGATTGCTGTTGTAGCGGTCATAAGACTAGCAGCAGCTTGGGATCTCTTCGGTTTGAACGGCAGTTTTTTCTAGCGGTTTCATATGAAATTGTCACCCAAAATTATGACCCTAGTATCGATCTATTGCATTTCAATCTGTTTTAGGGTTAGGGTTAGTTAGGGGTGGTTGAAGGGTATCTTTTTTTTCTTCACAAATGTAAATAAACCCAATCTGTTTCTTAAACGAGGGACATATTCATACGGCACACAATGCTTTTTAACTCAATAGACGTCACTGATTGGTTGAAATTGCAGAAATTGAAGAAAAAAAACAACAAATATCTTACAAACTATAGAATTTTCTCAATAAAGCCAAGAGAAAAAGATGTTTTATAAACACATTCTACCAGTATACGAAGTTTAAATTTTTTTAGTTACCTAGAAATTATGTTAAAAACTGCCGTTCAAACCGAAAAGATCCCAGGGAGTTTTTGACCTCTAGTAGCTTGGGTAATTGCTTGGATAATATCAGGTTATCAAATTTATCATAGGTTCGAAAAGAAATTGGATCGGTTATTTAGAAAATTTGAAACTTTTCTATTGTGGAAACATTCTACGTAAGAAGTATTTGGCAAGTTGAGAATGCATAAGATTGAAGACATTCTCTGTGAGAGTGTGTTTTTGTGTGCGCACGCCCGATCAAGTGTGTGCGTGCGTTTCTGACTCTGCGTGTGTGCGTGTGCACACGCACACCCTTTACCATTACTCGACTGTGTGCGTGCGTGAGTATGTATACCCCACTGTAGACTCTGGAGAACGTGTGAGAGTGTATATACATTTGTGTATGTGTGTTTAATGAAACTGAAAAACCATTTAAATAAACAATGGAATTCATTTTCCCCACAACATTTTCGAAAGCTAATAACTAGATGATGCTACGCTACCAAATCTAGAATCGGTTATTCTTCTCTTATTATGGTTGTGTTACGATAAAATTCTAAAATTCTAAAACAGTCGAGATTGGAGAAGTAAAATAATTAAGAAATAATAAAAACTGTTTTGGGAATCTCAGATAATAATATCAACGCCCGTTAATGTCACCAACTAAATGAGTAAATGTGAAAGACTTCTGTAAAAACATTTTACTTCCGCATTGACCTACTCGAATACTGGTGAATCGATATCACATGTCAAAAGTGAAAGTAAAACATCTCTCCATTGGGATCTTTTCTGTTTGGTGGACGGAATTTTCTAGTTAACTAAACAATTTCAAACTTCGTATACTGGTAGAATGTGTCAAAAGAAAACATTATTGTAAACAAAATTGTAATTTGTAACTTAAACGTAGTTTAATTTTACGAATTTTAACCAATGATTGAAGAGGAAAATAATTAAGAAATAATAAAAACTGTTTTGGGAATCTCAGATAATAATATCAACGCCCGTTAATGTCACCAACTAAATGAGTAAAAGTGAAAGAATTCTCTGAAAGCATGTGATATCCGCATTGACCTACTCGAATTCTGGTTTAACCGGTATTACGTGTCAAAAGTGAAAGTAAAACATCTCTCTATTGGGATCTTTTCTGTTTGGTGGGCGGAATTTTCTAGTTAACTAAACAATTTCAAACTTCGTATACTGGTAGAATGTGTCAAAAGAAAACATTATTGTAAACAAAATTGTAATTTGTAACTTAAATTTGTAACCAATCTCTATCCAAGCTTCTCAGAATGGTAAATATATGGCAACGAATATTATATACAGAGAGAGTGTCACTTTTTGTGCAAGTGTTCCTCTCTGGAAACCAGGTCCTATTGGAATGCTGGAAGTTGTGAAGGGATTAATAAAGTAAAATAGTCGAGATTGAAGAGGGAAAATAATTAAGAAATAATAAAAACTGTTTTGGGAATCTCAGATAATAATATCAACGCCCGTTAATGTCACCAACTAAATGAGTAAATGTGAAAGACTTCTGTAAAAACATTTTACTTCCGCATTGACCTACTCGAATACTGGTGAATCGATATCACATGTCAAAAGTGAAAGTAAAACATCTCTCCATTGGGATCTTTTCTGTTTGGTGGACGGAATTTTCTAGTTAACTAAACAATTTGAAAAAGAAAAAAAGATAACACCCTGGACTCCCCTCCCCAAACAAAGAAAAAATCAGCAAACACCGCAGACATACATACAAAACAAATTCCCCAGCCCTACCCCCACGGCACTATATTCATTGGAACACAGTTCGCCAAGCCCCTCCCCATAAAACAAGATTTGAAAAAATTGTTTAAAAAAAATGATAAGATTATAGCATTTGACGAGAAGAACGATAGGGTGTACAAATATTTCAAATTTTCAAAAGTTAAACTATTCAGTAAGTCTACAGACACAAAATCAACCACTCGCTTCGCAAAAATAAAGGAAGACGAGTGGAAGGAAAAAACACTACAAGAACATTTAAAGAATAATCTTATAAGAGATGTAACAAAGGAAATACTGGAGGGTAAACTTATTATAACCCCGGCAACCACACCTACCCAGAGCCCGATGGCAACGCCGGTTAAGAGCCCTGCAGCTACGACCACAAGGGAGGAAGAAGGGGAAGCAGGCAGATTTAAACTGCCATGCTCCCTGTCCCAACCGTAAGTTTGTTTATTTTTTCTCTCACCGACAATGGCAAAGCTGGGTTGCGTAAATGTGCGTGGAATGGGGTCGAAATGGAAACAAATTTATTTCCTGAACGACCTCACGACACACGGAGTGGATGTAGCTATTGTAACCGAGTCCAAGATGAACGGGGCCCAAGCGTTCTCGCCTCTTCTAAATGGTTTTGAGAAATTTATTTCTCCTAGCCGAGGAAGAGGAAGAGGCGTGGCAGTCCTTATCAGGAAGAGCTTGGACTTGCAGGTAAGTACTGTCTTTCTGGACCCAGAAGGCAGGCTGGTCGTTCTGGATGTGACCCACGTAAGTAAACAGTCCTTCAGGTTGGTAGCTGTCTACGCTCCGAATGAGTGTAGGCAGGCGGGTTTTTTTCGGAATCTGGAGCCCTTTTTAGCGACGTCGAAAACGGTAGTCTTAGTAGGGGACTTTAACACTGTCCTTGAAGCGCGGGTCGACAGTGTTGGCTCAACCAATAGGAAGGGGAAACCTAGCCTCAAGGGTCTACTAGAGAGCTTTGATCTAGTGGACCGTTAACAGTGGACGTGGAGTAACAACGACGGCTCACACATCGTATATAGATCGGATATTCGTTAGGAAAAGAGATAAGGATACGTTTAGTTGTCCACAGTTTCACATTGTGCCTTACACGGATCACAAATTTGTGACTTGTAGGGTGCAATTAGATAAGTGCCATAGACAGGGACCCGGGTACTGGAAGCTGAACAAGTCTATTTTGAATTGTGAAGACTTCCGTACCCGGATTAAGGTGTTAGTACAGAGGGCATTGTGTGGCACCATCATTAACAATAGATGGTGGCACTCCCTCAAAAGAGCCATTCGTTCAGAGTCCATTAGATTTAGCAATCAGCTAAGGTTAGATAGGTCTAGGATAGAGGACAATTTAGTTAAGAATCTAAACGAGGCAATGGAAGCTGGCTCTGCATCCGGAGTGATGGCGGCAAGGACGGTATTGTACCGTCACCTTAACTCCAAACACGAAGGTTGCAGAGTCAGAGCTAAGCTACGCGCTGGGAAACGAGAAGGTATTAACGTTGCCGGATGGGCCCGTCGAGTGGAGAGTCAGAGAGGTAACAAAGCTTCAATCAAGTCTTTAACTGACGAACAGGGACAAAAGATCTATGGACCGGAGGAGATGCAAAAGTTTCTTCACCATCATTTCGCCCGCGTGTTCGGGGGTGGTGTGGCGCCGGAACGGGGGAGGGCCTTAAAGGACTTCCTAGCCGGCGGACCGCGGCTCTCGGGGCGTGAGGTGGAGTGCTGTGAAGGAGCGATCACTCCCGCGGAGATAGAGGGGATACTGGCTGGATGCGCCGGGGAGAAGTCGCCGGGGTTGGATGGTCTGCCCTACGAGTTTTACCAAAGTATGCCGGACTTGTTCGGGGGAATAATGGCAAGCGTCTACGCGAACTGGCAGCAGAATGGGAGAATTCCCAGTTCTGTAAGCCAGGGAGTGGTGACGCTAATCCAGAAAGACCCGAGCAAGGGGGATAACATTAGTAATTACAGGCCCATAACTCTACTTAATGTAGAGTTAAAGATTTTGGCCAAGGTGTTGGCAAAAAGGTTGACGATTGTCGTGGAGAAACTTGTAGGGAAAGCACAGACATGTGCAATTCCAGGCAGGTCGATCCAGGACAATATTCACCTTATACGCTACACCTTAGATAGGGTGGGTAAATTAACCGGCAAGGGCGGGGTAATGGTCCATTTAGACCAAAGTAAAGCGTTCGATAGGGTAGACCATAAGTACCTGGCGACGGTCCTCGAAGCGGCTGGACTGGGCCCTGAATTTCGCGGTTGGATCTCCGCTATGTATAACGGCATCAAGTCCACCGTCCAGATAAACGGATACCTAACGGAACCGTTTTCGATCGAATGTTCAGTTCGTCAAGGGTGCCTCTTGTCACCACTTTTATACGTGTTGGCTCTCGAGCCATTGCTGCGAAAGTTGGAGAGGCTGGGAAGTAACCCGGATGAGATCGGAGGTGGGAGGACGGTTACTGCTTATGCGGATGACGTCACCCTCATCGTGTCCAATGAGGCCCAGCTACCTTGTGTAGAAGATGCTATCAGAGGATACGAGGCGGTGGCAGGAGCAAGGGTTAACAAGGACAAGTCGGTTGGCTTGCGCCTCGGCACCTGGAGGAGCAAGTCGATATCGTCCAGTGTTAAGTTGCTAGGAGTTTGGTTTGGGTCAGACTCCCAAACGGAGAGGAATTGGAGTGAGGTGACGAACAAGGTGGAGGCCATAGTACGGACCTGGTCCGGAAGGTCTCTGTCCTTGAAAGGAAGGGCGGAGGTGGAGCAGATGTTCATTGCATCTGTAATCACTTACCGCCTGACCGCTGTCCCTTGCCCCGATTCATGGCTTAGCAAGTTGGAGCGAATCCTTTTCCGCTTTTTGTGGAAGGGAGGAAAGCCACTTGTGAGGCGCTCCGTTTGCTGCCAGGAACCGTTAAAGGGTGGGTTAGGAATGCCTTGGTTGATGATGCGCAGGCATGCGTTGAGGCTGAAGCATCTCTGGCACCACCTGGAGGGTGATAAGTGTGGAGTCCGCTGGCAGGGGAATTTTTCCCGAGACCGGCTTCCTTAGTGAATTTTAAACCCGGTCGCATCAAAAGACGGAATCTGACTTTATGGCAAAAGGAGTGCCGACAGGCACTCACGCTGATCCACAAGGCGGGCAAGGCCGGCTGCGGAAATACCACCTCGGTATTTTATAGCAGGCTGGTAGAGGCAAAGAACGACGACGTCCTAGGAGGGGCTCTGGGGTTTGACGAAGACCAGCTTACCAACCTGTTTAAAAAGACTTTCAGGACGGGGTATTTGGATAATTTCCAAAGATCCCTGGCCTGGCAGTGTTATAGGAATGCTTTACCTGTTCGCGAGAAGTTATCGCGGCACGGAATTTCAGTGCCACCGACTTGTCCAAGATGCGGTTGGACGATGAAACCGTCCAGCACGCTTTTGTACACTGTCGGAAGTTGTCAGACTTGATAAGTTACGCAGAACACGTGTTATCGCATCTGGGACGATATATATATATATAGGCGCTGGAGTGGCTGTGTGGTAAGTAGCATGCTTACCAACCACATGGCTCCGGGTTCAGTCCCACTGCATGGCATCTTGGGCAAGTGTCTTCTACTATAGCCTTGTGATTTGGTAGACGGAAACTGAAAGAAGCCCGTCGTATATATGTATATGTTTGAGTGTGTGTGCATGACAACCGATGTCCCCGTTACCTAGCGGTTCGGCAAAAGAGACCGATAGAATAAGTACTGGGCTTACAAAAGAATAAGTCCCGGGGTCGAGTTGCTCGATTAAAGGCGGTGCTCCAGCATGGCCGCAGTCAAATGACTGAAACAAGTAAAAGAGAGAGTAAAGAGTGTACATTTGTTCAAGCGAGTGTATGTATTGATATACTCACCAGTAGAATTTCCTGCATTTCCCCAGTTATTTTCTGCATTTCTTCAGCCATTCCTTTATAGCTGTGTGTGTATAAAAAGGCAAATTTTCTTTGGACAACAAAATTTGTACGTTTTCTTTTTGTGAAATTATGCTTTCTGTTGTATTCGTGAAATGAAGAAAGGTCAATTTGTAGAAATGATATAATGAATAATAACAGTCAATATCTATATCCAATCTCTATCCAAGCTTCTCAGAAGGGTAAATATATGGCAACGAATATTATATACAGAGAGAGTGTGTCACTTTTTGTGCAAGTGTTCCTCTCTGGAAACCAGGTCCTATTGGAATGCTGGAAGTTGTGAAGGGATTAATAAAGTAAAACAGTCGAGATTGGAGAAGTAAAATAATTAAGAAATAATAAAAACTGTTTTGGGAATCTCAGATAATAATATCAACGCCCGTTAATGTCACCAACTAAATGAGTAAAAGTGAAAGACTTCTGTAAAAACATTTTACTTCCGCATTGACCTACTCGAATACTGGTTTAACCGGTATTACGTGTCAAAAGTGAAAGTAAAACATCTCTCTATTGGGATCTTTTCTGTTTGATGGATGAATTTTCTAGTTAACTAAACAATTTGAAACTTCGTATACTGGTAGAATGTGTCAAAAGAAAACATTATTGTAAACAAAATTGTAATTTGTAACTTAAACGTAGTTTAATTTTACGAATTTTAACCAATGAAATCCCAACATCTTCGAATTTTAACCAATGAAATCCCAGCATTGCTGCGTTATCGATATTGATAAAAAATATAGCAGACGCACGACACACACACACATTCTCTCTCTCTCTCTCTCAAACACATGCATATACATTTGCACAAGCACATAGTAATTAATATATAAGCGTACACACACATACAAACGGACATATACGTACTCACACATACGCACACATACACGATCGTGTTTTGCCACTTGCCGCAACAAATTTGCACAAAAGGTAAATAAACCAGAAGGGAAGGGGTCAATGTTTCATCGTTTCGGGGTCGATAAATTAAGTACCAATTACGCACTGGTGTCGAGGATTTTTTTCCCAATTTATATCACAGCTTCCGACAAGCTGGGGCATCCTTTTATGAAAAAATATTTCGCAAATTTTTACAATACTACTCACACTCCACGCGCGAGACCGATTTAGGCATATTATTGTTTTGTTTTTGTTGTTTCTGTCCCTTCAAAACCATGGTAAAAAAAGGTAAAGAAAATATTCAAAACTATATCGTTAATATTTTTATTGGGCGACGAAATTCATCGATTGATGAGATATAGCTGTTATTTCTAGCACATGTAGAAGACAGAAGAGACAAGGATGAATAAGACGTGTGTGTGTGAGTTTTTAGACGCAGTAAATAATTTGAGCTCGAATGCTGCGATTTCATGAGTTAAAATTCGTAAAATTAAACTACGTTTAAGTTACGAATTACAATTTTGTTTTCAATTTTGTTTACAATAATGTTTTCTTTTGACACATTCTACCAGTATACGAAGTTTGAAATTGTTTAGTTAACTAGAAAATTCCGTCCATCAAACAGAAAAGATTCCTCTATTGTAATGTCAGATACTTTCACTTTAATATTGAAACTATTAAAATGAAACTATTATGTAACTGTAACTGGACATACATTCTGCTAGACTTGATTAGGGTCCATGTGGTGTCATGAGCAAAAAAAAATAATAACTTCTTGCCTAGGGCGAGCCAACAGCAATATCGTATCTTCTCTACTATTTCAGTATTACGTGTCAAAAGTGAAAGAAAAACATTTCTCTGTTGTAATGTCAGATACTTTCACTTAAATACTGAAACTATTATATAACAGGGAGGGCAGTAACTGGACATCCATTCTGCTAGAAGAAGATCCGCTATGGTCTTACATGCTACACCACTGGTTTTAAATTCTTACAAATCAAATTGATATTCAATTTTTCACTCTTATTATTTTAAATTTAAATTTACATGTATATATATATATATATATATATATATATATATATATATCTTTCTATATAAAATTCAAGTTGTGTGTGTGAGACTCTGTCTCCTCCGATTTAGATTCCTATCTACTCCCACATTTTGCGGTGCAGTTTAACCAAAAGCGGGTATCTTATAGTCGTCATTCATATCGAGCCCTTCTGGGTATTAGCGCGCGTGTACGATGAGTCTACGATTTAAAAAAAAATTTACCATCATTTTTCCGCATTTTTAATGATTTTTGCTCGGGTTATATAAGGGAAGTAACTCTCTAAAAATGCTTATATAGTTATTTCCCTTACAAACCCGAGCAACGCCAGGCGATACTGCTAGTATATATATATATATACTATTCATATATATATATATATATATATATATATATATATATATATACATATATATATATATATATATATATATATATATATATATATATATATGTATATATAGGCGCATGAGTGGCTGTGTGGTAAGTAGCTTGTTTACCAACCACATGGTTTGGGTTCAGTCCCACTGTGTGGCACCTTGGGCAAGTGTCTTCTACCATAGCCTCGGGCCGACCAAAGCCTTGTGAGTAGATTTGGTAGACAGAAACTGAAAGAAGCCTGTCGTATATATGTATATATATATATGCGTGTGTGTGTTTGTATGTCTGTGTTTGTCCCCCTAGCATTGCTTGACAACCGATGCTGGTGTGTTTACGTCCCCGTTACTTAGCGGTTCGGCAAAAGAGACCAATAGAATAAGTACTGGGCTTGCAAAAGTATAAGTCCCGGGGTCGAGTTGCTCGATTAAAGGCGGTGCTCCAGTATGGCCGCAGTCACATGACTGAAACTCCTACGTGTAAATTAATTTAAAAAACTGCCGTTCAAACCGAAAAGATCCAATGTCATTTATAAACGAGTAACCTGAATACGTTTATTAAATACCTAGAAACTAGAAACAACTAAAAACGAAACGGAAAGCAAATAGTGATTCATATAAAGTCCTCGAATATTATCAAATTAGAAAAAAAAAATTATTTAAATAGGCGTCGGTGTGGCTTTGTGTTAAGTAGCTTGGTTACGAACTACATGGTTCTGAGTTCAGTCCCACTGCATGGCACCTTGAGCAAGCGTCTTTTACTATAGCTTCGGGCCAGGATTTGGTAGACGGAAACAGAAAGAAGCCCGTCGTATATATGTATATATATATGTATGTGTGTGTATGTGTTTGTCCTCCCAACATCGCTTGACAACCGATGGTGGTGTGTTTACATTCCCGTAACTTAGCGGTTCATAACTAATTGGTAAAATCATTAATTATTAATTAATTAATTAATTAATTTTACCCTTTATTATTATTGATTATATATACATATAAATAATAATATTAGGGAGTATAACTCCAAGCTTACAGGGAAATATTCAGTTTAATATTAAATCAAAGTTCACAGTATAGAGATATAAAATATGAATTAGAGATAAAACCACTATTATGCAACTCAAACAGTGATAGACATAAACCAATACATAAATAATTTAATTTTTAAATGTATTTCATAAATACATTATATTGATATTTATAATATTTATGTAAGTAATAATGGACTAATTAATTAATTTATTTTTCATTATATGTCTTTATATTTATTGATAGAGTAAATTTTAGATTTTAATTACTATATTTGTTGATTATAATTTAGATACTTATTTTTAAATATTTTATATTTATTAGATGTGAACTTAAATTTAAAAATATGAATAGTGATTATTTTGTTAAATAATTTGGTAATTAAATATTGGACTATAACTGAGTTAAGGATATTCGAGAGTTTATTATGTTTTTTTAAAGCTATATTATATCTTCATAGATAAATACATATTTCTATCTATTTTATTTTACCCTAAAAATAAATATTTAACTTAATAAATGTGTTGTAGGAAATAATCCTAATGATTTAAGTTTCTAATTTTGATAATGGAGTTTTTTCTATAAGAAAAATTATTATTTTATTTATTTCTTAAATAAATATTGTTTAACTCTATTTGCTTATTTATTTAACTATTATCATTAACCTGAAGATTGACTATAATTTTAATTTTAATTTATTTCAATTGAATTTAAACTTAATTGTAATTCAAATTTAATTGTAGCCATGAAACGTACCTTAGTGTTCTTACTTATATTATATTTATAATTCATTTAATACTTTTTGATATATATATATATATATATATATATATATATATATATATATATATATATATATATATATATATATATATATATATATATATATATATATATATATATTTATATATTTATATATATATAAATAAATACATATATATATAAATACTCTTCCATACCTTTACGGCTGCTTCCTTGTCCACTGAATACCTTTCATCATACACTACACGAAACATTAAGTTACGTCGAACTTTGAAACTCTGCAGCCAACCACCACTATAATGACACTTATATTTTAGTTTAAGTATTTTGTGAGTCTAGAAGGTTTGTTTCTTCAATATTAGATCTGCATACAACTCATTACTTTCCCTTATACGTATCCTATGAGATCAAATTCATCAGAAATTCATCTGATTTCCATTTTTTTTTCATCTTTCATTGTTTTCTTCTTATACATCTGTTTCTTTGAATAATTTTAAGGAAAACAACAATCAAACACAACTGTATACTTTTATTTTTATTTTATTTCAATTTTTATTGTCAATTGTGGAAAATCCAATGCTGTTACAGGCATCTTGTAGACACAATGCTGTTGTTACGAACCTGCCATCGCTCAACTCGAACCCGGGACCCTACAAAGTCGAGCAATGATTCACCAGGCTCAGTCGAACGGAATCCGCCACAGAGAAAACGGTTGTGGGGGATGGCAGCGAACTCGAACCGGCGACCGGAGATAACAACAACAACAACAACAGGAAGAAAAGAGAGAGACGGCAGAAGGCAATTGCTTAACGCTTAACAACAGTTTATACAATTATTACAACATCAAATAAAACGTGAAACATATCAGATACATTAAAGAAAATAACCTGCAACAGAATTTAAAAAAAGAAAACAATAAAAGGCATGCACAATACAGAACGTCTGGAAACAATCAAAACATTAATGTTTTGATGCAATATAGAGTTCGAAACAGTTCAACATTGTCTTTCTTTCTTTTTCTCTTTAACACAATGTTCTTTTTTCTTTCTTTTCTTCCTCTTTTCCTCAATTCACAGTTCTCTTTTATTGACACAATACTTTTTCTTTTCAACACAGTTCACAATTTTAACATAAACAAAACATACCGCTACAAACTCCTACTACAATAGCCATGCCTTTTCGCCGTAATCCCTCTCTTTCGCTCTACATGCCCCCAATGCTATCTGCCTGTCTTTCTCGCCATGACTGTCATCCCTGTCATAGCCTCTCCCGACTGCACCTGTTGCCAACTCACCGTCTCAGACAGAACTGACCAACAAACTCACAGCTCACCGCATTTTAAAGGGTGGTTTCTTAAACTTTGCTTGACCGGAAAAGGGTCTGAGGTATTTTCCAAACTCATTAATTTCTCTAAAAATTGACAGGACAAAGGCTTTATCCGTCTGCCTGGCGCCAAACCACGGAACCAGGCCACAAGCACTCTTTCTCCGAATTACCCCATATCACTATTAAATTTCTTTTCAAATTTTCGAATTTATATTTAATGAAAACTTTCCGATATTTTCAGTTTATGAAATGAAATAAATTTCCTTTATTTATTGGGAAAATGGCAGGGGTTAGACATGAACGAGATATTATAAGAAAGAGGAGAACAAATTGGAATGGCTTGTTTGTGTTTGTAAGTAATGTTAACCAAGTGAGGCTGCATTGAGTTTATGCTAAATGTTGGAACAATGGTATCAGGTTTCATGTCTGTTTGGCAACCTAGTTTACACACATCGATGCACTTGAAAATACATTTGTCAATCTGTAGTGAAATATGTTGACCAGTGAATTGATGATATTAGAAGTCATTGAGAGGAATCTGTGGGTGTGTGTGTGTTTATGTGAAATTGCTAAGGTTAATAAAATGTATGTATGTATGTATGTATATATATATATATATATATATATATATATATATATATATATATATATATATATATATATATATATATTTATATATGGAAAAAAGTCAAGGTAGAAAATGCTAAAATAATTATATAAAAAAAACATTTCATTACTGGTTTCAGTCATTGAGACTTTTTCAACTGTAAGTATGGAAAACAATTAAATTTTGAAAAAATTATATGAAAAGTACTTTAAAAGAATATTTGCATAGTATTCAAATACAAGGGACATTTTCCGTGTTTCTGCCTGTCTCTGTCTCTCTTGTTTACTCTTGGGGGTTCGCGGTCATTGTGAGTTCTTGGCAGAGAAGAAGAAGAAGGAGGAGGTGGAGGAGGAAGAAATAATATGGGAGTGCTATGATCGTAGTAGGATGTTAAATGGCGTTTTGCCCAGTAAGTGGATTGTTGTGGATGGTAGTAGTGATTGAATCCTTGTGATATCTCTTTTGAATGTATTGTTTATAATATTTTCGTAGATGTTATTCTAAACAGCAGTAGTAGTAAAGTAAGGAAGGAGGTGGTGGAGAGGAAGACGAAGAAGAAGAAAGAGACAGAATAATAAGAGAATGCAGGATGTTAGGATAGTAGTAGGATGTTAAAATTGTCAAGTGATCACTTTTAGGTCACTTGACCATTCAACATCCTACTACTATCATAGCACTCCCGCATTATTTTCTTCTTTAAGTTAAAAGGTTTTAATACATAACTAATGTGGTTTGGTTAGTGGAATGTTTACATGTTTTTATGGGAAGTGCAGGGAAGTAACGAGGATCTGATGATAAGTTTATACGTATTTTCTCTGTGATGTTTATTACATCGATTTCTTTTATGCCCGTTTAACTGAAAGTTACAACTCTTCCACATATGGCTAACCTGTTGAAAGATTTTGCTGCCTCAGTTATTTGCTTGTGTCCCAGAAAAGAGGCAAACAATTTACAAGGGCCAAATATGCCATTCAGTTCTTTAGTGCTTTCATAATAAAATAGTATTAAAGTTTATCATCAAGACCTGTCACCGATGTTAAGTTACATCTGATGTAGAACCACCACAACAGCAGTAACTCTTAGATAGGACATTGCCAAAATACAGACACATGAAATGATCTGCACACTAATGAACACGAACTAATATAGTCTGCAAAGGAAACTAAAACTATTCATCTCTCTCTCTCTCTCTCTCTCTCTCTCTCTCTCTCTCTCTCTCTCTCTCTCTCTCTCTCTCTCTCTCTCTCTCTCTCCACATTGCCATTTAAATTGAGGAAAACTTTTTAAATGTTTTGGAATTTCTGGCTTCATGTTTCCTGATAGTAAAATGTCGTCCTTACTTAGGTTATCGATCTTCAATGATTTACTTGGTGTCTTTTGTGTAAATTAGTAATTTTTGATTGTTACTTATAGAATTCCAATATTCCAACGATGTTTCAGTATAATGCAAAGGTTTCCAGTTTTACATCATCCCAATATGTAGTCACGATTATCAAATGGAACTTTCAAGCAAAAGCATATCTCTAGATTCATTCCAATATTTTCTGCCACTTCTTCACTGTTTGGGGATGTTAAAATATGTCAAAATGAAAGTTAGTTATGACGTCATCCTTTGAATGCTCTGACGTCATTTCAACGTTGGTTTCAGGGCCACATCCATAACAAAGGCAGTAATATTTCCTGTAGAATTCTTTGCTACATTCAGCTTGTGTTTCAAAGAAAGGAGTAGTCTAAATTTATATGATTTTTAAAATTTAGCTTTAGATAAACGTGTTTGGTATTACTTCAGAAAACGTGAGATATATAACAATGAATTTCAAAATATTGTTGAGTATTATCAATAAAGAAAGTAATAAGGAAAGTATATTTATGAACACAATTTATCTTTTATAATTCACTCTTGTGAAGTATATTTTGGAACGCTTTGTCATTGGCAAGGTCTTCTACTGAGTGAATGAATTCCAAAACAAATTTTTTGTATTCAGTATTTCCATTTCCATACTCATATAAATCAAGTATTATTTCCTTTATCTCCCAAATTTCTATCAGGTCTTTGTTGAAAGGAAGAAATTCTACAGCAGATTTAAGAGCCAGAACAAACCTATCCATTCCTGTACGTCTTAATTGATCTTTTTCTTCTTCATCATTTTTTACATCTGCTTCTTTAAAACATAATCTTCCAAACAAAATGTTAAAATTAACATCTTGCATTTTGTTATCTGCTTTAAATCTTTCACAATACTTCCTGGCATTGTCATATTCTTTCAAAGACATATATAATAAAATGATATCATAGAGAGCAGGTGAACATTCATGAGAAAGTTCAAGAGCTTGTTGAAAGTGATATTCAGCTTTGTTGATTAACTCATTCCTTTCTATATGAGGAATACTTTGAGCATGTTTTAAAACTTTCGCAAATTCATTCGTTTCTTTTGAGAATTGTTTGTTCATTGGGACATATGTATATTTTGGTGTATTCATTCTTAGATAAACTAATCCAAGCTGATGATGAGAATATGATGTTGCCTTTATTTCAATTGCTTTTTCAAGCAATTTTCTTCCTTCTTCATTCTGATATGAACGTATATAATGATAGGCACTTTTCTCCAAAACATAGCGGTCATCAGGGGAAATATCAAGAGCTCTCTGAAAATACTCTTTAGCTGGTTGACTATGAAAATTATAAGGACTAAGTTGAAACAAACCAATCAATGCTAATGTTCTTCCCATTAGGGCCTTATCAATATGGCGTGGAAAAGCACATCGTATTTTCTCTAAGTACTGTATTGATTCCTTAATATTTTCACGTCTTTTCTCTTTATCTATGTTCTTTTTTAAACAACGATATTGCAACAAAGCAATAGAAAACATACACAGATAATCGTCTGGACAAACGTTGAGAGACTCTTTGTAAAGTTCGACAGCTCTTTCATGATCTTCAAAAGATATAGTAGCTAAACAATAAGCAACATTTCTTTTGCCTTCTGCTTCTATCAGCGAGAAATTTTCTCTTTCTTCAAGCTTGCTTAGATTATCCAAAAGGTTTCTTACCTCAGGGATATTTCCATCGTACAAATGAATGAATGCAAGGTTGGTTAATGCCACCAGGTTATCTGGCTTCTTTTCTCGAACTTCATTGGCTAATTTTTCAGCTGAAATTTATCGTTCATCTGCCACAGAATATATACTAGGACGTTCTTTTGACGAATCTCATCTTCTAAACCAAATAAGATATCATTATTCAACGTACTTTCTACTTTTTTGTAGAAAGACGACCAACCTTCTTCGGCTTTCTCAAAACTTTCTTCCATTACATTTGGAAATCTTTTAATTCTCTCCCTATACGATTCTCTTCTACTTCCTTCATCCTGAAATAAAAACAAAATGATTGCGTATGAAATATGATATCACACATTATCATTGACAAAAAGATATTCTCCAATTTTCGATTTTTAGTTAATGAAACAATGTCAAACCTTCCTTGTCTGATACGGTTGATGTAGTGGCTGAGCATTTTGGATCCGAATGTTCGATGTTTTTAATATGCGCACAGAAAACTGAGCGTAAATAAGTGAGAGAACAATGTAAGAGGTGTGTTTGACAGAGTGATAAATGCATCATCATCATCATCATCATCAACAACAACGTCAACAACAACAAGATGGACAGGCTGTTGCAGATCACTTATATTATGTAATATAATATGATATAACACTCTCTCACACACACATACACACACGCGCAAAAATAATGGAAACACCTAGCATCATAACATCATAATTTTGAGATATTTATAAAACCGTCAAAACGTTTTTTGATTTATTATTAGTGTTGCTTAATATGTTTTGCTAAAATTGCTTTTTCTTTTCAGATATCATCAAAATAAGGTAATTAAAATTCATTAAGATGACAGATCTATCGGACTTTCAAAGCGGTCAAATTGTTGGTGCTCGTATAGCAGGCGCTAGCATAACGAAAACAGCTGAAATGTTTGGTGTATCAAGAAGTCTTGAAAGTAATGACAGCCTTTGAGAAAGAGGAAAAAAACCTCCTCGTTGAAACAAAACTCCAGAAGAAAACCAAAACTTCCAGATAGGGACCGTTGGATTCTTATGCGAATTATTAGAAAGAATCACAAAAGTACAGCTCCCTAAATTACTGTAGAGAACCCAGTTTCCTCAAGAACAGTTCACCGGGAGCTACAAAAGGCAGGATTTCAAGGGAGGGCTACTGTTAAGAAAACCACTACTTTCAAAAACAAACGTTGCAAAGCGTTTAGAGTGGAGTAAAAAATCTACAGAATTGGTCCCCAGAGCAGTGGATGAATGTTATTTTCTTGGACGAGTCATCCTTTACCTTTTTTCCGACCACCGAGTGTACTTGTGGAGTCAGCCAAAAGAAGCATTTGACCCAGACTGCTTTCTTTTATTAAACACGGAAGAGGATCTGCAATGATGAGCTTTCGGGGATATATCTTGGAAATCCGCTGGCCCAATGATTTTCCTTCATGGCAGAATTAATAGTCAAGACTATTGAAGCATTTTATCTGATCAAATTCATCCAATGGTTGCAGAACTGTTTCCGGAGCGAAATGCAATCTTTCAGAATGATAATGCACCAATTCACACAGCTAAAGTTGTTACTGAATGGTACGAGGAACATTTTAGTGAGGTTGAACATCTTATATGGCCACCACAGTCCCCAGGTCTCAATATTATTGAACACTTATTGTGCATTTTAGAAAAATAAGGAAGGAGCCGATATCCTCCACTATCATCACTACAAGAACTGGAGACTGTTTGAACAAAAATTCCTTTGGAAAGAATTCAAACTTTGTACAAGTCCATATCTCGTAGAATTCAACTTGTAATTACTGCCAAATATCAAAATTACTGCCATATCAAAATAAATTTGTTTGAAACGTTAAGGTGTTTCCATTATTTTGGCCAACCCCTGTGTAGGCAGAAATTGAAATTGCCGCACATTGAAACCGAACCCAGTAGCACAGGGTTGAGAAACAACTTTTATACCTCACAACCAAGCCTATAAGTATATAACACACACACATACACGCACACAAACACTTTCACCTACACATTTATACATATTCATATATACATACATGTGTGTGTGTGCGCGTCTCCGAAAAGCAGCGAAATTATATATTTCCGTACAATTAATCTCTCTCTATATAAAGCTGAAGTTGTCTGCGTATGGCAGGTTTGGTAGCCTTCAACTGACACTATCTCCTCTGAGACCCTGCGGCACAAGTTGACCAAAATTGAGAGTATGATAGAAGAAGGCTTGCTCTTCCTTCCGTAGAAGAAAAAATTCAAATCGGAGCATGTTAACATCAAAAAGGTGCTTTTTTTCTATGAAAATCCCTAATTTTGACGATTTTTTTTACTGCTCTGTCGCCATTTCTCAGTGTATTTCTACCAGAAAAATGTTCAGAGAATAACAAGCTACATAATGCAAAATTTGTAGCTTTCAAAAATTCCAATCCTAAAGGGTCGAAAGAAACCCGAGCAACGCCGGGTTATACTGCTAGTCTTCTATAAAATTGCATCACTATACTAAAAACTTAGAGATATAAACGCTGCCCTCGATTTTAATACAGAGAAAAGGAATTTTACAATTTCATTTCAAGGGAAATTACTCTGTGGAACACACGTATATATTGTCTCCCGTGTTTTATTCATCATGGCAACCTTTCCTTAACTATCATACACAAACCATAAAAGATTTATTCCCCTTCGATGTCCATTTTTTTTTTCTCACGAAAACACGACAGAACATGAATCTTTTTGATTGCTGTTGTAGCGGTCATAAGACTAGCAGCAGCTTGGGATCTCTTCGGTTTGAACGGCAGTTTTTTCTAGCGGTTTCATATGAAATTGTCACCCAAAATTATGACCCTAGTATCGATCTATTGCATTTCAATCTGTTTTAGGGTTAGGGTTAGTTAGGGTGGTTGAAGGGTATCTTTTTTTTCTTCACAAATGTAAATAAACCCAATCTGTTTCTTAAACGAGGGACATATTCATACGGCACACAATGCTTTTTAACTCAATAGACGTCACTGATTGGTTGAAATTGCAGAAATTGAAGAAAAAAAACAACAAATATCTTACAAACTATAGAATTTTCTCAATAAAGCCAAGAGAAAAAGATGTTTTATAAACACATTCTACCAGTATACGAAGTTTAAATTTTTTTAGTTACCTAGAAATTATGTTAAAAACTGCCGTTCAAACCGAAAAGATCCCAGGGAGTTTTTGACCTCTAGTAGCTTGGGTAATTGCTTGGATAATATCAGGTTATCAAATTTATCATAGGTTCGAAAAGAAATTGGATCGGTTATTTAGAAAATTTGAAACTTTTCTATTGTGGAAACATTCTACGTAAGAAGTATTTGGCAAGTTGACAATGCATAAGATTGAAGACATTCTGTGTGTGTATGTGTGAGAGTGTGTTTTTGTGTGCGCACGCCCGATCAAGTGTGTGCGTGCGTTTCTGACTCTGCGTGTGTGCGTGTGCACACGCACACCCTTTACCATTACTCGACTGTGTGCGTGCGTGAGTATGTATACCCCACTGTAGACTCTGGAGAACGTGTGAGAGTGTATATACATTTGTGTATGTGTGTTTAATGAAACTGAAAAACCATTTAAATAAACAATGGAATTCATTTTCCCCACAACATTTTCGAAAGCTAATAACTAGATGATGCTACGCTACCAAATCTAGAATCGGTTATTCTTCTCTTATTATGGTTGTGTTACGATAAAATTCTAAAATTCTAAAACAGTCGAGATTGGAGAAGTAAAATAATTAAGAAATAATAAAAACTGTTTTGGGAATCTCAGATAATAATATCAACGCCCGTTAATGTCACCAACTAAATGAGTAAATGTGAAAGACTTCTGTAAAAACATTTTACTTCCGCATTGACCTACTCGAATACTGGTGAATCGATATCACATGTCAAAAGTGAAAGTAAAACATCTCTCCATTGGGATCTTTTCTGTTTGGTGGACGGAATTTTCTAGTTAACTAAACAATTTCAAACTTCGTATACTGGTAGAATGTGTCAAAAGAAAACATTATTGTAAACAAAATTGTAATTTGTAACTTAAACGTAGTTTAATTTTACGAATTTTAACCAATGATTGAAGAGGAAAAATAATTAAGAAATAATAAAAACTGTTTTGGGAATCTCAGATAATAATATCAACGCCCGTTAATGTCACCAACTAAATGAGTAAAAGTGAAAGAATTCTCTGAAAGCATGTGATATCCGCATTGACCTACTCGAATTCTGGTTTAACCGGTATTACGTGTCAAAAGTGAAAGTAAAACATCTCTCTATTGGGATCTTTTCTGTTTGGTGGACGGAATTTTCTAGTTAACTAAACAATTTCAAACTTCGTATACTGGTAGAATGTGTCAAAAGAAAACATTATTGTAAACAAAATTGTAATTTGTAACTTAAACGTAGTTTAATTTTACGAATTTTAACCAATGATTGAAGAGGAAAAATAATTAAGAAATAATAAAAACTGTTTTGGGAATCTCAGATAATAATATCAACGCCCGTTAATGTCACCAACTAAATGAGTAAAAGTGAAAGAATTCTCTGAAAGCATGTGATATCCGCATTGACCTACTCGAATTCTGGTTTAACCGGTATTACGTGTCAAAAGTGAAAGTAAAACATCTCTCTATTGGGATCTTTTCTGTTTGGTGGGCGGAATTTTCTAGTTAACTAAACAATTTCAAACTTCGTATACTGGTAGAATGTGTCAAAAGAAAACATTATTGTAAACAAAATTGTAATTTGTAACTTAAATTTGTAACCAATCTCTATCCAAGCTTCTCAGAATGGTAAATATATGGCAACGAATATTATATACAGAGAGAGTGTCACTTTTTGTGCAAGTGTTCCTCTCTGGAAACCAGGTCCTATTGGAATGCTGGAAGTTGTGAAGGGATTAATAAAGTAAAATAGTCGAGATTGAAGAGGGAAAATAATTAAGAAATAATAAAAACTGTTTTGGGAATCTCAGATAATAATATCAACGCCCGTTAATGTCACCAACTAAATGAGTAAATGTGAAAGACTTCTGTAAAAACATTTTACTTCCGCATTGACCTACTCGAATACTGGTGAATCGATATCACATGTCAAAAGTGAAAGTAAAACATCTCTCCATTGGGATCTTTTCTGTTTGGTGGACGGAATTTTCTAGTTAACTAAACAATTTGAAAAAGAAAAAAAGATAACACCCTGGACTCCCCTCCCCAAACAAAGAAAAAATCAGCAAACACCGCAGACATACATACAAAACAAATTCCCCAGCCCTACCCCCACGGCACTATATTCATTGGAACACAGTTCGCCAAGCCCCTCCCCATAAAACAAGATTTGAAAAAATTGTTTAAAAAAAATGATAAGATTATAGCATTTGACGAGAAGAACGATAGGGTGTACAAATATTTCAAATTTTCAAAAGTTAAACTATTCAGTAAGTCTACAGACACAATATCAACCACTCGCTTCGCAAAAATAAAGGAAGACGAGTGGAAAGAAAAAACACTACAAGAACATTTAAAGAATAATCTTATAAGAGATGTAACAAAGGAAATACTGGAGGGTAAACTTATTATAACCCCGGCAACCACACCTACCCAGAGCCCGATGGCAACGCCGGTTAAGAGCCCTGCAGCTACGACCACAAGGGAGGAAGAAGGGGAAGCAGGCAGATTTAAACTGCCATGCTCCCTGTTCCAACCGTAAGTTTGTTTATTTTTTCTCTCACCGACAATGGCAAAGCTGGGTTGCGTAAATGTGCGTGGAATGGGGTCGAAATGGAAACAAATTTATTTCCTGAACGACCTCACGACACACGGAGTGGATGTAGCTATTGTAACCGAGTCCAAGATGAACGGGGCCCAAGCGTTCTCGCCTCTTCTAAATGGTTTTGAGAAATTTATTTCTCCTAGCCGAGGAAGAGGAAGAGGCGTGGCAGTCCTTATCAGGAAGAGCTTGGACTTGCAGGTAAGTACTGTCTTTCTGGACCCAGAAGGCAGGCTGGTCGTTCTGGATGTGACCCACGTAAGTAAACAGTCCTTCAGGTTGGTAGCTGTCTACGCTCCGAATGAGTGTAGGCAGGCGGGTTTTTTTCGGAATCTGGAGCCCTTTTTAGCGACGTCGAAAACGGTAGTCTTAGTAGGGGACTTTAACACTGTCCTTGAAGCGCGGGTCGACAGTGTTGGCTCAACCAATAGGAAGGGGAAACCTAGCCTCAAGGGTCTACTAGAGAGCTTTGATCTAGTGGACCGTTAACAGTGGACGTGGAGTAACAACGACGGCTCACACATCGTATATAGATCGGATATTCGTTAGGAAAAGAGATAAGGATACGTTTAGTTGTCCACAGTTTCACATTGTGCCTTACACGGATCACAAATTTGTGACTTGTAGGGTGCAATTAGATAAGTGCCATAGACAGGGACCCGGGTACTGGAAGCTGAACAAGTCTATTTTGAATTGTGAAGACTTCCGTACCCGGATTAAGGTGTTAGTACAGAGGGCATTGTGTGGCACCATCATTAACAATAGATGGTGGCACTCCCTCAAAAGAGCCATTCGTTCAGAGTCCATTAGATTTAGCAATCAGCTAAGGTTAGATAGGTCTAGGATAGAGGACAATTTAGTTAAGAATCTAAACGAGGCAATGGAAGCTGGCTCTGCATCCGGAGTGATGGCGGCAAGGACGGTATTGTACCGTCACCTTAACTCCAAACACGAAGGTTGCAGAGTCAGAGCTAAGCTACGCGCTGGGAAACGAGAAGGTATTAACGTTGCCGGATGGGCCCGTCGAGTGGAGAGTCAGAGAGGTAACAAAGCTTCAATCAAGTCTTTAACTGACGAACAGGGACAAAAGATCTATGGACCGGAGGAGATGCAAAAGTTTCTTCACCATCATTTCGCCCGCGTGTTCGGGGGTGGTGTGGCGCCGGAACGGGGGAGGGCCTTAAAGGACTTCCTAGCCGGCGGACCGCGGCTCTCGGGGCGTGAGGTGGAGTGCTGTGAAGGAGCGATCACTCCCGCGGAGATAGAGGGGATACTGGCTGGATGCGCCGGGGAGAAGTCGCCGGGGTTGGATGGTCTGCCCTACGAGTTTTACCAAAGTATGCCGGACTTGTTCGGGGGAATAATGGCAAGCGTCTACGCGAACTGGCAGCAGAATGGGAGAATTCCCAGTTCTGTAAGCCAGGGAGTTGTGACGCTAATCCAGAAAGACCCGAGCAAGGGGGATAACATTAGTAATTACAGGCCCATAACTTTACTTAATGTAGAGTTAAAGATTTTGGCCAAGGTGTTGGCAAAAAGGTTGACGATTGTCGTGGAGAAACTTGTAGGGAAAGCACAGACATGTGCAATTCCAGGCAGGTCGATCCAGGACAATATTCACCTTATACGCTACACCTTAGATAGGGTGGGTAAATTAACCGGCAAGGGCGGGGTAATGGTCCATTTAGACCAAAGTAAAGCGTTCGATAGGGTAGACCATAAGTACCTGGCGACGGTCCTCGAAGCGGCTGGACTGGGCCCTGAATTTCGCGGTTGGATCTCCGCTATGTATAACGGCATCAAGTCCACCGTCCAGATAAACGGATACCTAACGGAACCGTTTTCGATCGAATGTTCAGTTCGTCAAGGGTGCCTCTTGTCACCACTTTTATACGTGTTGGCTCTCGAGCCATTGCTGCGAAAGTTGGAGAGGCTGGGAAGTAACCCGGATGAGATCGGAGGTGGGAGGACGGTTACTGCTTATGCGGATGACGTCACCCTCATCGTGTCCAATGAGGCCCAGCTACCTTGTGTAGAAGATGCTATCAGAGGATACGAGGCGGTGGCAGGAGCAAGGGTTAACAAGGACAAGTCGGTTGGCTTGCGCCTCGGCACCTGGAGGAGCAAGTCGATATCGTCCAGTGTTAAGTTGCTAGGAGTTTGGTTTGGGTCAGACTCCCAAACGGAGAGGAATTGGAGTGAGGTGACGAACAAGGTGGAGGCCATAGTACGGACCTGGTCCGGAAGGTCTCTGTCCTTGAAAGGAAGGGCGGAGGTGGAGCAGATGTTCATTGCATCTGTAATCACTTACCGCCTGACCGCTGTCCCTTGCCCCGATTCATGGCTTAGCAAGTTGGAGCGAATCCTTTTCCGCTTTTTGTGGAAGGGAGGAAAGCCACTTGTGAGGCGCTCCGTTTGCTGCCAGGAACCGTTAAAGGGTGGGTTAGGAATGCCTTGGTTGATGATGCGCAGGCATGCGTTGAGGCTGAAGCATCTCTGGCACCACCTGGAGGGTGATAAGGTGTGGAGTCCGCTGGCAGGGGAATTTTTCCCGAGACCGGCTTCCTTAGTGAATTTTAAACCCGGTCGCATCAAAAGACGGAATCTGACTTTATGGCAAAAGGAGTGCCGACAGGCACTCACGCTGATCCACAAGGCGGGCAAGGCCGGCTGCGGAAATACCACCTCGGTATTTTATAGCAGGCTGGTAGAGGCAAAGAACGACGACGTCCTAGGAGGGGCTCTGGGGTTTGACGAAGACCAGCTTACCAACCTGTTTAAAAAGACTTTCAGGACGGGGTATTTGGATAATTTCCAAAGATCCCTGGCCTGGCAGTGTTATAGGAATGCTTTACCTGTTCGCGAGAAGTTATCGCGGCACGGAATTTCAGTGCCACCGACTTGTCCAAGATGCGGGTTGGACGATGAAACCGTCCAGCACGCTTTTGTACACTGTCGGAAGTTGTCAGACTTGATAAGTTACGCAGAACAAGTGTTATCGCATCTGGGACGATATATATATATATAGGCGCTGGAGTGGCTGTGTGGTAAGTAGCATGCTTACCAACCACATGGCTCCGGGTTCAGTCCCACTGCATGGCATCTTGGGCAAGTGTCTTCTACTATAGCCTTGTGATTTGGTAAACGGAAACTGAAAGAAGCCCGTCGTATATATGTATATGTTTGAGTGTGTGTGCATGACAACCGATGTCCCCGTTACCTAGCGGTTCGGCAAAAGAGACCGATAGAATAAGTACTGGGCTTACAAAAGAATAAGTCCCGGGGTCGAGTTGCTCGATTAAAGGCGGTGCTCCAGCATGGCCGCAGTCAAATGACTGAAACAAGTAAAAGAGAGAGTAAAGAGTGTACATTTGTTCAAGCGAGTGTATGTATTGATATACTCACCAGTAGAATTTCCTGCATTTCCCCAGTTATTTTCTGCATTTCTTCAGCCATTCCTTTATAGCTGTGTGTGTATAAAAAGGCAAATTTTCTTTGGACAACAAAATTTGTACGTTTTCTTTTTGTGAAATTATGCTTTCTGTTGTATTCGTGAAATGAAGAAAGGTCAATTTGTAGAAATGATATAATGAATAATAACAGTCAATATCTATATCCAATCTCTATCCAAGCTTCTCAGAAGGGTAAATATATGGCAACGAATATTATATACAGAGAGAGTGTGTCACTTTTTGTGCAAGTGTTCCTCTCTGGAAACCAGGTCCTATTGGAATGCTGGAAGTTGTGAAGGGATTAATAAAGTAAAACAGTCGAGATTGGAGAAGTAAAATAATTAAGAAATAATAAAAACTGTTTTGGGAATCTCAGATAATAATATCAACGCCCGTTAATGTCACCAACTAAATGAGTAAAAGTGAAAGACTTCTGTAAAAACATTTTACTTCCGCATTGACCTACTCGAATACTGGTTTAACCGGTATTACGTGTCAAAAGTGAAAGTAAAACATCTCTCTATTGGGATCTTTTCTGTTTGATGGATGAATTTTCTAGTTAACTAAACAATTTGAAACTTCGTATACTGGTAGAATGTGTCAAAAGAAAACATTATTGTAAACAAAATTGTAATTTGTAACTTAAACGTAGTTTAATTTTACGAATTTTAACCAATGAAATCCCAACATCTTCGAATTTTAACCAATGAAATCCCAGCATTGCTGCGTTATCGATATTGATAAAAAAATATAGCAGACGCACGACACACACACACATTCTCTCTCTCTCTCTCTCAAACACATGCATATACATTTGCACAAGCACATAGTAATTAATATATAAGCGTACACACACATACAAACGGACATATACGTACTCACACATACGCACACATACACGATCGTGTTTTGCCACTTGCCGCAACAAATTTGCACAAAAGGTAAATAAACCAGAAGGGAAGGGGTCAATGTTTCATCGTTTCGGGGTCGATAAATTAAGTACCAATTACGCACTGGTGTCGAGGATTTTTTTCCCAATTTATATCACAGCTTCCGACAAGCTGGGGCATCCTTTTATGAAAAAATATTTCGCAAATTTTTACAATACTACTCACACTCCACGCGCGAGACCGATTTAGGTATATTATTGTTTTGTTTTTGTTGTTTCTGTCCCTTCAAAACCATGGTAAAAAAGGTAAAGAAAATATTCAAAACTATATCGTTAATATTTTTATTGGGCGACGAAATTCATCGATTGATGAGATATAGCTGTTATTTCTAGCACATGTAGAAGACAGAAGAGACAAGGATGAATAAGACGTGTGTGTGTGAGTTTTTAGACGCAGTAAATAATTTGAGCTCGAATGCTGCGATTTCATGAGTTAAAATTCGTAAAATTAAACTACGTTTAAGTTACGAATTACAATTTTGTTTTCAATTTTGTTTACAATAATGTTTTCTTTTGACACATTCTACCAGTATACGAAGTTTGAAATTGTTTAGTTAACTAGAAAATTCCGTCCATCAAACAGAAAAGATTCCTCTATTGTAATGTCAGATACTTTCACTTTAATATTGAAACTATTAAAATGAAACTATTATGTAACTGTAACTGGACATACATTCTGCTAGACTTGATTAGGGTCCATGTGGTGTCATGAGCAAAAAAAAATAATAACTTCTTGCCTAGGGCGAGCCAACAGCAATATCGTATCTTCTCTACTATTTCAGTATTACGTGTCAAAAGTGAAAGAAAAACATTTCTCTGTTGTAATGTCAGATACTTTCACTTAAATACTGAAACTATTATATAACAGGGAGGGCAGTAACTGGACATCCATTCTGCTAGAAGAAGATCCGCTATGGTCTTACATGCTACACCACTGGTTTTAAATTCTTACAAATCAAATTGATATTCAATTTTTCACTCTTATTATTTTAAATTTAAATTTACATGTATATATATATATATATATATATATATATATATATCTTTATATATAAAATTCAAGTTGTGTGTGTGAGACTCTGTCTCCTCCGATTTAGATTCCTATCTACTCCCACATTTTGCGGTGCAGTTTAACCAAAAGCGGGTATCTTATAGTCGTCATTCATATCGAGCCCTTCTGGGTATTAGCGCGCGTGTACGATGAGTCTACGATTTAAAAAAAAATTTACCATCATTTTTCCGCATTTTTAATGATTTTTGCTCGGGTTATATAAGGGAAGTAACTCTCTAAAAATGCTTATATAGTTATTTCCCTTACAAACCCGAGCAACGCCAGGCGATACTGCTAGTATATATATATATATACTATTCATATATATATATATATATATATATATATATACATATATATATATATATATATATATATATATATATGTATATATAGGCGCATGAGTGGCTGTGTGGTAAGTAGCTTGTTTACCAACCACATGGTTTTGGGTTCAGTCCCACTGTGTGGCACCTTGGGCAAGTGTCTTCTACCATAGCCTCGGGCCGACCAAAGCCTTGTGAGTAGATTTGGTAGACAGAAACTGAAAGAAGCCTGTCGTATATATGTATATATATATATGCGTGTGTGTGTTTGTATGTCTGTGTTTGTCCCCCTAGCATTGCTTGACAACCGATGCTGGTGTGTTTACGTCCCCGTTACTTAGCGGTTCGGCAAAAGAGACCAATAGAATAAGTACTGGGCTTGCAAAAGTATAAGTCCCGGGGTCGAGTTGCTCGATTAAAGGCGGTGCTCCAGTATGGCCGCAGTCACATGACTGAAACTCCTACGTGTAAATTAATTTAAAAAACTGCCGTTCAAACCGAAAAGATCCAATGTCATTTATAAACGAGTAACCTGAATACGTTTATTAAATACCTAGAAACTAGAAACAACTAAAAACGAAACGGAAAGCAAATAGTGATTCATATAAAGTCCTCGAATATTATCAAATTAGAAAAAAAAAATTATTTAAATAGGCGTAGGAGTGGCTTTGTGTTAAGTAGCTTGGTTACGAACTACATGGTTCTGAGTTCAGTCCCACTGCATGGCACCTTGAGCAAGCGTCTTTTACTATAGCTTCGGGCCAGGATTTGGTAGACGGAAACTGAAAGAAGCCCGTCGTATATATGTATATATATATGTATGTGTGTGTATGTGTTTGTCCTCCCAACATCGCTTGACAACCGATGGTGGTGTGTTTACATTCCCGTAACTTAGCGGTTCATAACTAATTGGTAAAATCATTAATTATTAATTAATTAATTAATTAATTTTACCCTTTATTATTATTGATTATATATACATATAAATAATAATATAAGCTTACAGGGAAATATTCAGTTTAATATTAAATCAAATTTCATAGTATAGAGATATAAAATATGAATTAGAGATAAAACCATTAATATGCAACTCAAACAGTGATAGACATAAACCAATACATAAATAATTTAATTTTTAAATGTATTTCATGAATATATTATATTGATATTTATAATATTTATGTAAGTAATAATGGACTAATTAATTAATTTATTTTTCATTATATGTCTTTATATTTATTGATAGAGTAAATTTTAGATTTTAATTACTATATTTGTTGATTATAATTTAGATACTTATTTTAAAATATTTTATATTTATTAGATGTGAACTTAAATTTAAAAATATGAATAGTGATTATTTTGTTAAATAATTTGGTAATTAAATATTGGACTATAACTGAGTTAAGGATATTCGAGAGTTTATTATGTTTTTTTAAAGCTATATTATATCTTCATAGATAAATACATATTTCTATCTATTTTATTTTACCCTAAAAATAAATATTTAACTTAATAAATGTGTTGTAGGAAATAATCCTAATGATTTAAGTTTCTAATTTTGATAATGGAGATTTTCTATAAGAAAAATTATTATTTTATTTATTTCTTAAATAAATATTGTTTAACTCTATTTGCTTATTTATTTAACTATTATCATTAACCTGAAGATTGACTATAATTTTAATTTTAATTTATTTCAATTGAATTTAAACTTAATTGTAATTCAAATTTAATTGTAGCCATGAAACGTACCTTAGTGTTCTTACTTATATTATATTTATAATTCATTTAATACTTTTTGATATATATATATATATATATATATATATATATATATATATATATATATATATATATATATATATATATATATATATATATATATATATATTTATATATTTATATATATATAAATAAATACATATATATATAAATACTCTTCCATACCTTTACGGCTGCTTCCTTGTCCACTGAATACCTTTCATCATACACTACACGAAACATTAAGTTACGTCGAACTTTGAAACTCTGCAGCCAACCACCACTATAATGACACTTATATTTTAGTTTAAGTATTTTGTGAGTCTAGAAGGTTTGTTTCTTCAATATTAGATCTGCATACAACTCATTACTTTCCCTTATACGTATCCTATGAGATCAAATTCATCAGAAATTCATCTGATTTCCATTTTTTTTTCATCTTTCATTGTTTTCTTCTTATACATCTGTTTCTTTGAATAATTTTAAGGAAAACAACAATCAAACACAACTGTATACTTTTATTTTTATTTTATTTCAATTTTTATTGTCAATTGTGGAAAATCCAATGCTGTTACAGGCATCTTGTAGACACAATGCTGTTGTTACGAACCTGCCATCGCTCAACTCGAACCCGGGACCCTACAAAGTCGAGCAATGATTCACCAGGCTCAGTCGAACGGAATCCGCCACAGAGAAAACGGTTGTGGGGGATGGCAGCGAACTCGAACCGGCGACCGGAGATAACAACAACAACAACAACAGGAAGAAAAGAGAGAGACGGCAGAAGGCAATTGCTTAACGCTTAACAACAGTTTATACAATTATTACAACATCAAATAAAACGTGAAACATATCAGATACATTAAAGAAAATAACCTGCAACAGAATTTAAAAAAAGAAAACAATAAAAGGCATGCACAATACAGAACGTCCGGAAACAATCAAAACATTAATGTTTTGATGCAATATAGAGTTCGAAACAGTTCAACATTGTCTTTCTTTCTTTTTCTCTTTAACACAATGTTCTTTTTTCTTTCTTTTCTTCCTCTTTTCCTCAAATCACAGTTCTCTTTTATTGACACAATACTTTTTCTTTTCAACACAGTTCACAATTTTAACATAAACAAAACATACCGCTACAAACTCCTACTACAATAGCCATGCCTTTTCGCCGTAATCCCTCTCTTTCGCTCTACATGCCCCCAATGCTATCTGCCTGTCTTTCTCGCCATGACTGTCATCCCTGTCATAGCCTCTCCCGACTGCACCTGTTGCCAACTCACTGTCTCAGGCAGAACTGACCAACAAACTCACAGCTCACCGCATTTTAAAGGGTGGTTTCTTAAACTTTGCTTGACCGGAAAAGGGTCAGAGGTATTTTCCAAACTCATTAATTTCTCTAAAAATTGACAGAACAAAGGCTTTATCCGTCTGCCTGGCACCAAACCACGGAACCAGGCCACAAGCACTCTTTCTCCGAATTACCCCATATCACTATTAAATTTCTTTTCAAATTTTCGAATTTATATTTAATGAAAACTTTCCGATATTTTCAGTTTATGAAATGAAATAAATTTCCTTTATTTATTGGGAAAATGGCAGGGGTTAGACATGAACGAGATATTATAAGAAAGAGGAGAACAAATTGGAATGGCTTGTTTGTGTTTGTAAGTAATGTTAACCAAGTGAGGCTGCATTGAGTTTATGCTAAATGTTGGAACAATGGTATCAGGTTTCATGTCTGTTTGGCAACCTAGTTTACACACATCGATGCACTTGAAAATACATTTGTCAATCTGTAGTGAAATATGTTGACCAGTGAATTGATGATATTAGAAGTCATTGAGAGGAATCTGTGGGTGTGTGTGTGTTTATGTGAAATGGCTAAGGTTAATAAAATGTATGTATGTATATATATATATAAATATGGAAAAAGTCAAGGTAGAAAATGCTAAAATAATTGTATGAAAAAAACATTTCATTACCGTTTTCAGTCATTGATACTTTTTCAACTGTAAGTATAGAAAACAATTAAATTTTGAAAAAATTAAATGAAAAGTACTTTAAAAGAATGTTTGCATAGTATTCAAATACAAGGGACATTTTCCGTGTTTCTGCCTGTCTCTGTCTCTCTTGTTTACTCTTGGGGGTTCGCGGTCATTGTGAATTCTTGGCAGAGAAGAAGAAGAAGGAGGAGGTGGAGGAGGAAGAAATAATATGGGAGTGCTATGATAGTAGTAGGATGTTAAATGGTGTTGTGCCCAGAAAGTGGATTGTTGTGGATGGTAGTAGTGATTGAATCCTTGTGATATCTCTTTTGAATGTATTGTTTATAATATTTTCGTAGATGTTATTCTAAACAGCAGTAGTAGTAAAGTAAGGAAGGAGGTGGTGGAGAGGAAGACGAAGAGGAAGAAAGAGACAGAATAATAAGAGAATGCAGGATGTTAGGATAGTAGTAGGATGTTAAAATTGTCAAGTGATCACTTTTAGGTCACTTGACCATTCAACATCCTACTACTATCATAGCACTCCCGCATTATTTTCTTCTTTAAGTTAAAAGGTTTTAATACATAACTAATGTGGTTTGGTTAGTGGAATGTTTACATGTTTTTATGGGAAGTGCAGGGAAGTAACGAGGATCTGATGATAAGTTTATACGTATTTTCTCTGTGATGTTTATTACATCGATTTCTTTTATGCCCGTTTAACTGAAAGTTACAACTCTTCCACATATGGCTAACCTGTTGAAAGATTTTGCTGCCTCAGTTATTTGCTTGTGTCCCAGAAAAGAGGCAAACAATTTACAAGGGCCAAATATGCCATTCAGTTCTTTAGTGCTTTCATAATAAAATAGTATTAAAGTTTATCATCAAGACCTGTCACCGATGTTAAGTTACATCTGATGTAGAACCACCACAACAGCAGTAACTCTTAGATAGGACATTGCCAAAATACAGACACATGAAATGATCTGCACACTAATGAACACGAACTAATATAGTCTGCAAAGGAAACTAAAACTATTCATCTCTCTCTCTCTCTCTTTCTCTCTCTCTCACTCTCTCACTCTCTCTCTCCCCCTCCCTCTCTCTCTCTCTCTCACTCTCTCTCTCCCCCTCCCTCTCCTCTCTCTCTCTCTCTCTCTCTCTCCACATTGCCATTTAAATTGAGGAAAACTTTTTAAATGTTTTGGAATTTTTGGCTTCATGCTTCCTGATAGTAAAATGTCGTCCTTACTTAGGTTGTCAATCTTCAAGGATTTACTTGGTGTCTTTTGTGTAAATTAGTAATTTTTGATTGTTACTTATAGAATTCCAATATTCCAACGATGTTTCAGTATAATGCAAAGGTTTCCAGTTTTACATCATCCCAATATGTAGTTACGATTATCAAATGGAACTTTCAAGCAAAAACATATCTCTAGATTCATTCCAATATTTTCTGCCACTTCTTCACTGTTTGGGGATGTTAAAATATGTCAAAATGAAAGTTAGTTATGACGTCATCCTTTGAATGCTCTGACGTCATTTCAACGTTGGTTTCAGGGCCACATCCATTACAAAGGCAGTAATATTTCCTGTAGAATTCTTTGCTACATTCATCTTGTGTTTCAAAGAAAGGAGTAGTCTAAATTTATATGATTTTTAAAATTTAGCTTTAGATAAACGTGTTTGGTATTACTTCAGAAAACGTGAGATATATAACAATGAATTTCAAAATATTGTTGAGTATTATCAATAAAGAAAGTAATAAGAAAAGTATGAACACAATTTATCTTTTATAATTCACTCTTGTGAAGTATATTTTGGAACGCTTTGTCATTGGCAAGGTCTTCTACTGACTGAATGATTTCCAAAACACGTTTTTTGTATTCAGTATTTCCATTTCCATTTCCATACTCATATATTTCAAGTATTATTTCCTTTATCTCCCAAATTTCTATCAGGTCTTTGTTGAAAGGAAGAAATTCTACAGCAGATTCAAGACCCCGAACAAACCGATCCATTCCTGTACGTCTTAATTGATCTTTTTCTTCTTCATCATTTTTTACATCTGCTTCTTTAAAATATAATTTTCCAAACAAAATGTAATAATTAACATCTTGCATTATATTATCTGCTTTAAATCTTTCACAATACTTCCTGGCATTGTCATATTCTTTCAAAGACATATATAATATAATGATATCATAGAGAGCAGGTGAATATCTATAAGAAAGTTCAAGAGCTTGTTGAAAGTGATATTCAGCTTTGTTGATTAACTCATTCCTTTCTCTATCAGGAATATTTTGAGGAGGTTTTAAAAATTTCGCAAATTCATTCGTTTCTTTTGAGAATTGTTTGTTCACTGGGACATATGTATATGTAGGGTTCTCATCTCTTAGATAAAGTAACCCAAGCTGATGATGAGAATATGGTGTTGCCTTTTTTTCAATTGCTTTTTCAAGCACTTTTCTTGCTTTTTCAAGCTGCTTTGAAAGTATATAATGATTGCCACTTTTCTCCAAAACATAGGGGTCATCAGGGGAAATATCAAGAGCTCTCTGAAAATACTCTTCAGCTACTTGACTATGAAAATTATAAGGTCTAAGTTGAAACAAACCAATCAATGCTAATGTTCTTCCCATTAGGGCCTTGTTATTATGTTGTCGAAAAGCACATTGTATTTTCTCTAAGTACTGTATTGATTCCTTAATATTTTCACATCTTTTCTCTTTATCTATGTTCTTTCTTAAACAACGATATTGCAACAGAGCAATGGAAAACATACACAGATAATCATCCGGACAAACGTTGAGAGACTCTTTGTAAAGTTCGACAGCTCTTTCATGATCTTCAAAAGATATAGTAGCTAAACAATAAGCAACATTTCTTTTGCCTTCTGCTTCTATCAGCGAGAAATTTTCTCTTTCTTCAAGATTACTTAGATCATCCAAAAGGTTTCTTACCTCAGGGATATTTCCATTGTTCAAATGAATGAATGCAAGGCTGGTTAATGCCACCAGGTTATCTGGCTTCTTTTCTCGAACTTCACTGGCTAATTCTTCAGCTTTGGATTTATCTTTCATCTGCCAAAGAATATATACTTGGACGTTCTTTTGACGAATCTCATCTTCTAAACCAAATGAGATATCTTTATTCAACGAATTTTCTACTTTTTTGTAGAAAGACGACCAATCTTCTTTGGTTTTCTTAAAACTTTCTTCCATTACATTTGGAAATCTTTTAATTCTCTCCCTATACGATTCTCTTCTACTTCCTTCATCCTGAAATAAAAACAAAATGATTGCGTATGAAATATGATATCACACATTACCATTGACAAAAAAATATTCTCCAATTTTCGATTTTTAGTTAATGAAACAATGTCAAACCTTCCTAGTCTGATATGGTTGATGTAGTGGCTGAGCATTTTGGATCCGAATGTTCGATGTTTTTAATATGCGCACAGAAAACTGAGCGTAAATAAGTGAGAGAACAATGTAAGAGGTGTGTTTGACAGAGTGATAAATGCATCATCATCATCATCAGCAGCAACAACAACGACAACAACAACAAGATGGACAGGCTGTTGTAGATCACTTAAATTATGTAATATAATATGATATAACACTCTCTCACACACACATACACACACGCGCAAAAATAATGGAAACACCTAGCATCATAACATCATAATTTTGAGATATTTATAAAACCGTCAAAACGTTTTTTGATTTATTATTAGTGTTGCTTAATATGTTTTGCTAAAATTGCTTTTTCTTTTCAGATATCATCAAAATAAGGTAATTAAAATTCATTAAGATGACAGATCTATCGGACTTTCAAAGCGGTCAAATTGTTGGTGCTCGTATAGCTGGCGCTAGCATAACGAAAACAGCTGAAATGTTTGGTGTATCAAGAAGTCTTGAAAGTAATGACAGCCTTTGAGAAAGAGGAAACAAACCTCCTCGTTGAAACAAAACTCCAGAAGAAAACCAAAACTTCCAGATAGGGACCGTTGGATTCTTATGCGAATTATTAGAAAGAATCACAAAAGTACAGCTCCCTAAATTACTGTAGAGCTTAATGACCACCTCGAGAATCCAGTTTCCACAAGAACAGTTCACCGGGAGCTACAAAAGGCAGGATTTCAAGGGAGGGCTACAGTCAAGAAAACCACTACTTTCAAAAACAAACGTTGCAAAGCGTTTAGAGTGGAGTAAAAATCTACAGAATTGGTCCCCAGAGCAGTGGATGAATGTTATTTTCTCGGACGAGTCATCCTTTACCTTTTTTCCGACCACTGAGTGTACTTGTGGAGTCAGCCAAAAGAAGCATTTGACCCAGACTGCTTTCTTTTATTAAACATGGAAGAGGATCTGCAATGATGAGCTTTGGGGGCTATATCTTGGAAATCCGCTGGCCCAATGATTTTCCTTCATGGCAGAATTAATAGTCAAGATTATTGAAGCATTTTATCTGATCAAATTCATCCAATGGTTGCAGAATTGTTTCTGGATGCGAAATGCAATCTTTCAGAATGATAATGCACCAATTCACACAGCTAAAGTTGTTACTGAATGGTACGAGGAACATTTTAGTGAGGTTGAACATCTTATATGGCCACCACAGTCCCCAGGTCTCAATATTATAGAACACTTATTGTGCATTTTAGAAAAATAAGGAAGGAGCCGATATCCTCCACTATCATCACTACAAGAACTGGAGACTGTTTGAACAAAATTCCTTTGGAAAGAATTCAAACTTTGTACAAGTCCATATCTCATAGAATTCAACTTGTACTTACTGCCAGATATCAAAATTACTGCCATATCAAAATAAATTTGTTTGAAACGTTAAGGTGTTTCCATTATTTTGTCCAACCCCTGTATAGGCGGAAACTGAAATCGAACCAAGTGGCACAGGGTTGAGAAACAACCTTTTTACCGCACAACTACGCCTATAAGTATATAACACACACATATACACGCACACAAACACTTTCACCTACACATTTATACATATTCATATATACATACATGTGTGAGTGCGCGCGTCTCCGAAAAGCAGCGAAATTATATATTTCTGTACAATTAATCTCTCTCTATATAAAGCTGAAGTTGTCTGTGTATGGCAGGTTTGGTAGCCTTCAACTGACACTATCTCCTCTGAGACCCTGCGGCACAAGTTGACCAAAATTGAGAGTATGATAGAAGAAGGCTTGCTCTTCCTTCCGTAGAAGAAAAAATTCAAATCGGAGCATGTTAACATCAAAAAGGTGCTTTTTTTCTATGAAAATCCCTAATTTTGACGATTTTTTTTGACTGCTCTGTCGCCATTTCTCAGTGTATTTCTACCAGAAAAATGTTCAGAGAATAACAAGCTACATAATGCAAAATTTGTAGCTTTCAAAAATTCCAATCCTAAAGGGTCGAAAGAAACCCGAGCAACGCCGGGTTATACTGCTAGTCTTCTATAAAATTGCATCACTATACTAAAAAGTTAGAGATATAAACGCTGCCCTCGATTTTAATACAGAGAAAAGGAATTTTACAATTTCATTTCAAGGGAAATTACTCTGTGGAACACACGTATATATTGTCTCCCGTGTTTTATTCATCATGGCAACCTTTCCTTAACTATCATACACAAACCATAAAAGATTTATTCCCCTTCGATGTCCATTTTTTTTTTCTCACGAAAACACGACAGAACATGAATCTTTTTGATTGCTGTTGTAGCGGTCATAAGACTAGCAGCAGCTTGGGATCTCTTCGGTTTGAACGGCAGTTTTTTCTAGCGGTTTCATATGAAATTGTCACCCAAAATTATGACCCTTGTATCGATCTATTGCATTTCAATCTGTTTTAGGGTTAGGGTTAGTTAGGGGTGGTTGAAGGGTATCTTTTTTTTCTTCACAAATGTAAATAAACCCAATCTGTTTCTTAAACGAGGGACATATTCATACGGCACACAATGCTTTTTAACTCAATAGACGTCACTGATTGGTTGAAATTGCAGAAATTGAAGAAAAAAAACAACAAATATCTTACAAACTATAGAATTTTCTCAATAAAGCCAAGAGAAAAAGATGTTTTATAAACACATTCTACCAGTATACGAAGTTTAAATTTTTTTAGTTACCTAGAAATTATGTTAAAAACTGCCGTTCAAACCGAAAAGATCCCAGGGAGTTTTTGACCTCTAGTAGCTTGGGTAATTGCTTGGATAATATCAGGTTATCAAATTTATCATAGGTTCGAAAAGAAATTGGATCGGTTATTTAGAAAATTTGAAACTTTTCTATTGTGGAAAGATTCTACGTAAGAAGTATTTCGCAAGTTGACAATGCATAAGATTGAAGACATTCTGTGTGTGTATGTGTGAGAGTGTGTTTTTGTGTGCGCACGCCCGATCAAGTGTGTGCGTGCGTTTCTGACTCTGCGTGTGTGCGTGTGCACACGCACACCCTTTACCATTACTCGACTGTGTGCGTGCGTGAGTATGTATACCCCACTGTAGACTCTGGAGAACGTGTGAGAGTGTATATACATTTGTGTATGTGTGTTTAATGAAACTGAAAAACCATTTAAATAAACAATGGAATTCATTTTCCCCACAACATTTTCGAAAGCTAATAACTAGATGATGCTACGCTACCAAATCTAGGATCGGTTATTCTTCTCTTATTATGGTTGTGTTACGATAAAATTCTAAAATTCTAAAACAGTCGAGATTGGAGAAGTAAAATAATTAAGAAATAATAAAAACTGCTTTGGGAATCTCAGATAATAATATCAACGCCCGTTAATGTCACCAACTAAATGAGTAAATGTGAAAGACTTCTGTAAAAACATTTTACTTCCGCATTGACCTACTCGAATACTGGTGAATCGATATCACATGTCAAAAGTGAAAGTAAAACATCTCTCTATTGGGATCTTTTCTGTTTGATGGACGGAATTTTCTAGTTAACTAAACAATTTGAAACTTCGTATACTGGTAGAATGTGTCAAAAGAAAACATTATTGTAAACAAAATTGTAATTTGTAACTTAAACGTAGTTTAATTTTACGAATTTTAACCAATGATTGAAGAGGGAAAATAATTAAGAAATAATAAAAACTGTTTTGGGAATCTCAGATAATAATATCAACGCCCGTTAATGTCACCAACTAAATGAGTAAATGTGAAAGACTTCTGTAAAAACATTTTACTTCCGCATTGACCTACTCGAATACTGGTGAATCGATATCACATGTCAAAAGTGAAAGTAAAACATCTCTCTATTGGGATCTTTTCTGTTTGATGGACGGAATTTTCTAGTTAACTAAACAATTTGAAACTTCGTATACTGGTAGAATGTGTCAAAAGAAAACATTATTGTAAACAAAATTGTAATTTGTAACTTAAATTTGTAACCAATCTCTATCCAAGCTTCTCAGAAGGGTAAATATATGGCAACGAATATTATATACAGAGAGAGTGTCACTTTTTGTGCAAGTGTTCCTCTCTGGAAACCAGGTCCTATTGGAATGCTGGAAGTTGTGAAGGGATTAATAAAGTAAAATAGTCGAGATTGAAGAGGGAAAATAATTAAGAAATAATAAAAACTGTTTTGGGAATCTCAGATAATAATATCAACGCCCGTTAATGTCACCAACTAAATGAGTAAATGTGAAAGACTTCTGTAAAGACATTTTACTTCCGCATTGACCTACTCGAAAACTGGTGAATCGATATCACATGTCAAAAGTGAAAGTAAAACATCTCTCCATTGGGATCTTTTCTGTTTGGTGGACGGAATTTTCTAGTTAACTAAACAATTTGAAAAAGAAAAAAAGATAACACTCTGGACTCCCCTCCCCAAACAAAGAAAAAATCAGCAAACACCGCAGACATACATACAAAACAAATTCCCCAGCCCTACCCCCACGGCACTATATTCATTGGAACACAGTTCGCCAAGCCCCTCCCCATAAAACAAGATTTGAAAAAATTGTTTAAAAAAAATGATAAGATTATAGCATTTGACGAGAAGAACGATAGGGTGTACAAATATTTCAAATTTTCAAAAGTTAAACTATTCAGTAAGTCTACAGACACAAAATCAACCACTCGCTTCGCAAAAATAAAGGAAGACGAGTGGAAGGAAAAAACACTACAAGAACATTTAAAGAATAATCTTATAAGAGATGTAACAAAGGAAATACTGGAGGGTAAACTTATTATAACCCCGGCAACCACACCTACCCAGAGCCCGATGGCAACGCCGGTTAAGAGCCCTGCAGCTACGACCACAAGGGAGGAAGAAGGGGAAGCAGGCAGATTTAAACTGCCATGCTCCCTGTTCCAACCGTAACTTTGTTTATTTTTTCTCTCACCGACAATGGCAAAGCTGGGTTGCGTAAATGTGCGTGGAATGGGGTCGAAATGGAAACAAATTTATTTCCTGAACGACCTCACGACACACGGAGTGGATGTAGCTATTGTAACCGAGTCCAAGATGAACGGGGCCCAAGCGTTCTCGCCTCTTCTAAATGGTTTTGAGAAATTTATTTCTCCTAGCCGAGGAAGAGGAAGAGGCGTGACAGTCCTTATCAGGAAGAGCTTGGACTTGCAGGTAAGTACTGTCTTTCTGGACCCAGAAGGCAGGCTGGTCGTTCTGGATGTGACCCACGTAAGTAAACAGTCCTTCAGGTTGGTAGCTGTCTACGCTCCGAATGAGTGTAGGCAGGCGGGTTTTTTTCGGAATCTGGAGCCCTTTTTAGCGACGTCGAAACGGTAGTCTTAGTAGGGGACTTTAACACTGTCCTTGAAGCGCGGGTCGACAGTGTTGGCTCAACCAATAGGAAGGGGAAACCTAGCCTCAAGGGTCTACTAGAGAGCTTTGATCTAGTGGACCGTTAACAGTGGACGTGGTGTAACAACGACGGCTCACACATCGTATATAGATTGGATATTCGTTAGGAAAAGAGATAAGGATACGTTTAGTTGTCCACAGTTTCACATTGTGCCTTACACGGATCACAAATTTGTGACTTGTAGGGTGCAATTAGATAAGTGCCATAGACAGGGACCCAGGTACTGGAAGCTGAACAAGTCTATTTTGAATTGTGAAGACTTCCGTAAGAATAAGTCCCGGGGTCGAGTTGCTCGATTAAAGGCGGTGCTCCAGCATGGCCGCAGTCAAATGACTGAAACAAGTAAAAGAGAGAGTAAAGAGTGTACATTTGTTCAAGCGAGTGTATATATTGATATACTCACCTGTAGAGTTTCCTGCATTTCTTCAGCCATTCCTTTATAGCTGTGTGTGTATAAAAAGGCAAATTTTCTTTGGACAACAAAATTTGTACGTTTTCTTTTTGTGAAATTATGCTTTCTGTTGTATTCGTGAAATGAAGAAAGGTCAATTTGTAGAAATGATATAATGAATAATAACAGTCAATATCTATATCCAATCTCTATCCAAGCTTCTCAGAAGGGTAAATATATGGCAACGAATATTATATACAGAGAGAGTGTGTCACTTTTGTGCAAGTGTTCCTCTCTGGAAACCAGGTCCTATTGGAATGCTGGAAGTTGTGAAGGGATTAATAAAGTAAAACAGTCGAGATTGGAGAAGTAAAATAATTAAGAAATAATAAAAACTGTTTTGGGAATCTCAGATAATAATATCAACGCCCGTTAATGTCACCAACTAAATGAGTAAAAGTGAAAGACTTCTGTAAAAACATTTTACTTCCGCATTGACCTACTCGAATACTGGTTTAACCGGTATTACGTGTCAAAAGTGAAAGTAAAACATCTCTCTATTGGGATCTTTTCTGTTTGATGGATGAATTTTCTAGTTAACTAAACAATTTGAAACTTCGTATACTGGTAGAATGTGTCAAAAGAAAACATTATTGTAAACAAAATTGTAATTTGTAACTTAAACGTAGTTTAATTTTACGAATTTTAACCAATGAAATCCCAACATCTTCGAATTTTAACCAATGAAATCCCAGCATTGCTGCGTTATCGATATTGATAAAAAAATATAGCAGACGCACGACACACACACACATTCTCTCTCTCTCTCTCTCAAACACATGCATATACATTTGCACAAGCACATAGTAATTAATATATAAGCGTACACACACATACAAACGGACATATACGTACTCACACATACGCACACATACACGATCGTGTTTTGCCACTTGCCGCAACAAATTTGCACAAAAGGTAAATAAACCAGAAGGGAAGGGGTCAATGTTTCATCGTTTCGGGGTCGATAAATTAAGTACCAATTACGCACTGGTGTCGAGGATTTTTTTCCCAATTTATATCACAGCTTCCGACAAGCTGGGGCATCCTTTTATGAAAAAATATTTCGCAAATTTTTACAATACTACTCACACTCCACGCGCGAGACCGATTTAGGCATATTATTGTTTTGTTTTTGTTGTTTCTGTCCCTTCAAAACCATGGTAAAAAAAGGTAAAGAAAATATTCAAAACTATATCGTTAATATTTTTATTGGGCGACGAAATTCATCGATTGATGAGATATAGCTGTTATTTCTAGCACATGTAGAAGACAGAAGAGACAAGGATGAATAAGACGTGTGTGTGTGAGTTTTTAGACGCAGTAAATAATTTGAGCTCGAATGCTGCGATTTCATGAGTTAAAATTCGTAAAATTAAACTACGTTTAAGTTACGAATTACAATTTTGTTTTCAATTTTGTTTACAATAATGTTTTCTTTTGACACATTCTACCAGTATACGAAGTTTGAAATTGTTTAGTTAACTAGAAAATTCCGTCCATCAAACAGAAAAGATTCCTCTATTGTAATGTCAGATACTTTCACTTTAATATTGAAACTATTAAAATGAAACTATTATGTAACTGTAACTGGACATACATTCTGCTAGACTTGCTTAGGGTCCATGTAGTGTCATGAGCAAAAAAAAATATTAACTTCTTGCCTAGGGCGAGCCAACAGCAATATCGTATCTTCTCTACTATTTCAGTATTACGTGTCAAAAGTGAAAGAAAAACATTTCTCTGTTGTAATGTCAGATACTTTCACTTAAATACTGAAACTATTATATAACAGGGAGGGCAGTAACTGGACATCCATTCTGCTAGAAGAAGATCCGCTATGGTCTTATATGCTACACCACTGGTTTTAAATTCTTACTCATCAAATTAATATTCAATTTTTCACTCTTATTATTTTAAATTTAAATTTACATGTATATATATATATATATATATATATATATATATATATATCTTTATATAAAATTCAAGTTGTGTGTGTGAGACTCTGTCTCCTCCGATTTAGATTCCTATCTACTCCCACATTTTGCGGTGCAGTTTAACCAAAAGCGGGTATCTTATAGTCGTCATTCATATCGAGCCCTTCTGGGTATTAGCGCGCGTGTACGATGAGTCTACGATTTAAAAAAAAATTTACCATCATTTTTCCGCATTTTTAATGATTTTTACACGGGTTATATAAGGGAAGTAACTCTCTAAAAATGCTTATATAGTTATTTCCCTTACAAACCCGAGCAACGCCAGGCGATACTGCTAGTATATATATATATATACTATTCATATATATATATATATATATATATATATACATATATATATATATATATATATATATATATATGTATATATAGGCGCATGAGTGGCTGTGTGGTAAGTAGCTTGTTTACCAACCACATGGTTTTGGGTTCAGTCCCACTGTGTGGCACCTTGGGCAAGTGTCTTCTACCATAGCCTCGGGCCGACCAAAGCCTTGTGAGTAGATTTGGTAGACAGAAACTGAAAGAAGCCTGTCGTATATATGTATATATATATATGCGTGTGTGTGTTTGTATGTCTGTGTTTGTCCCCCTAGCATTGCTTGACAACCGATGCTGGTGTGTTTACGTCCCCGTTACTTAGCGGTTCGGCAAAAGAGACCAATAGAATAAGTACTGGGCTTGCAAAAGTATAAGTCTCGGGGTCGAGTTGCTCGATTAAAGGCGGTGCTCCAGTATGGCCGCAGTCACATGACTGAAACTCCTACGTGTAAATTAATTTAAAAAACTGCCGTTCAAACCGAAAAGATCCAATGTCATTTATAAACGAGTAACCTGAATACGTTTATTAAATACCTAGAAACTAGAAACAACTAAAAACGAAACGGAAAGCAAATAGTGATTCATATAAAGTCCTCGAATATTATCAAATTAGAAAAAAAAAATTATTTAAATAGGCGTCGGTGTGGCTTTGTGTTAAGTAGCTTGGTTACGAACTACATGGTTCTGAGTTCAGTCCCACTGCATGGCACCTTGAGCAAGCGTCTTTTACTATAGCTTCGGGCCAGGATTTGGTAGACGGAAACAGAAAGAAGCCCGTCGTATATATGTATATATATATGTATGTGTGTGTATGTGTTTGTCCTCCCAACATCGCTTGACAACCGATGGTGGTGTGTTTACATTCCCGTAACTTAGCGGTTCATAACTAATTGGTAAAATCATTAATTATTAATTAATTAATTAATTAATTTTACCCTTTATTATTATTGATTATATATACATATAAATAATAATATTAGGGAGTATAACTCCAAGCTTACAGGGAAATATTCAGTTTAATATTAAATCAAAGTTCACAGTATAGAGATATAAAATATGAATTAGAGATAAAACCACTATTATGCAACTCAAACAGTGATAGACATAAACCAATACATAAATAATTTAATTTTTAAATGTATTTCATAAATACATTATATTGATATTTATAATATTTATGTAAGTAATAATGGACTAATTAATTAATTTATTTTTCATTATATGTCTTTATATTTATTGATAGAGTAAATTTTAGATTTTAATTACTATATTTGTTGATTATAATTTAGATACTTATTTTTAAATATTTTATATTTATTAGATGTGAACTTAAATTTAAAAATATGAATAGTGATTATTTTCTTAAATAATTTGGTAATTAGATATTGGACTATAACTGAGTTAAGGATATTCGAGAGTTTATTATGTTATTTTTAAACTATATTATATCTTCATAGATAAATACATATTTCTATCTATTTTTTTTACCTTAAAAATAAATATTTAACATAATAAATGTGTTGTAGGAAATAATCCTAATGATTTAAGTTTCTAATTTAGATAATAGAGATTTTTTTTTAAGAAAAATTATTATTTTATTTATTTCTTAAATAAATATTGATAAACTCTATTTGCTTATTTATTTAACTATTATCATTAACCTGAAGATTGACTGTAATTTTAATTTGAATTTATTTCAATTGAATTTAAACTTAATTGTACTTCAAATTTAATTGTAGCCATGAAACGTACCTTAGTGTTCTTACTTATATTATATTTATAATTCATTTTATCCGTTTTGAAATATATATATATATATAGATAGATATATATATACATATATATATATATATATATATATATATATATATATATATATATAGATAGATATATATATACATATATATATATATATATAAATACTCTTCAATACCTTTACAACTGCTTCCTTGTCCATTGAATACCTTTCATCATACACTACACGAAGCATTAAGTTACGTCGAACTTTGAAATTCTGCAGCCAACCACCACTATAATGACACTTATATTTTAGTTTAAGTATTTTGTGAGTCTAGAAGGTTTGTTTCTTCAATCTGCATACAACTCATCACTTTCCCTTATACGTATCCTATGAGATCAAATTCATCAGAAATTCATCTAATTTCGATTTTTTTTCATCTTTCATTGTTTTCTTCTTATACATCTGTTTCTTTGAATAATTTTTAGGAAAACAACAATCAAACACAACTGTATACTTTTACTTTTATTTTATTTCAATTTTTATTGTCAATTGTGGAAAATCCAGTGCTGTTACAGGCATCTTGTAGACACAATGCTATTGTTACGAACCTGCCATCGCTCAACTCGAACCCGGGACCCTACAAAGTCGAGCAATGATTCACCAGGCTCAGTCGAACGGAATCCGCCACAGAGAAAACGGTTGTGGGGGATGGCAGCGAACTCGAACCGGCGACCGGAGATAACAACAACAACAACAACAGGAAGAAAAGAGAGAGACGGCAGAAGGCAATTGCTTAACGCTTAACAACAGTTTATACAATTATTACAACATCAAATAAAACGTGAAACATATCAGATACATTAAAGAAAATAACCTGCAACAGAATTTAAAAAAAGAAAACAATAAAAGGCATGCACAATACAGAACGTCCGGAAACAATCAAAACATTAATGTTTTGATGCAATATAGAGTTCGAAACAGTTCAACATTGTCTTTCTTTCTTTTTCTCTTTAACACAATGTTCTTTTTTCTTTCTTTTCTTCCTCTTTTCCTCAAATCACAGTTCTCTTTTATTGACACAATACTTTTTCTTTTCAACACAGTTCACAATTTTAACATAAACAAAACATACCGCTACAAACTCCTACTACAATAGCCATGCCTTTTCGCCGTAATCCCTCTCTTTCGCTCTACATGCCCCCAATGCTATCTGCCTGTCTTTCTCGCCATGACTGTCATCCCTGTCATAGCCTCTCCGACTGCACCTGTTGCCAACTCACTGTCTCAGGCAGAACTGACCAACAAACTCACAGCTCACCGCATTTTAAAGGGTGGTTTCTTAAACTTTGCTTGACCGGAAAAGGGTCAGAGGTATTTTCCAAACTCATTAATTTCTCTAAAAATTGACAGAACAAAGGCTTTATCCGTCTGCCTGGCACCAAACCACGGAACCAGGCCACAAGCACTCTTTCTCCGAATTACCCCATATCACTATTAAATTTCTTTTCAAATTTTCGAATTTATATTTAATGAAAACTTTCCGATATTTTCAGTTTATGAAATGAAATAAATTTCCTTTATTTATTGGGAAAATGGCAGGGGTTAGACATGAACGAGATATTATAAGAAAGAGGAGAACAAATTGGAATGGCTTGTTTGTGTTTGTAAGTAATGTTAACCAAGTGATGCTGCATTGAGTTTATGCTAAATGTTGGAACAATGGTATCAGGTTTCATGTCTGTTTGGCAACCTAGTTTACACACATCGATGCACTTGAAAATACATTTGTCAATCTGTAGTGAAATATGTTGACCAGTGAATTGATGATATTAGAAGTCATTGAGAGGAATCTGTGGGTGTGTGTGTGTGTGTTTATGTGAAATGGCTAAGGTTAATAAAATGTATGTATGTATATATATATATATAAATATGGAAAATAGTCAAGGTAGAAAATGCTAAAATAATTGTATGAAAAAAACATTTCATTACCGTTTTCAGTCATTGAGACTTTTTCAACTGTAAGTATAGAAAACAATTAAATTTTGAAAAAATTAAATGAAAAGTACTTTAAAAGAATGTTTGCATAGTATTCAAATACAAGGGACATTTTCCGTGTTTCTGCCTGTCTCTGTCTCTCTTGTTTACTCTTGGGGGTTCGCGGTCATTGTGAATTCTTGGCAGAGAAGAAGAAGAAGGAGGAGGTGGAGGAGGAAGAAATAATATGGGAGTGCTATGATAGTAGTAGGATGTTAAATGGTGTTGTGCCCAGAAAGTGGATTGTTGTGGATGGTAGTAGTGATTGAATCCTTGTGATATCTCTTTTGAATGTATTGTTTATAATATTTTCGTAGATGTTATTCTAAACAGCAGTAGTAGTAAAGTAAGGAAGGAGGTGGTGGAGAGGAAGACGAAGAGGAAGAAAGAGACAGAATAATAAGAGAATGCAGGATGTTAGGATAGTAGTAGGATGTTAAAATTGTCAAGTGATCACTTTTAGGTCACTTGACCATTCAACATCCTACTACTATCATAGCACTCCCGCATTATTTTCTTCTTTAAGTTAAAAGGTTTTAATACATAACTAATGTGGTTTGGTTAGTGGAATGTTTACATGTTTTTATGGGAAGTGCAGGGAAGTAACGAGGATCTGATGATAAGTTTATACGTATTTTCTCTGTGATGTTTATTACATCGATTTCTTTTATGCCCGTTTAACTGAAAGTTACAACTCTTCCACATATGGCTAACCTGTTGAAAGATTTTGCTGCCTCAGTTATTTGCTTGTGTCCCAGAAAAGAGGCAAACAATTTACAAGGGCCAAATATGCCATTCAGTTCTTTAGTGCTTTCATAATAAAATAGTATTAAAGTTTATCATCAAGACCTGTCACCGATGTTAAGTTACATCTGATGTAGAACCACCACAGCAGCAGTAACTCTTAGATAGGACATTGCCAAAATACAGACACAGGAAATGATCTGCACACTAATGAACACGAACTAATATAGTCTGCAAAGGAAACTAAAACTATTCATCTCTCTCTCTCTCTCTTCTCTCTCTCTCACTCTCTCACTCTCTCTCTCTCCCCTCTCTCTCTCTCTCTCTCTCTCTCTCTCTCTCTCCCTCCCCCCCTCTCTCTCTCTCTCTCTCTCTCTCTCTCTCTCTCTCTCTCTCTCTCTCTCTCTCTCTCTCTCTCTCTCTCTCACATTGCCATTTAAATTGAGGAAAACTTTTTAAATGTTTTGGAATTTCTGGCTTCATGCTTCCTGATAGTAAAATGTCGTCCTTACTTAGGTTGTCAATCTTCAAGGATTTACTTGGTGTCTTTTGTTTAAATTAGTAATTTTTGATTGTTACTTATAGAATTCCAATATTCCAACGATGTTTCAGTATAATGCAAAGGTTTCCAGTTTTACATCATCCCAATATGTAGTCACGATTATCAAATGGAACTTTCAAGCAAAAGTATATCTCTAGATTCATTCTAATATTTTCTGCCACTTCTTCACTGTTTGGGGATGTTAAAATATGTCAAAATGAAAGTTAGTTATGACGTCATCCTTTGAATGCTCTGACATCATTTCAACGTTGGTTTCAGGGCCACATCCATTACAAAGGCAGTAATATTTCCTGTAGAATTCTTTGCTACATTCATCTTGTGTTTCAAAGAAAGGAGTAGTCTAAATTTATATGATTTTTAAAATTTAGCTTTAGATAAACGTGTTTGGTATTACTTCAGAAAACGTGAGATATATAACAATGAATTTCAAAATATTGTTGAGTATTATCAATAAAGAAAGTAATAAGAAAAGTATGAACACAATTTATCTTTTATAATTCACTCTTGTGAAGTATATTTTGGAACGCCTTGTCATTGGCAAGGTCTTCTACTGAGTGAATGAATTCCAAAACAAATTTTTTGTATTCAGTATTTCCATTTCCATACTCATATAAATCAAGTATTATTTCCTTTATCTCCCAAATTTCTATCAGGTCTTTGTCGAAAGGAAGAAATTCTACAGCAGATTTAAGAGCCAGAACAAACCAATCCATTCCTGTACGTCTTAATTGATCTTTTTCTTCTTCATCATTTTTTACATCTGCTTCTTTAAAACATAATCTTCCAAACAAAATGTAAAACTTAACATCTTGCCTTGTGTTATCTGCTTTAAATCTTTCACAATACTTCCTGGCATTGTCATATTCTTTCAAAGACATATATAATAAAATGATATCATAGAGAGCAGGTGAATATTCATGAGAAAGTTCAAGAGCTTGTTGAAAGTGATATTCAGCTTTGTTGATTAACTCATTCCTTTCTATATGAGGAATACTTTGAGCATGTTTTAAAACTTTCGCAAATTCATTCGTTTCTTTTGAGAATTGTTTGTTCATTGGGACATATGTATATTTTGGTGTATTCATTCTTAGATAAACTAATCCAAGCTGATGATGAGAATATGATGTTGCCTTTATTTCAATTGCTTTTTCAAGCAATTTTCTTCCTTCTTCATTCTGATATGAACGTATATAATGATAGGCACTTTTCTCCAAAACATAGCGGTCATCAGGGGAAATATCAAGAGCTCTCTGAAAATACTCTTTAGCTGGTTGACTATGAAAATTATAAGGACTAAGTTGAAACAAACCAATCAATGCTAATGTTCTTCCCATTAGGGCCTTATCAATATGGCGTGGAAAAGCACATCGTATTTTCTCTAAGTACTGTATTGATTCCTTAATATTTTCACGTCTTTTCTCTTTACTATGTTCTTTTTTAAACAACGATATTGCAACAAAGCAATAGAAAACATACACAGATAATGTCTGGACAAACGTTGAGAGACTCTTTGTAAAGTTCGACAGCTCTTTCATGATCTTCAAAAGATATAGTAGCTAAACAATAAGCAACATTTCTTTTGCCTTCTGCTTCTATCAGCGAGAAATTTTCTCTTTCTTCAAGCTTGCTTAGATTATCCAAAAGGTTTCTTACCTCAGGGATATTTCCATCGTACAAATGAATGAATGCAAGGTTGGTTAATGCCACCAGGTTATCTGGCTTCTTTTCTCGAACTTCATTGGCTAATTTTTCAGCTGAAAATTTATCGTTCATCTGCCACAGAATATATACTAGGACGTTCTTTTGACGAATCTCATCTTCTAAACCAAATAAGATATCATTATTCAACGTACTTTCTACTTTTTTGTAGAAAGACGACCAACCTTCTTCGGCTTTCTCAAAACTTTCTTCCATTACATTTGGAAATCTTTTAATTCTCTCCCTATACGATTCTCTTCTACTTCCTTCATCCTGAAATAAAAACAAAATGATTGCGTATGAAATATGATATCACACATTATCATTGACAAAAAGATATTCTCGAATTTTCGATTTTTAGTTAATGAAACAATGTCAAACCTTCCTTGTCTGATACGGTTGATGTAGTGGCTGAGCATTTTGGATCCGAATGTTCGATGTTTTTAATATGCGCACAGAAAACTGAGCGTAAATAAGTGAGAGAACAATGTAAGAGGTGTGTTTGACAGAGTGATAAATGCATCATCATCATCATCATCATCAACAACAACGACAACAACAACAAGATGGACAGGCTGTTGCAGATCACTTATATTATGTAATATAATATGATATAACACTCTCTCACACACACATACACACACGCGCAAAAATAATGGAAACACCTAGCATCATAACATCATAATTTTGAGATATTTATAAAACCGTCAAAACGTTTTTTGATTTATTATTAGTGTTGCTTAATATGTTTTGCTAAAATTGCTTTTTCTTTTCAGATATCATCAAAATAAGGTAATTAAAATTCATTAAGATGACAGATCTATCGGACTTTCAAAGCGGTCAAATTGTTGGTGCTCGTATAGCAGGCGCTAGCATAACGAAAACAGCTGAAATGTTTGGTGTATCAAGAAGTCTTGAAAGTAATGACAGCCTTTGAGAAAGAGGAAAAAAACCTCCTCGTTGAAACAAAACTCCAGAAGAAAACCAAAACTTCCAGATAGGGACCGTTGGATTCTTATGCGAATTATTAGAAAGAATCACAAAAGTACAGCTCCCTAAATTACTGTAGAGAACCCAGTTTCCTCAAGAACAGTTCACCGGGAGCTACAAAAGGCAGGATTTCAAGGGAGGGCTACTGTTAAGAAAACCACTACTTTCAAAAACAAACGTTGCAAAGCGTTTAGAGTGGAGTAAAAAATCTACAGAATTGGTCCCCAGAGCAGTGGATGAATGTTATTTTCTTGGACGAGTCATCCTTTACCTTTTTTCCGACCACCGAGTGTACTTGTGGAGTCAGCCAAAAGAAGCATTTGACCCAGACTGCTTTCTTTTATTAAACACGGAAGAGGATCTGCAATGATGAGCTTTGGGGGCTATATCTTGGAAATCTGCTGGCCCAATGTTTTTCCTTCATGGCAGAATTAATAGTCAAGATTATTGAAGCATTTTATCTGATCAAATTCATCCAATGGTTGCAGAACTGTTTCCGGAGCGAAATGCAATCTTTCAGAATGATAATGCACCAATTCACACAGCTAAAGTTGTTACTGAATGGTACGAGGAACATTTTAGTGAGGTTGAACATCTTATATGGCCACCACAGTCCCCAGGTCTCAATATTATTGAACACTTATTGGTGCATTTTAGAAAAATAAGGAAGGAGCCGATATCCTCCACTATCATCACTACAAGAACTGGAGACTGTTTGAACAAAAATTCCTTTGGAAAGAATTCAAACTTTGCACAAGTCCATATCTCGTAGAATTCAACTTGTAATTACTGCCAAATATCAAAATTACTGCCATATTAAAATAAATTTGTTTGAAACGTTAAGGTGTTTCCATTATTTTGTCCAACCCCTGTATAGGCGGAAACTGAAATCGAACCCTGTGGCACAGGGTTGAGAAACAACCTTTTTACCGCACAACTACGCCTATAAGTATATAACACACACATATACACGCACACAAACACTTTCACCTACACATTTATACATATTCATATATACATACATGTGTGTGTGCGCGCGTCTCCGAAAAGCAGCGAAATTATATATTTCTGTACAATTAATCTCTCTCTATATAAAGCTGAAGTTGTCTGTGTATGGCAGGTTTGGTAGCCTTCAACTGACACTATCTCCTCTGAGACCCTGCGGCACAAGTTGACCAAAATTGAGAGTATGATAGAAGAAGGCTTGCTCTTCCTTCCGTAGAAGAAAAAATTCAAATCGGAGCATGTTAACATCAAAAAGGTGCTTTTTTTCTATGAAAATCCCTAATTTTGACGATTTTTTTTACTGCTCTGTCGCCATTTCTCAGTGTATTTCAACCAGAAAAATGTTCAGAGAATAACAAGCTACATAATGCAAAATTTTTACTTTTCAAAAATTCCAATTCTAAAGGGTCGAAAGAAACCCGAGCAACGCCGGGTTATACTGCTAGTCTTCTATAAAATTGCATCACTATACTAAAAACTTAGAGATATAAACGCTGCCCTCGATTTTAATACAGAGAAAAGGAATTTTACAATTTTATTTCAAGGGAAATTACTCTGTGGAACACACGTTTATATTGTCTCCCGTGTTTTATTAATCATGGCAACCTTTCCTTAACTATCATACACAAACCATAAAAGATTTATTCCCCTTCGATGTTCATTTTTTTTTCTCACGAAAACACGACAGAAAATGAATCTTTTTGATTGCTGTTGTAGCGGTCATAAGACTTTAGCAGCAGCTTGGGATCTTTTCGGTTTGAACGGCAGTTTTTTCTAGCGGTATCATATGAAATTGTCACCCAAAATTATGACCCTAGTATCGATCTATTGCATTTCAATCTCTTTTAGGGTTAGGGTTAGGGTCAGGGTTAGGGGTGGGGGAAGGGTATCTTTTTTTTCTTCACAAATGTAAATAAACCCAATCTGTTTCTTAAACGAGGGACATATTCATACGGCACACAATGCTTTTTAACTCAATAGACGTCACTGATTGGTTGAAATTGCAGAAATTGAAGAAAAAAAACAACAAATATCTTACAAACTATAGAATTTTCTCAATAAAGCCAAGAGAAAAAGATGTTTTATAAACACATTCTACCAGTATACGAAGTTTAAAATTTTTTAGTTACCTAGAAATTATGTTAAAAACTGCCGTTCAAACCGAAAAGATCCCAGGGAGTTTTTGACCTCTAATTGCTTGGGTAATTGCTTGGATAATATCAGGTTATCAAATTTATCATAGGTTCGAAAAGAAATTGGATCGGTTATTTAGAAAATTTGAAACTTTTCTATTGTGGAAACATTCTACGTAAGAAGTATTTCGCAAGTTGACAATGCATAAGATTGAAGACATTCTGTGTGTGAGTGTGTGTGTGTGTGTGTTTTGTGTGCGCACGCCCGATCAAGTGTGTGCGTGCGTTTCTGACTCTGCGTGTGTGCGTGTGCACACGCACACCCTTTACCATTACTCGACTGTGTGCGTGCGTGAGTATGTATACCCCACTGTAGACTCTGGAGAACGTGTGAGAGTGTATATACATTTGTGTATGTGTGTTTAATGAAACTGAAAAACCATTTAAATAAACAATGGAATTCATTTTCCCCACAACATTTTCGAAAGCTAATAACTAGATGATGCTACGCTACCAAATCTAGGATCGGTTATTCTTCTCTTATTATAGTTGTGTTAGGTTAAAATTCTAAAATTCTAAAACAGTCGAGATTGGAGAAGTAAAATAATTAAGAAATAATAAAAACTGTTTTGGGAATCTCAGATAATAATATCAACGCCCGTTAATGTCACCAACTAAATGAGTAAAAGTGAAAGACTTCTGTAAAAACATTTTACTTCCGCATTGACCTACTCGAATACTGGTGAATCGATATCACATGTCAAAAGTGAAAGTAAAACATCTCTCTATTGGGATCTTTTCTGTTTGATGGACGGAATTTTCTAGTTAACTAAACAATTTGAAACTCCGTATACTGGTAGAATGTGTCAAAAGAAAACATTATTGTAAACAAAATTGTAATTTGTAACTTAAACGTAGTTTAATTTTACGAATTTTAACCAATGATTGAAGAGGGAAAATAATTAAGAAATAATAAACACTGTTTTGGGAATCTCAGATAATAATATCAACGCCCGTTAATGTCACCAACTAAATGAGTAAAGGTGAAAGAATTCTCTGAAAGCATGTGATATCCGGATTGACCTACTCGAATTCTGGTTTAACCGGTATTACGTGTCAAAAGTGAAAGTAAAACATCTCTCTATTGGGATCTTTTCTGTTTGGTGGACGCAATTTTCTAGTTAACTAAACAATTTCAAACTTCGTATACTGGTAGAATGTGTCAAAAGAAAACATTATTGTAAACAAAATTGTAATTTGTAACTTAAATTTGTAACCAATCTCTATCCAAGCTTCTCAGAATGGTAAATATATGGCAACGAATATTATATACAGAGAGAGTGTCACTTTTTGTGCAAGTGTTCCTCTCTGGAAACCAGGTCCTATTGGAATGCTGGAAGTTGTGAAGGGATTAATAAAGTAAAATAGTCGAGATTGAAGAGGGAAAATAATTAAGAAATAATAAAAACTGTTTTGGGAATCTCAGATAATAATATCAACGCCCGTTAATGTCACCAACTAAATGAGTAAATGTGAAAGACTTCTGTAAAAACATTTTACTTCCGCATTGACCTACTCGAATACTGGTGAATCGATATCACATGTCAAAAGTGAAAGTAAAACATCTCTCCATTGGGATCTTTTCTGTTTGGTGGACGGAATTTTCTAGTTAACTAAACAATTTGAAAAAGAAAAAAAGATAACACCCTGGACTCCCCTCCCCAAACAAAGAAAAAATCAGCAAACACCGCAGACATACATACAAAACAAATTCCCCAGCCCTACCCCCACGGCACTATATTCATTGGAACACAGTTCGCCAAGCCCCTCCCCATAAAACAAGATTTGAAAAAATTGTTTAAAAAAAATGATAAGATTATAGCATTTGACGAGAAGAACGATAGGGTGTACAAATATTTCAAATTTTCAAAAGTTAAACTATTCAGTAAGTCTACAGACACAAAATCAACCACTCGCTTCGCAAAAATAAAGGAAGACGAGTGGAAGGAAAAAACACTACAAGAACATTTAAAGAATAATCTTATAAGAGATGTAACAAAGGAAATACTGGAGGGTAAACTTATTATAACCCCGGCAACCACACCTACCCAGAGCCCGATGGCAACGCCGGTTAAGAGCCCTGCAGCTACGACCACAAGGGAGGAAGAAGGGGAAGCAGGCAGATTTAAACTGCCATGCTCCCTGTCCCAACCGTAAGTTTGTTTATTTTTTCTCTCACCGACAATGGCAAAGCTGGGTTGCGTAAATGTGCGTGGAATGGGGTCGAAATGGAAACAAATTTATTTCCTGAACGACCTCACGACACACGGAGTGGATGTAGCTATTGTAACCGAGTCCAAGATGAACGGGGCCCAAGCGTTCTCGCCTCTTCTAAATGGTTTTGAGAAATTTATTTCTCCTAGCCGAGGAAGAGGAAGAGGCGTGGCAGTCCTTATCAGGAAGAGCTTGGACTTGCAGGTAAGTACTGTCTTTCTGGACCCAGAAGGCAGGCTGGTCGTTCTGGATGTGACCCACGTAAGTAAACAGTCCTTCAGGTTGGTAGCTGTCTACGCTCCGAATGAGTGTAGGCAGGCGGGTTTTTTTCGGAATCTGGAGCCCTTTTTAGCGACGTCGAAAACGGTAGTCTTAGTAGGGGACTTTAACACTGTCCTTGAAGCGCGGGTCGACAGTGTTGGCTCAACCAATAGGAAGGGGAAACCTAGCCTCAAGGGTCTACTAGAGAGCTTTGATCTAGTGGACCGTTAACAGTGGACGTGGAGTAACAACGACGGCTCACACATCGTATATAGATCGGATATTCGTTAGGAAAAGAGATAAGGATACGTTTAGTTGTCCACAGTTTCACATTGTGCCTTACACGGATCACAAATTTGTGACTTGTAGGGTGCAATTAGATAAGTGCCATAGACAGGGACCCGGGTACTGGAAGCTGAACAAGTCTATTTTGAATTGTGAAGACTTCCGTACCCGGATTAAGGTGTTAGTACAGAGGGCATTGTGTGGCACCATCATTAACAATAGATGGTGGCACTCCCTCAAAAGAGCCATTCGTTCAGAGTCCATTAGATTTAGCAATCAGCTAAGGTTAGATAGGTCTAGGATAGAGGACAATTTAGTTAAGAATCTAAACGAGGCAATGGAAGCTGGCTCTGCATCCGGAGTGATGGCGGCAAGGACGGTATTGTACCGTCACCTTAACTCCAAACACGAAGGTTGCAGAGTCAGAGCTAAGCTACGCGCTGGGAAACGAGAAGGTATTAACGTTGCCGGATGGGCCCGTCGAGTGGAGAGTCAGAGAGGTAACAAAGCTTCAATCAAGTCTTTAACTGACGAACAGGGACAAAAGATCTATGGACAGGAGGAGATGCAAAAGTTTCTTCACCATCATTTCGCCCGCGTGTTCGGGGGTGGTGTGGCGCCGGAACGGGGGAGGGCCTTAAAGGACTTCCTAGCCGGCGGACCGCGGCTCTCGGGGCGTGAGGTGGAGTGCTGTGAAGGAGCGATCACTCCCGCGGAGATAGAGGGGATACTGGCTGGATGCGCCGGGGAGAAGTCGCCGGGGTTGGATGGTCTGCCCTACGAGTTTTACCAAAGTATGCCGGACTTGTTCGGGGGAATAATGGCAGGCGTCTACGCGAACTGGCAGCAGAATGGGAGAATTCCCAGTTCTGTAAGCCGGGGAGTGGTGACGCTAATCCAGAAAGACCCGAGCAAGGGGGATAACATTAGTAATTACAGGCCCATAACTCTACTTAATGTAGAGTTAAAGATTTTGGCCAAGGTGTTGGCAAAAAGGTTGACGATTGTCGTGGAGAAACTTGTAGGGAAAGCACAGACATGTGCAATTCCAGGCAGGTCGATCCAGGACAATATTCACCTTATACGCTACACCTTAGATAGGGTGGGTAAATTAACCGGCAAGGGCGGGGTAATGGTCCATTTAGACCAAAGTAAAGCGTTCGATAGGGTAGACCATAAGTACCTGGCGACGGTCCTCGAAGCGGCTGGACTGGGCCCTGAATTTCGCGGTTGGATCTCCGCTATGTATAACGGCATCAAGTCCACCGTCCAGATAAACGGATACCTAACGGAACCGTTTTCGATCGAATGTTCAGTTCGTCAAGGGTGCCTCTTGTCACCACTTTTATACGTGTTGGCTCTCGAGCCATTGCTGCGAAAGTTGGAGAGGCTGGGAAGTAACCCGGATGAGATCGGAGGTGGGAGGACGGTTACTGCTTATGCGGATGACGTCACCCTCATCGTGTCCAATGAGGCCCAGCTACCTTGTGTAGAAGATGCTATCAGAGGATACGAGGCGGTGGCAGGAGCAAGGGTTAACAAGGACAAGTCGGTTGGCTTGCGCCTCGGCACCTGGAGGAGCAAGTCGATATCGTCCAGTGTCGTGACACTGTGGTTGTTAAGTTGCTAGGAGTTTGGTTTGGGTCAGACTCCCAAACGGAGAGGAATTGGAGTGAGGTGACGAACAAGGTGGAGGCCATAGTACGGACCTGGTCCGGAAGGTCTCTGTCCTTGAAAGGAAGGGCGGAGGTGGCACAGATGTTCATTGCATCTGTAATCACTTACCGCCTGACCGCTGTCCCTTGCCCCGATTCATGGCTTAGCAAGTTGGAGCGAATCCTTTTCCGCTTTTTGTGGAAGGGAGGAAAGCCACTTGTGAGGCGCTCCGTTTGCTGCCAGGAACCGTTAAAGGGTGGGTTAGGAATGCCTTGGTTGATGATGCGCAGGCATGCGTTGAGGCTGAAGCATCTCTGGCACCACCTGGAGGGTGATAAGGTGTGGAGTCCGCTGGCAGGGGAATTTTTCCCGAGACCGGCTTCCTTAGTGAATTTTAAACCCGGTCGCATCAAAAGACGGAATCTGACTTTATGGCAAAAGGAGTGCCGACAGGCACTCACGCTGATCCACAAGGCGGGCAAGGCCGGCTGCGGAAATACCACCTCGGTATTTTATAGCAGGCTGGTAGAGGCAAAGAACGACGACGTCCTAGGAGGGGCTCTGGGGTTTGACGAAGACCAGCTTACCAACCTGTTTAAAAAGACTTTCAGGACGGGGTATTTGGATAATTTCCAAAGATCCCTGGCCTGGCAGTGTTATAGGAATGCTTTACCTGTTCGCGAGAAGTTATCGCGGCACGGAATTTCAGTGCCACCGACTTGTCCAAGATGCGGGTTGGACGATGAAACCGTCCAGCACGCTTTTGTACACTGTCGGAAGTTGTCAGACTTGATAAGTTACGCAGAACAAGTGTTATCGCATCTGGGACGATATATATATATATATAGGCGCTGGAGTGGCTGTGTGGTAAGTAGCATGCTTACCAACCACATGGCTCCGGGTTCAGTCCCACTGCATGGCATCTTGGGCAAGTGTCTTCTACTATAGCTTTGTGATTTGGTAAACGGAAACTGAAAGAAGCCCGTCGTATATATGTATATGTTTGAGTGTGTGTGCATGACAACCGATGTCCCCGTTACCTAGCGGTTCGGCAAAAGAGACCGATAGAATAAGTACTGGGCTTACAAAAGAATAAGTCCCGGGGTCGAGTTGCTCGATTAAAGGCGGTGCTCCAGCATGGCCGCAGTCAAATGACTGAAACAAGTAAAAGAGAGAGTAAAGAGTGTACATTTGTTCAAGCGAGTGTATGTATTGATATACTCACCAGTAGAATTTCCTGCATTTCCCCAGTTATTTTCTGCATTTCTTCAGCCATTCCTTTATAGCTGTGTGTGTATAAAAAGGCAAATTTTCTTTGGACAACAAAATTTGTACGTTTTCTTTTTGTGAAATTATGCTTTCTGTTGTATTCGTGAAATGAAGAAAGGTCAATTTGTAGAAATGATATAATGAATTATAACAGTCAATATCTATATCCAATCTCTATCCAAGCTTCTCAGAAGGGTAAATATATGGCAACGAATATTATATACAGAGAGAGTGTGTCACTTTTTGTGCAAGTGTTCCTCTCTGGAAACCAGGTCCTATTGGAATGCTGGAAGTTGTGAAGGGATTAATAAAGTAAAACAGTCGAGATTGGAGAAGTAAAATAATTAAGAAATAATAAAAACTGTTTTGGGAATCTCAGATAATAATATCAACGCCCGTTAATGTCACCAACTAAATGAGTAAAAGTGAAAGACTTCTGTAAAAACATTTTACTTCCGCATTGACCTACTCGAATACTGGTGAATCGATATCACATGTCAAAAGTGAAAGTAAAACATCTCTCTATTGGGATCTTTTCTGTTTGGTGGACGCAATTTTCTAGTTAACTAAACAATTTCAAACTTCGTATACTGGTAGAATGTGTCAAAAGAAAACATTATTGTAAACAAAATTGTAATTTGTAACTTAAACGTAGTTTAATTTTACGAATTTTAACCAATGATTGAAGAGGAAAATAATTAAGAAATAATAAAAACTGTTTTGAGAATCTCAGATAATAATATCAACGCCCGTTAATGTCACCAACTAAATGAGTAAAAGTGAAAGACTTCTGTAAAACATTTTACTTCCGCATTGACCTACTCGAATACTGGTGAATCGATATCACATGTCAAAAGTGAAAGTAAAACATCTCTCTATTGGATCTTTTCTGTTTGGTGGACGCAATTTTCTAGTTAACTAAACAATTTGAAACTTCGTATACTGGTAGAATGTGTCAAAAGAAAACATTATTGTAAACAAAATTGTAATTTGTAACTTAAACGTAGTTAATTTTACGAATTTTAAAACCAATGATTGAAGAGGGAAAATAATAAGAATAATAAAAACTGTTTTGGGAATCTCAGATAATAATATCAACGCCCATTAATGTCACCAACTAAATGAGTAAAAGTGAAAGACTTCTGTAAAAACATTTTACTTCCGCATTGACTACTCGAATACTGGTTTAACCGGTATTACATGTCAAAAGTGAAAGTAAAACATCTCTCTATTGGGATCTTTTCTGTTTGATGGATGAATTTTCTAGTTAACTAAACAATTTGAAACTTCGTATACTGGTAGAATGTGTCAAAAGAAAACATTATTGTAAACAAAATTGTAATTTGTAAGTTAAACGTAGTTTAATTTTACGAATTTTAACCAATGAAATCCCAGCATTGCTGCGTTATCGATATTGATAGAGAAATATAGCAGACGCACGACACACACACATTCTCTCTCTCTCTCTCTCAAACACATGCATATACATTTGCACAAGCACATAGTAATTAATATATAAGCGTACACACACATACAAACGGACATATACGTACTCACACATACGCACACATACACGATCGTGTTTTGCCACTTGCCGCAACAAATTTGCACAAAAGGTAAATAAACCAGAAGGGAAGGGGTCAATGTTTCATCGTTTCGGGGTCGATAATTAAGTACCAATTACGCACTGGTGTCGAGGATTTTTTTCCCAATTTATATCACAGCTTCCGACAAGCTGGGGCATCCTTTTATGAAAAAATATTTCGCAAATTTTTACAATACTATTCACACTCCACGCGCGAGACCGATTTAGGCATATTATTGTTTTGTTTTTGTTGTTTCTGTCCCTTCAAAACCATGGTAAAAAAAAATAAAGAAAATATTCAAAAAATATCGTTAATATTTTTATTGGGCGACGAAATTCATCGATTGATGAGATATAGCTGTTATTTCTAGCACATGTAGAAGACAGAAGAGACAAGGATGAATAAGACGTGTGTGTGTGAGTTTTTAGACGCAGTAAATAATTTGAGCTCGAATGCTGCGATTTCATGAGTTAAAATTCGTAAAATTAAACTACGTTTAAGTTACGAATTACAATTTTGTTTTCAATTTTGTTTACAAAATGTTTTCTTTTGACACATTCTACCAGTATACGAAGTTTGAAATTGTTTAGTTAACTAGAAAATTCCGTCCATCAAACAGAAAAGATTCCTCTATTGTAATGTCAGATACTTTCACTTTAATATTGAAACTATTAAAATGAAACTATTATGTAACAGGGATGAACTGTAACTGGACATACATTCTGCTAGACTTGATTAGGGTCCATGTGGTGTCATGAGCAAAAAAAAATAATAACTTCTTGCCTAGGGCGAGCCAACAGCAATATCGTATCTTCTCTACTATTTCAGTATTACGTGTCAAAAGTGAAAGAAAAACATTTCTCTGTTGTAATGTCAGATACTTTCACTTAAATACTGAAACTATTATATAACAGGGAGGGCAGTAACTGGACATCCATTCTGCTGGAAGAAGATCCGCAATGGTCTTATATGCTACACCACTGGTTTTAAATTCTTACAAATCAAATTGATATTCAATTTTTGACTCTTATTATTTTAAATTTAAATTTACATGTATATATATATATATATATATATATATATATATATATATATATATCTTTATATATAAAATTCAAGTTGTGTGTGTGAGACTCTGTCTCCTCCGATTTAGATTCCTAACTACTCCCACATTTTGCGGTGCAGTTTAACCAAAAAGCGGGTATCTTATAGTCGTCATTCATATCGAGCCCTTCTGGGTATTAGCGCGCGTGTACGATGAGTCTACGATTTAAAAAAAAATTTACCATCATTTTTCCGCATTTTAATGATTTTTGCTCGGGTTATATAAGGGAAGTAACTCTCTAAAAATGCTTATATAGTTATTTCCCTTACAAACCCGAGCAACGCCAGGCGATACTGCTAGTATATATATATATATACTATTCATATATATATATATATATATATATATATATATATATATATATATGTAGGTCCCGGGTTGATCCGGGTTAACCACAGTAAGTAAGGTACTCAATACATAGCAGAGTAAAATTATTTATTATAGAAGGAGCTCTACAGGACTAGTACTGTTTCATTCAAGAGAAATTCTCTTGAATGAAACAGTACTAGTCCTGTAGAAGCTCCTTCTATAATAAATTAATATATATATATATATATATATATATTATATATATATATATATATATATATATATATATATATATATATATATTGTATATATAGGCGCATGAGTGGCTGTGTGGTAAGTAGCTTGTTTACCAACCACATGGTTTTGGGTTCAGTCCCACTGTGTGGAATCTTGGGCAAGCGTCTTCTACCATAGCCTCGGGCCGACCAAAGCCTTGTGAGTAGATTTGGTAGACAGAAACTGAAAGAAGCCTGTCGTATATATGTATATATATATATATATGCGTGTGTGTGTTTGTATGTCTGTGTTTGTCCCCCTAGCATTGCTTGACAACCGATGCTGGTGTGTTTACGTCCCCGTTACTTAGCGGTTCGGCAAAAGAGACCAATAGAATAAGTACTGGGCTTGCAAAAGTATAAGTCCCGGGGTCGAGTTGCTCGATTAAAGGCGGTGCTCCAGTATGGCCGCTGTCACATGACTGAAACAAGTAAAAGAGTAAAAGAGTATATATACAGCAGTGGTGCCCCAGCATGGCCGCGACCTTCGGGCTGAAACATTTTTAAGGATTTAAGGATACATATAACAGGCACCACCACCTTCACCAACTTAACTTCTATAAAATCGCTGCACTATACAAGCAACTTCGATTTTAACAGATGCAGAAGGAATCTTACAATTTCATTTCTAGCGAAACAATTGTATTGTCTGCCATGTTTTGTTACCCATTTCACCGTTTTATTAGCTTAAACCTTAAAAGAGTTGTTTCCCAGAGCCTCGTTTATTACTGAAATGTTATGCCGGCCCATGTTCCTTCAACTTGTTGCATGTGGTTCTCCCATTTCGAGTCAACTCAATTTCGTGTCAATAAACTCAGCTCTGTTGGGACACCGTTATGGCGAAAAGGATACTCATGAATTTCCAGAACGTAAGAGGAGGGTCATCACAAGCTATTAAAAATTGAAAAAGTAATAAAATCTGTTAAAGTAATCTCAGACGGTAACAGCAGCAGTTTTTGCACCACCAACTAAAAGTATAAAGTAAAAGTATTCTGTGAAAAAATGCCATGGATCTTTTCGGTTTGAACGGCAGTTTTTTAAAATAATTTCTATGTAACTAAAAAATTTTAAACTTCGTATACTGGTAAAATGTGTTTATAAAACATGTTTTTCTCTTGGCTTTCTTGAGAAAATTCTATAGTTTGTAAGATATTTGGTCTTTAATTTCTTGCATTTCGGCAATTTCAACCAATCAATGACGTCTATTGATGTGAAAACGATTTCTGCCGTAACATTTTATGGCGGCGTCATATGAAAATGTCCCTGTTTTTTTTAATGAGAAAAAAGATACCCATTGGCCATAAACTGACGGGTCACTCGTAAACAGCTGGATAACAAAACCGTTCCCTCTTTAGTGTCCACCCATAATTATGACCCTAGTATCGATCTATTGCATTTCAATCTGTTTTACGGTTAGAGTTAGGGTTAGGGTTAGGAGTGAGGGGAAAGGTATCTTTTTTACTTCAGAAATGTAAATAAACCCAATCTGTTTCTTAAACGCGGGACATTTTCATATTTCAACGCCAGAAAATTTTACGTCAAATAATGTTTTCACCTCAATAGACGTCATTGATTGGTTGAAATTGCCAAAATTGAAGAAAATATCTTACAAACTACAGAATTTTTTCAAGAAAGCCAAGAGAAAAAGATGGGATCTTTTCGGTTTGAACGGCAGTTTTTTCTAGCATGTCATATGAAATTGTCACCGTAATTATGACCCTAGTATCGATCTATTGCATTTCAATCTCTTTTAGGTTTAGGGTTAGAGGTGGGGGAAGGGTATTTTTTTTTCTTCACAAATGTAAATAAACCCAATCTGTTTCTTAAACAAGGAACATATTCATACCACACAGAATGTTTTCAGCTCAATAGACATCATTGATTGGTTGAAATTGCAGAAATTGGAGGGAAAAAACAACAAATATCTTACAAACTATAGAATTTTCTCAAGGCAGCCAAGAGAAAAAGATGTTTTATAAACACATTCTACCAGTATACGAAGTTTAAAAGTGTTTAGTTACTCTCTCTCTCTCTCTTTTACTCTTTTACTTGTTTCAGTCATTTGACTGCGGCCATACTGGAGCACCACCTTTAATCAAGCAACTCGACCCCAGGACTTATTCTTTTGCAAGCCCAGTACTTATTCTATTGGTCTCTTTTGCCGAACCGCTAAGTTACGAGGTCGTAAACACACCAGCATCGGTTGTCAAGCAATGCTAGGGGGACAAACACAGACATACAAACACACACACGCATATATATATATATACATATATACGACAGGCTTCTTTCAGTTTCTATCTACCAAATCTACTCACAAGGCTTTGGTCGGCCTGAGGCTATGGTAGAAGACACTTGCCCAAGGTGCCACACAGTGCGACTGAACCCAAAACCATGTGGTTGGTAAACAAGCTACTTACCACACAGCCACTCCTACGTGTAAATTATTTTTAAAAACTGCCGTTCAAACCGAAACGATCCAATGTCATTTATAAACGAGTAACCTGAATACGTTTATTAAATACCTAGAAACCAGAAACAACTAAAAACGAAAAAGAAAGCAAATAGTGAGTCATATAAATTCCTCGAATATTATCAAATTAGAAAAAAAAAATAATTTAAATAGGCGTAGGAGTGGCTTTGTGTTAAGTAGCTTGGTTACGAACTACATGGTTCTGAGTTCAGTCCCACTGCATGGCACCTTGAGCAAGCGTCTTTACTATAGCTTCGGGCCAGGATTTGGTAGACGGAAACTGAAAGAAGCCGTCGTATATATGTATATATATATGTATGTGTGTGTATGTGTTTGTCCTCCCAACATCGCTTGACAACGATGGTGGTGTGTTTACATTCCCGTAACTTAGCGGTTCATAACTAATTGGTAAAATCATTAATTATTAATTAATTAATTAATTAATTTTACCCTTTATTATTATTGATTATATATACATATAAATAATAATATTAGGGAGTATAACTCCAAGCTTACAGGGAAATATTCAGTTTAATATTAAATCAATTTCATTCATAGTATAGAGATATAAAATATGAATTAGAGATAAAACCATTAATATGCAACTCAAACAGTGATAGACATAAACCAATACATAAATAATTTAATTTTTAAATGTATTTCATAATATATTATATTGATATTTATAATATTTATGTAAGTAATAATGGACTAATTAATTAATTTTTTTTCATTATATGTCTTTATATTTATTGATAGAGTAAATTTTAGATTTTAATTACTATATTTGTTGATTATAATTTAGATACTTATTTTAAAATATTTTATATTTATTAGATGTGAACTTAAATTTAAAAATATGAATAGTGATTATTTTGTTAAATAATTTGGTAATTAAATATTGGACTATAACTGAGTTAAGGATATTCGAGAGTTTATTATGTTTTTTTAAAGCTATATTATATCTTCATAGATAAATACATATTTCTATCTATTTTATTTTACCCTAAAAATAAATATTTAACTTAATAAATGTGTTGTAGGAAATAATCCTAATGATTTAAGTTTCTAATTTTGATAATGGAGTTTTTTCTATAAGAAAAATTATTATTTTATTTATTTCTTAAATAAATATTGTTTAACTCTATTTGCTTATTTATTTAACTATTATCATTAACCTGAAGATTGACTATAATTTTAACTTTAATTTATTTCAATTGAATTTAAACTTAATTGTAATTCAAATTTAATGTAGCCATGAAACGTACCTTAGTGTTCTTACTTATATTATATTTATAATTCATTTAATACTTTTTGATATATATATATATATATATATATATATATATATATATATATATATAATATATATATATATATATAATATATATATATATATATATTATATATATATATATAAATTATATATATATAAATAAATACATATATATAAAATACTCTTCCATACCTTTACAGCTGCTTCCTTGTCCACTGAATACCTTTCATCATACACTACACGAAACATTAAGTTACGTCGAACTTTGAAACTCTGCAGCCAACCACCACTATTATGACACTTATATTTTAGTTTAAGTATTTTGTGAGTCTAGAAGGTTTGTTTCTTCAATATTAGATCTGCATACAACTCATTACCTTCCCTTATACGTATCCTCTGAGATCAAATTCATCAGAAATTCATCTGATTTCCATTTTTTTTTTCATCTTTCATTGTTTTCTTCTTATACATCTGTTTCTTTGAATAATTTTTAGGAAACAACAATCAAACACAACTGTATACTTTTATTCTTATTTTATTTCAATTTTTATTGTCAATTGTGGAAAATCCAGTGCTGTTACAGGCATCTTGTAGACACAATGCTATTGTTACGAACCTGCCATCGCTCAACTCGAACCCGGGACCCTACAAAGTCGAGCAATGATTCACCAGGCTCAGTCGAACGGAATCTGCCACAGAGAAAACGGTTGTGGGGGATGGCAGCGAACTCGAACCGGTGACCGGAGATAACAACAACAACAACAACAACAGGAAGAAAAGAGAGAGACGGCAGAAGGCAATTGCTTAACGCTTAACAACAGTTTATACAATTATTACAACATCAAATAAAACGTGAAACATATCAGATACATTAAAGAAAATAACCTGCAACAGAATTTAAAAAAAGAAAACAATAAAAGGGCATGCACAATACAGAACGTCCGGAAACAATCAAAACATTAATGTTTTGATGCAATATAGAGTTCGAACAGTTCAACATTGTCTTTCTTCTTTCTTTTTCTCTTTAACACAATGTTCTTTTTCTTTCTTTTCTTCCTCATTGAGAGGAATCTGTGGGTGTGTGTGTGTGTTTATGTGAAATGGCTAAGGTTAATAAAATGTATGTATGTATATATATATATATAAATATGGAAAATAGTCAAGGTAGAAAATGCTAAAATAATTGTATGAAAAAAACATTTCATTACCGTTTCAGTCATTGAGACTTTTTCAACTGTAAGTATAGAAAACAATTAAATTTGAAAAAATTAAATGAAAAGTACTTTAAAAGAATGTTTGCATAGTATTCAAATACAAGGGACATTTTCCGTGTTTCTGCCTGTCTCTGTCTCTCTTGTTTACTCTTGGGGTTCGCGGTCATTGTGAATTCTTGGCAGAGAAGAAGAAGAAGGAGGAGGTGGAGGAGGAAGAAATAATATGGGAGTGCTATGATAGTAGTAGGATGTTAAATGGTGTTGTGCCCAGAAAGTGGATTGTTGTGGATGGTAGTAGTGATTGAATCCTTGCGATATCTCTTTTGAATGTATTGTTTATAATATTTTCGTAGATGTTATTCTAAACAGCAGTAGTAGTAAAGTAAGGAAGGAGGTGGTGGAGAGGAAGACGAAGAAGAAGAAAGAGACAGAATAATAAGAGAATGCAGGATGTTAGGATAGTAGTAGGATGTTAAAATTGTCAAGTGATCACTTTTAGGTCACTTGACCATTCAACATCCTACTACTATCATAGCACTCCCGCATTATTTTCTCTTTAAGTTAAAAGGTTTTAATACATAACTAATGTGGTTTGGTTAGTGGAATGTTTACATGTTTTTATGGGAAGTGCAGGGAAGTAACGAGGATCTGATGATAAGTTTATACGTATTTCTCTGTGATGTTTATTACATCGATTTCTTTTATGCCCGTTTAACTGAAAGTTACAACTCTTCCACATATGGCTAACCTGTTGAAAGATTTTGCTGCCTCAGTTATTTGCTTGTGTCCCAGAAAAGAGGCAAACAATTTACAAGGGCCAAATATGCCATTCAGTTCTTTAGTGCTTTCATAATAAAATAGTATTAAAGTTTATCATCAAGACCTGTCACCGATGTTAAGTTACATCTGATGTAGAACCACCACAGCAGCAGTAACTCTTAGATAGGACATTGCCAAAATACAGACACATGAAATGATCTGCACACTAATGAACACGAACTAATATAGTCTGCAAAGGAAACTAAAACTATTCATCTCTATCTCTCTCTCACTCTCTCTCTCTCCCCCCCACCCCTCTCTCTCTCTCTCTCTCTCTCTCTCTCTCTCTCTCTCCACATTGCCATTTAAATTGAGGAAAACTTTTTAAATGTTTTGGAATTTCTGGCTTCATGCTTCCTGATAGTAAAATGTCGTCCTTACTTAGGTTGTCAATCTTCAAGGATTTACTTGGTGTCTTTTGTGTAAATTAGTAATTTTTGATTGTTACTTATAGAATTCCAATATTCCAACGATGTTTCAGTATAATGCAAAGGTTTCCAGTTTTACATCATCCCAATATGTAGTCACGATTATCAAATGGAACTTTCAAGCAAAAGTATATCTCTAGATTCATTCTAATATTTTCTGCCACTTCTTCACTGTTTGGGGATGTTAAAATATGTCAAAATGAAAGTTAGTTATGTCGTCATCCTTTGAATGCTCTGACATCATTTCAACGTTGGTTTCAGGGCCACATCCATTACAAAGGCAGTAATATTTCCTGTAGAATTCTTTGCTACATTCATCTTGTGTTTCAAAGAAAGGAGTAGTCTAAATTTATATGATTTTTAAAATTTAGCTTTAGATAAACGTATTTGGTATTACTTCAGAAAACGTGAGATATATAACAATGAATTTCAAAATATTGTTGAGTATTATCAATAAAGAAAGTAATAAGAAAAGTATGAACACAATTTATCTTTTATAATTCACTCTTGTGAAGTATATTTTGGAACGCTTTGTCATTGGCAAGGTCTTCTACTGACTGAATGAATTCCAAAACAAATTTTTTGTATTCAGTATTTCCATTTCCATACTCATATAAATCAAGTATTATTTCCTTTATCTCCCAAATTTCTATCAGGTCTTTGTCGAAAGGAAGAAATTCTACAGCAGATTTAAGAGCCAGAACAAACCAATCCATTCCTGTACATCTTAATTGATCTTTTTCTTCTTCATCATTTTTTACATCTGCTTCTTTAAAACATAATTTTCCAAACAAAATGTAAAAATTAACATCTTGCCTTGTGTTATCTGCTTTAAATCTTTCACAATACTTCCTGGCATTGTCATATTCTTTCAAAGACATATATAATAAAATTATATCATAGAGAGTAGGTGAATATTCATGAGAAAGTTCAAGAGCTTGTTGAAAGTGATATTCAGCTTTGTTGATTAACTCATTCCTTTCTCTATGAGGAATACTTTGAGCATGTTTTAAAACTTTCGCAAATACATTCGTTTCTTTTGAGAATTGTTTGTTCATTGGGACATATGTATATTTTGGTGTATTCATTCTTAGATAAACTAATCCAAGCTGATGATGAGAATATGATGTTGCCTTTATTTCAATTGCTTTTTCAAGCAATTTTCTTCCTTCTTCATGCTGATATGAACGTATATAATGATAGGCACTTTTCTCCAAAACATAGCGGTCATCAGGGGAAATATCAAGAGCTCTCTGAAAATACTTTTTAGCTGGTTGACTATGAAAATTATAAGGACTAAGTTGAAACAAACCAATCAATGCTAATGTTCTTCCCATTAGGCCCTTATCAATATGGCGTGGAAAAGCACATCGTATTTTCTCTAAGTACTGTATTGATTCCTTAATATTTTCACATCTTTTCTCTTTACAGCTCTTTCATGATCTTCGACAGCTCTTTCATGATCTTCAAAAGATATAGTAGCTAAACAATAAGCAACATTTCTTTTGCCTTCTGCTTCTATCAGCGAGAAATTTTCTCTTTCTTCAAGCTTGCTTAGATTATCCAAAAGGTTTCTTACCTCAGGGATATTTCCATCGTACAAATGAATGAATGCAAGGTTGGTTAATGCCACCAGGTTATCTGGCTTCTTTTCTCGAACTTCATTGGCTAATTTTTCAGCTGAAAATTTATCGTTCATCTGCCACAGAATATATACTAGGACGTTCTTTTGACGAATCTCATCTTCTAAACCAAATAAGATATCATTATTCAACGTACTTTCTACTTTTTTGTAGAAAGACGACCAACCTTCTTCGGCTTTCTCAAAACTTTCTTCCATTACATTTGGAAATCTTTTAATTCTCTCCCTATACGATTCTCTTCTACTTCCTTCATCCTGAAATAAAAACAAAATGATTGCGTATGAAATATGATATCACACATTATCATTGACAAAAAGATATTCTCCAATTTTCGATTTTTAGTTAATGAAACAATGTCAAACCTTCCCTGTCTGATACGGTTGATGTAGTGGCTGAGCATTTTGGATCCGAATGTTCGATGTTTTTAATATGCGCACGGAAAACTGAGCGTAAATAAGTGAGAGAACAATGTAAGAGGTGTGTTTGACAGAGTGATAAATGCATCATCATCATCATCAACAACAACGACAACAACAACAAGATGGACAGGCTGTTGTAGATCACTTATATTATGTAATATAATATGATATAACACTCTCTCACACACACATACACACACGCGCAAAAATAATGGAAACACCTAGCATCATAACATCATAATTTTGAGATATTTATAAAACCGTCAAAACGTTTTTTGATTTATTATTAGTGTTGCTTAATATGTTTTGCTAAAATTGCTTTTCTTTTCAGATATCATCAAAATAAGGTAATTAAAATTCATTAAGATGACAGATCTATCGGACTTTCAAAGCGGTCAAATTGTTGGTGCTCGTATAGCAGGAGCTAGCATAACGAAAACAGCTGAAATGTTTGGTGTATCAAGAAGTCTTGAAAGTAATGACAGCCTTTGAGAAAGAGGAAAAAAACCTCCTCGTTGAAACAAAACTCCAGAAGAAAACCAAAACTTCCAGATAGGGACCGTTGGATTCTTATGCGAATTATTAGAAAGAATCACAAAAGTACAGCTCCCTAAATTACTGTAGAGAACCCAGTTTCCTCAAGAACAGTTCACCGGGAGCTACAAAAGGCAGGATTTCAAGGGAGGGCTACTGTTAAGAAAACCACTACTTTCAAAAACAAACGTTGCAAAGCGTTTAGAGTGGAGTAAAAAATCTACAGAATTGGTCCCCAGAGCAGTGGATGAATGCTATTTTCTTGGACGAGTCATCCTTTACCTTTTTTCCGACCACCGAGTGTACTTGTGGAGTCAGCCAAAAGAAGCATTTGACCCAGACTGCTTTCTTTTATTAAACACGGAAGAGGATCTGCAATGATGAGCTTTGGGGGCTATATCTTGGAAATCTGCTGGCCCAATGTTTTTCCTTCATGGCAGAATTAATAGTCAAGATTATTGAAGCATTTTATCTGATCAAATTCATCCAATGGTTGCAGAACTGTTTCCGGAGCGAAATGCAATCTTTCAGAATGATAATGCACCAATTCACACAGCTAAAGTTGTTACTGAATGGTACGAGGAACATTTTAGTGAGGTTGAATATCTTATATGGCCACCACAGTCCCCAGGTCTCAATATTATTGAACACTTATTGGTGCATTTTAGAAAAATAAGGAAGGAGCCGATATCCTCCACTATCATCACTACAAGAACTGGAGACTGTTTGAACAAAAATTCCTTTGGAAAGAATTCAAACTTTGCACAAGTCCATATCTCGTAGAATTCAACTTGTAATTACTGCCAAATATCAAAATTACTGCCATATTAAAATAAATTTGTTTGAAACGTTAATGTGTTTCCATTATTTTGTCCAACCCCTGTATAGGCTGAAACTGAAATCGAACCCTGTGGCACAGGGTTGAGAAACAACTTTTTTACCTCACAACTACGCCTATAAGTATATAACACACACATATACACGCACACATACACTCGCACCTACACATTTATACATATTCATATATACATACATGTGTGTGTGTGTGTGCGCGCGTCTCCGAAAAGCAGCGAAATTATATATTTCTGTACAATTAATCTCTCTCTATATAAAGCTGAAGTTGTCTGTGTATGGAAGGTTTGGTAGCCTTCAACTAACACTATCTCCTCCGAGACCCTGCGGCACAAGTTGACCAAAATTGAGAGTATGATAGAAGAAGGCTTGCTCTTCCTTCCGTAGAAGAAAAAATTCAAATCGGAGCATGTTAACATCAAAAAGGTGCTTTTTTTCTATGAAAATCCCTAATTTTGACGATTTTTTTTTACTGCTCTGTCGCCATTTCTCAGTGTATTTCTACCAGAAAAATGTTCAGAGAATAACAAGCTACATAATGCAAAATTTGTAGCTTTCAAAAATTCCAATCCTAAAGGGTCGAAAGAAACCCGAGCAACGCCGGGTTATACTGCTAGTCTTCTATAAAATTGCATCACTATACTAAAAACTTAGAGATATAAACGCTGCCCTCGATTTTAATACAGAGAAAAGGAATTTTCCAATTTCATTTCAAGGGAAATTACTCTGTGGAACACACGTATATATTGTCTCCCGTGTTTTATTCATCATGGCAACCTTTCCTTAACTATCATACACAAACCATAAAAGATTTATTCCCCTTCGATGTTCATTTTTTTTTCTCACGAAAACACGACAGAAAATGAATCTTTTTGATTGCTGTTGTAGCGGTCATAAGACTAGCAGCAGCTTGGGATCTCTTCGGTTTGAACGGCAGTTTTTTCTAGCGGTTTCATATGAAATTGTCACCCAAAATTATGACCCTAGTATCGATCTATTGCATTTCAATCTGTTTTAGGGTTAGGGTTAGTTAGGGGTGGTTGAAGGGTATCTTTTTTTCCTTCACAAATGTAAATAAACCCAATCTGTTTCTTAAACGAGGGACATATTCATACGGCACACAATGCTTTTTAACTCAATAGACGTCACTGATTGGTTGAAATTGCAGAAATTGAAGAAAAAAAACAACAAATATCTTACAAACTATAGAATTTTCTCAATAAAGCCAAGAGAAAAAGATGTTTTATAAACACATTCTACCAGTATACGAAGTTTAAAATTTTTTAATTACCTAGAAATTATGTTAAAAACTGCCGTTCAAACCGAAAAGATCCCAGGGAGTTTTTGACCTCTAGTAGCTTGGGTAATTGCTTGGATAATATCAGGTTATCAAATTTATCATAGGTTCGAAAAGAAATTGGATCGGTTATTTAGAAAATTTGAAACTTTTCTATTGTGGAAACATTCTACGTAAGAAGTATTTGGCAAGTTGACAATGCATAAGATTGAAGACATTCTGTGTGTGTATGTGTGAGAGTGTGTTTTTGTGTGCGCACGCCCGATCAAGTGTGTGCGTGCGTTTCTGACTCTGCGTGTGTGCGTGTGCACACGCACACCCTTTACCATTACTCGACTGTGTGCGTGCGTGAGTATGTATACCCCACTGTAGACTCTGGAGAACGTGTGAGAGTGTATATACATTTGTGTATGTGTGTTTAATGAAACTGAAAAACCATTTAAATAAACAATGGAATTCATTTTCCCCACATTTTCGAAAGCTAATAACTAGATGATGCTACGCTACCAAATCTAGGATCGGTTATTCTTCTCTTATTATGGTTGTGTTACGATAAAATTCTAAAATTCTAAAACAGTCGAGATTGGAGAAGTAAAATAATTAAGAAATAATAAAAACTGTTTTGGGAATCTCAGATAATAATATCAACGCCCGTTAATGTCACCAACTAAATGAGTAAAAGTGAAAGACTTCTGTAAAAACATTTTACTTCCGCATTGACCTACTCGAATACTGGTGAATCGATATCACATGTCAAAAGTGAAAGTAAAACATCTCTCTATTGGGATCTTTTCTGTTTGATGGACGGAATTTTCTAGTTAACTAAACAATTTGAAACTTCGTATACTGGTAGAATGTGTCAAAAGAAAACATTATTGTAAACAAAATTGTAATTTGTAACTTAAATTTGTAACCAATCTCTATCCAAGCTTCTCAGAATGGTAAATATATGGCAACGAATATTATATACAGAGAGAGTGTCACTTTTTGTGCAAGTGTTCCTCTCTGGAAACCAGGTCCTATTGGAATGCTGGAAGTTGTGAAGGGATTAATAAAGTAAAATAGTCGAGATTGAAGAGGGAAAATAATTAAGAAATAATAAAAACTGTTTTGGGAATCTCAGATAATAATATCAACGCCCGTTAATGTCACCAACTAAATGAGTAAATGTGAAAGACTTCTGTAAAAACATTTTACTTCCGCATTGACCTACTCGAATACTGGTGAATCGATATCACATGTCAAAAGTGAAAGTAAAACATCTCTCCATTGGGATCTTTTCTGTTTGGTGGACGGAATTTTCTAGTTAACTAAACAATTTGAAAAAGAAAAAAAGATAACACCCTGGACTCCCCTCCCCAAACAAAGAAAAAATCAGCAAACACCGCAGACATACATACAAAACAAATTCCCCAGCCCTACCCCCACGGCACTATATTCATTGGAACACAGTTCGCCAAGCCCCTCCCCATAAAACAAGATTTGAAAAAATTGTTAAAAAAAATGATAAGATTATAGCATTTGACGAGAAGAACGATAGGGTGTACAAATATTTCAAATTTTCAAAAGTTAAACTATTCAGTAAGTCTACAGACACAATATCAACCACTCGCTTCGCAAAAATAAAGGAAGACGAGTGGAAGGAAAAAACACTACAAGAACATTTAAAGAATAATCTTATAAGAGATGTAACAAAGGAAATACTGGAGGGTAAACTTATTATAACCCCGGCAACCACACCTACCCAGAGCCCGATGGCAACGCCGGTTAAGAGCCCTGCAGCTACGACCACAAGGGAGGAAGAAGGGGAAGCAGGCAGATTTAAACTGCCATGCTCCCTGTCCCAACCGTAAGTTTGTTTATTTTTTCTCTCACCGACAATGGCAAAGCTGGGTTGCGGAAATGTGCGTGGAATGGGGTCGAAATGGAAACAAATTTATTTCCTGAACGACCTCACGACACACGGTGTGGATGTAGCTATTGTAACCGAGTCCAAGATGAACGGGGCCCAAGCGTTCTCGCCTCTTCTAAATGGTTTTGAGAAATTTATTTCTCCTAGCCGAGGAAGAGGAAGAGGCGTGGCAGTCCTTTTCAGGAAGAGCTTGGACTTGCAGGTAAGTACTGTCTTTCTGGACCCAGAAGGCAGGCTGGTCGTTCTGGATGTGACCCACGTAAGTAAACAGTCCTTCAGGTTGGTAGCTGTCTACGCTCCGAATGAGTGTAGGCAGGCGGGTTTTTTTCGGAATCTGGAGCCCTTTTTAGCGACGTCGAAAACGGTAGTCTTAGTAGGGGACTTTAACACTGTCCTTGAAGCGCGGGTCGACAGTGTTGGCTCAACCAATAGGAAGGGGAAACCTAGCCTCAAGGGTCTACTAGAGAGCTTTGATCTAGTGGACCGTTAACAGTGGACGTGTAGTAACAACGACGGCTCACACATCGTATATAGATCGGATATTCGTTAGGAAAAGAGATAAGGATACGTTTAGTTGTCCACAGTTTCACATTGTGCCTTACACGGATCACAAATTTGTGACTTGTAGGGTGCAATTAGATAAGTGCCATAGACAGGGACCCGGGTACTGGAAGCTGAACAAGTCTATTTTGAATTGTGAAGACTTCCGTACCCGGATTAAGGTGTTAGTACAGAGGGCATTGTGTGGCACCATCATTAACAATAGATGGTGGCACTCCCTCAAAAGAGCCATTCGTTCAGAGTCCATTAGATTTAGCAATCAGCTAAGGTTAGATAGGTCTAGGATAGAGGACAATTTAGTTAAGAATCTAAACGAGGCAATGGAAGCTGGCTCTGCATCCGGAGTGATGGCGGCAAGGACGGTATTGTACCGTCACCTTAACTCCAAACACGAAGGTTGCAGAGTCAGAGCTAAGCTACGCGCTGGGAAACGAGAAGGTATTAACGTTGCCGGATGGGCCCGTCGAGTGGAGAGTCAGAGAGGTAACAAAGCTTCAATCAAGTCTTTAACTGACGAACAGGGACAAAAGATCTATGGACAGGAGGAGATGCAAAAGTTTCTTCACCATCATTTCGCCCGCGTGTTCCGGGGTGGTGTGGCGCCGGAACGGGGGAGGGCCTTAAAGGACTTCCTAGCCGGCGGACCGCGGCTCTCGGGGCGTGAGGTGGAGTGCTGTGAAGGAACGATCACTCCCGCGGAGATAGAGGGGATACTGGCTGGATGCGCCGGGGAGAAGTCGCCGGGGTTGGATGGTCTGCCCTACGAGTTTTACCAAAGTATGCCGGACTTGTTCGGGGGAATAATGGCAAGCGTCTACGCGAACTGGCAGCAGAATGGGAGAATTCCCAGTTCTGTAAGCCAGGGAGTGGTGACGCTAATCCAGAAAGACCCGAGCAAGGGGGATAACATTAGTAATTACAGGCCCATAACTCTACTTAATGTAGAGTTAAAGATTTTGGCCAAGGTGTTGGCAAAAATGTTGACGATTGTCGTGGAGAAACTTGTAGGGAAAGCACAGACATGTGCAATTCCAGGCAGGTCGATCCAGGACAATATTCACCTTATACGCTACACCTTAGATAGGGTGGGTAAATTAACCGGCAAGGGCGGGGTAATGGTCCATTTAGACCAAAGTAAAGCGTTCGATAGGGTAGACCATAAGTACCTGGCGACGGTCCTCGAAGCGGCTGGACTGGGCCCTGAATTTCGCGGTTGGATCTCCGCTATGTATAACGGCATCAAGTCCACCGTCCAGATAAACGGATACCTAACGGAACCGTTTTCGATCGAATGTTCAGTTCGTCAAGGGTGCCTCTTGTCACCACTTTTATACGTGTTGGCTCTCGAGCCATTGCTGCGAAAGTTGGAGAGGCTGGGAAGTAACCCGGATGAGATCGGAGGTGGGAGGACGGTTACTGCTTATGCGGATGACGTCACCCTCATCGTGTCCAATGAGGCCCAGCTACCTTGTGTAGAAGATGCTATCAGAGGATACGAGGCGGTGGCAGGAGCAAGGGTTAACAAGGACAAGTCGGTTGGCTTGCGCCTCGGCACCTGGAGGAGCAAGTCGATATCGTCCAGTGTTAAGTTGCTAGGAGTTTGGTTTGGGTCAGACTCCCAAACGGAGAGGAATTGGAGTGAGGTGACGAACAAGGTGGAGGCCATAGTACGGACCTGGTCCGGAAGGTCTCTGTCCTTGAAAGGAAGGGCGGAGGTGGCGCAGATGTTCATTGCATCTGTAATCACTTACCGCCTGACCGCTGTCCCTTGCCCCGATTCATGGCTTAGCAAGTTGGAGCGAATCCTTTTCCGCTTTTTGTGGAAGCTAGGAAAGCCACTTGTGAGGCGCTCCGTTTGCTGCCAGGAACCGTTAAAGGGTGGGTTAGGAATGCCTTGGTTGATGATGCGCAGGCATGCGTTGAGGCTGAAGCATCTCTGGCACCACCTGGAGGATGATAAGGTGTGGAGTCCGCTGGCAGGGGAATTTTTCCCGAGACCGGCTTCCTTAGTGAATTTTAAACCCGGTCGCATCAAAAGACGGAATCTGACTTTATGGCAAAAGGAGTGCCGACAGGCACTCACGCTGATCCACAAGGCAGGCAAGGCCGGCTGCGGAAATACCACCTCGGTATTTTATAGCAGGCTGGTAGAGGCAAAGAACGACGACGTCCTAGGAGGGGCTCTGGGGTTTGACGAAGACCAGCTTACCAACCTGTTTAAAAAGACTTTCAGGACGGGGTATTTGGATAATTTCCAAAGATCCCTGGCCTGGCAGTGTTATAGGAATGCTTTACCTGTTCGCGAGAAGTTATTGCGGCACGGAATTTCAGTGCCACCGACGTGTCCAAGATGCGGGTTGGATGATGAAACCGTCCAGCACGCTTTTGTACACTGTCGGAAGTTGTTAGACTTGATAAGTTACGCCGAACACGTGTTATCGCATCTGGGACGAGTACAGCTGTCGGCGGGGTCTATGATTAAGATGATACTGCCAACTGGACTCTCGAAGGAAGGTGAGGCATGTTTTCACAGCACGGTTGCCGTAGTAAAAGAATGCATGTGGCGTACAAGAGTGGAAGGAGTCGCAATAGGATCCTTTGTCTCAGGCCCCGGCTTGCTCACTTACTTCAGATATCATCTGAAGAGCAAAATGGGGCTGGAAAAGAAGACCTTACCACGAGGTGTGTATGAAAAAAGATGGAAGGAAGTGGCAAAAAAGGTGGGTGTCAGAAACCCAGCTTAACTATGGATGGAGGAGAGGGAAGAAAAACTGCGGGGCCTTATAGGTTGCCGGGGTTTAAAATATCGGTAAGATCGCAAGTTAATGTAATGTTGTAATGTTCTATTAAGTCAATGCAAAGGACCATTTAAATACAAATTTTGTTTAAGGAATAATCCAAATATTATGGAAAATTTTTAATCAAACCACTCAACTGTTCTTTGTATGTATGTCCTGTATTGTCCTTCTATGTAATGATTTTCTAATCGTAGTAAAGAAATTCATCGACAACCATGATTGTCACACGCTGATGAAAGGTAAACACCTTGAAACTCGGGTACGTGTGTATCATGTGTTGAAGACGGGGAGGATGACTCCCCTTCACAAATACTGAGAGGACACAGATAGTGTGTCTATAGCCAGCTGGAGGAGATATCTTCCTGGGGCTACAAACTACAGTAGCATCCACCCTTATGGGTTAGCCATATTCAAATGGCAAATATGCATCACTATATATATATATCATCATCATCATCATCATCATTTAATGTCCGCTTTCCATGCTAGCATGGGTTGGACGGTTCAACTGGGGTCTGGGGAGCCCGAAGGCTGCACCAGGCCAGTCAGATCTGGCAGTGTTTCTACAGCTGGATGCCCTTCCTAACGCCAACCACTCCGAGAGTGTAGTGGGTGATTTTATGTGCCACAGACACAGGTGCCAGACGAGGCTGTATACATGTATACATATAGATGTATATATATATAGAGATGTATATATTTATATGTAAGTATATATATATATATATATCTTTATATATAAAATTCAAGTTGTGTGTGTGAGACTCTGTCTCCTCCGATTTAGATTCCTAACTGCTCCCACATGGTGCAGTTTAACCAAAAGCGGGTATCTTATAGTCGTCATTCATATCGAGCCCTTCTGGGTATTAGCGCGTGTCTACGATGAGTCTACGATTTTAAAAAAAATTTACCATCATTTTTCCGCATTTTTAATGATTTTTGTTCGGGTTATATAAGGGAAGTAACTCTCTAAAATGCTTATATAGTTATTTGCCTTACAAACCCGAGCAACGCCGGGTGATACTGCTAGTATATATATATATATATATATATATATATATATATATATATATATATACTATATATATATATATACACTATATATATATATATATATACACTATATATATATATATACACTATATATATATATATACACTATATATATATATATATACACTATATATATATATATACACTATATATATATATATATACACTATATATATATATATATACACTATATATATATATATACACTATATATATATATATACACTATATATATATATATATATACTATATATATATACTATATATATATATATATACTATATATATATATATATACTATATATATATATATATACTATATATATATATATACTATATATATATATATATATATATATATATATATATATATATATATATATATATACACTATATATATATATATATATACACTATATATATATATATATATATATACACTATATATATATATATATATATATATATACACTATATATATATATATATATATACACTACATATATATATATATATATACTACATATATATATATATATATACTACATATATATATATATACACTATATATATATATATATACACTACATATATATATATATATATATATATATATATATATATAGGCGCATGAGTGGCTGTGTGGTAAGTAGCTTGCTTACCAACCACATGGTTCCAGGTTCAGTCCCACTGCATGGCACCTTGGCATGTGTCTTCTGCTATAGCCCCGGGCTGACCAATGCCTTGTGAGTGGATTTGGTAGACGGAAACTGAAAGAAGCCTGTCGTATATGTGTATGTATATATATATATATATATATATATATATATATGTATCTTTGTGTGTCTGTGTTTGTCCCTCTAGCATTGCTTGACAACCGATGCTGGTGTGTTTACGTCCCCGTCACTTAGCGGTTCGGCAACAAAGACCGATAGAATAAGTACTAGGGTTACAAAGAATAAGTCCCGGGGTTGATTTGCTCGACTAAAGGCGGTGCTCCAGCATAGCCACAGTCAAATGACTTAAACAAGGAAAAGAGAAAGAGAGAAAGATATACACACATACATTTATGTATGTATGTCTGGTCCCCACTGCTGCTTAACAACCAGTGATGGTGTGTTTGTGCCAGTGATATAATGGTGCAGTGAAAAAAGCTGGTAGAATAAAGACCAGGCTTTCAAAATATATAAGTGCAGGGCTCAATTCTTTCAACTAAGAATTCTTCAAGGTAGTGGCCAGGCTTCACCGCAATCTAATGACTGGGAAATGTAGAAGGTAAAACATACAGAGAGATATCTTCCCGTCCAATGGATGGTGCTGAGTTGTCAAACATTTAAACCAAATTTTCTCAAAACAACTTGTCCAACCGTCCCATAGGAGAAACATTGATTTAACCTAAATTTGAGAAACATTGATTTAACCTAAATTTGAAACACCAGCAAAAGAAGAAATAAAAATAGACTTTTTTTCTATTCCAAAGAAAAACGATTTCCAACGGCTTTATCGATTGCATTCTCACCTGGAAAGGATTTTTGTAATTTTTTCAAGACTTATACATGCCCTGATACCGTCGGTATCTACATATCAAATTTGAGCACAATCGGATGGAGGATGCCCAAGATCCTAGAAGCCACACACACAGACAGAACGGATTTTAAATAAGAGATGTATTGAAATATCCCATGATGCAGTTACACATATAGAAACATCTGCTGGTGAAAAGTTCTGGGGTTGATTTGTCCAATTAAACTCGTTTAAGGTGTTGCCCCAGCATGGCCACAGTTCAATGACAGAAACAAGTAAAAGATAGGACACACACAAAGATTAGAAGATTCTAACATCCAATTTTATATAATTTTTTGTTTTTTGTTTTTTTATTTTTCATCGAGTGTAAAATGTCAAAAATAAATCTTCAGAACTGCAAAAAATCGGAAGGAAAATAAAGGGAAAATTGTTTAAAATTCCAAAATATGTTGGAGTTGTAAAAAAGAAAAAATAAATGATGCCAACATCGGTTATTAATGTAATAACTTTGAGATAAAAAAAAATAAAAAAAATCAATGGAGCTGGATAAACATTGATGGCAGGATTGTCTCCATTTTCTGGCAAAGGTTGCAGACTTGAATTAACTTTTGGCTTTCTTTATTGAATTGTTATTGCTGTTAATTGGGACTGTCACCAATAAACTGTCGTCGATCACTATTTAGAGATTTGGTGCCAACCAGTTAAGAAATTTCATTGCAACTTCATATCCCAAGAAGCAAGCCTGAAATAAATGAATAAATAAATTTTAATAAAGGGTATACTCCAATACATCTTCATCACCATCTCGTCTTTCACTCCTCTCCTGGCTCTTTTCCAACTGGAGTAGCCATGTATCTACTCTACAGCAAGACACCTGTTTCTGTCCCTCTATCAGAGTTTAACTTCCCACCACCTGGCACAAAGCCACATCCCTCAGTAATACTACTAACCCCTCAGTTGAGAGGTCTTTGTCTTGCAAGTTACTCAGGGACCTCACTGGTGCTGGTGCCACATAAAAAGCACTCAGTACACTCTGTAAAGTAGTTAGCATTAGGAAAGGTATCTGGCCATAGAAACCATACCAAAGAACACAATAGAGCTTGGTGCAGACTTCTGGCTCACTGGCTTCTGTCAACCATCCAACTTAGGCAAGGAAAACAGATGTTAAATGGCAGTGATGATGATGATGATAAACGAAGGTATGTTTTATGTGGTGTTTAGTAACCAAATTATTGAGGTCCAACAGACATAGGTTCAAATACCAGCTGCCTCAGAAATACTCAGATTTTTTCTTTCTCTAAAATCTAAGCTCCAAAAATTTATTTTTGATAAATTTTTCTGATCTAATATTTCTTAACTTTTTTCAATAATCCTTGTCCCCAACACTTCATTAGTTCACCATCTTAATTTGCCCTGCACATGCATAAAAGGAAAATATAGTATTTTATATAACACTAGTGCAAAATAGATTTTGATAGTCCACACTGTAAAGTGGTTGGCATTTGGAAGGGCATCCAGCTGTTGAAACCCTGCCAAAACTGACCCCACCTGTGCTGGTGCCATGTAAAAAGTACTCAGTCCACCCTGCTGGGTGGTTGGTGTTAGGAAGAGCATCCAGCTGTAAAAACTGTGCCAAAACAGACACAGAAGTGTGGTGCAGACATCTGCCAAACCATCCAACCCATGCCAGCATGGAAGGAGGACGTTAAACGATGATGTAAAGGTCAAAAAATTTTGAAGGGAGGGAGCTAGTTAATACAATCAACCCTTGTACTTAACAGGTATTTTATTGATCCCACAAGAATATAAAATGTTAACCATAGCAGGATTTGAACCCTCGTGCAGGTCTTCCCCAGCAAGAAACCTTTGCTCCAGCCCTTTTCTCTCATACAGTATCCCTCTCTGCTCCCTTATTCTCCAAGCAAAAAGTTCCCCACCCCCAATCGAGGTTCATAATAGTCTTACAAGCTGCATAACAACCTCATTAGTGCCAGTGGCACTAAGAGGAGCACCTGGTACAAGCTGTGAAGTGGTTGGCATTAGGAAAGGCATCCAGCTGTAGAAACAATGCCAAAGTTGACACTGGAACACCATGCAGTCTTTGTATCCTGTCAAACCCCCACAACCCATTTGCCCATGGAACATGGATGTTAAATGATGATGATGATGAATATAGAGAGAGCAGTAACATGTACCTATTTCTTTACTACCCACAAGGGACTAAACCCAGAGGAGACAAACAAACGGATTAAGTCGATTACATCAACCCCAGTGCGTAACTGGTACTTATTTAATCGACCCCGAAAGGATGAAAGGCAAAGTCGACCTCGGCGAAATTTGAACTCAGAACATCATAGCATACCATTAAGCATTTTTTCCCAACACTTTAATGTTTCTGCCAGCCCATTGTCAATAATGATAAAGAAAATTTTTTTCCTCCTAATCCAATGTCCTCACTGTGATCTCCTGGAATCCTAAATTTTGTCCCCTACTCCAACTCACTGCAGGTTTAGAATTGTGGTTCTAATAACGCCAGTGATACAAGGGAGACAACTCGCTACATGAACCAATCATAATTTCAGTCAGTTGTCAAACTACCAATATTCTTTGACGTAACAGTAAAAGCTAAATTTATCTAAACATGTGGCTGTTAGTGGATACTTTCTAGTGATGATGCTCAAGGATGCAGAAAACTAGATTTAGCAAATCCACTGCTGGATATTTTTCCTCTGCTATTCATATACTTCTGTGCTTTTTAGCACTAAACATTGGATGCTGTCTCAAGACAAATACTTCAGTTTTGTGGCTTTCTGTAGTATATCAATGTTAAGTAAAAGTATACAGAATTATATTATTTCAATGTTCTTGTTTAGTCCTTAACTAGCAATCCCCAGCTAGCAGACCTCTATGGAATTAGAGTGTGGCCCTTAGCTAGCAGAAATGTATTCTGACCATGAGCATCGCAAGGAATGGGGGGGGGGGCAGACTTCAAACTACATTATTCAGTTGAGCCATTTAAAAAAAAACAAAACAGTAAGGTGTGATTTTAAGGGTGATTTAGCTTTTTATTTTTCCTAGTAGGTCAACTGGACCAGTTAGAGGTTCCAACTTTGGCTCTATTAAACACCTGTAAAATCTATCTCTCTATATATAAACGGCAGTTTGTCTGTGTGTGTTTCTGTGTGTCTGTTAGGTTGTACCCTCACCCTGACCACGGCTTTCAACCGATTCTGATGAAACTTGACACACACATAGCCCAATGTCATAATTCAAAACTAATGCAGCGAAAATTTTGAAAAGTTCCCCCAGTTCTGAAAAAAATCGATAAATTCGACATGGGGTCGAGAATCAGAAACACAAACCACAGACTGTCTAGGGGACGCAACTCGACCTTTTTAACTAAAAAAAAATTTACCATCATTTTTTTTCCATTTTTTGGCTATAACTCTCTAAAACTGCTTTATAGTTATTTCCCTTACAAACCCGAGCAATGCCGGGCGATACTGCTAGTATATATATAAAGCTGAAGTTGTCTGTGTATGGCAGGTTTGGTAGCCTTCAACTGACACTATCTCCTCCGAGACCCTGAGGCACAAGTTGACCAAAATTGAGAGTATGATAGAAGAAGGCTTGCTCTTCCTTCCATAGAAGAAAAAATTCAAATCAGACCATGTTAACGCCAAAAATTATTTACATCAAAAAGGTGCTTTTTTTCTATGAAAATCCCAATTATTTACAATTTTTTGACTGCTGTGTTGCCATTTTTCAGTGTATTTCAACCAGAAAAATGTTCACTTAAAGAGAATAACAAGCTATATAATGCAAAATTTTTACTTTTCAAAAATTCTAATTCTAAAGGGTCGAAACAAACTCGAGCAACGCCGGGCGATACTGCTAGTATTTGTGATAAAATTACTTACACCGTTAGCAGGGAAGGCTCTTATCATAACAGGTGTTACACCTCGATACATGGCAAAGATTCCTTCTTCTTTCATCAGTTGACGGAAAACATCTCTGATACCGTTTGGATATGTACCTTGCGGGGCTACAAAAGAAGCACATTTCAAAATGTTTCATATAAAAAATTATGATTGAAATACATAGATTATTGAAAATAAAATACACAGCCACAAACAATACACTGTCACCATTCCAT
>NC_043014.1:48974139-49089139 GCF_006345805.1 Octopus sinensis | reverse complement strand
AGGAAGTAAAAAAAAACATATTGTGGCTTCACAGGAAGCTTACCTCAACTCTAATGGCACTCCCCACTGGTAGGTAATATATTATAAACACGAACTTACTCTCCTCCTGTTGGTGTCAACATATGTTGCATCCATTCATAAGTCATAAAGTAAGTTCCAGAAGCTGGCATATCTACAAATAATAATAATAACAGCAATAATAATGATAATAATAATAATAGCAATAATAATAATAATAACAATAATAATAATAATGATGATAATGATAATAATAATAACAATAATACTAATAATAATAATAATAATACTAATAATAATAACAATAATAATAATAGCAATAATAATAATAATAATAATAGCAATAATAATGATGATAATAATAATAATAATAATAAAAATAATAATAATAATAACAATAACAATAATAGCAATAATAATAATAATAATAGCAATAATACTAACAATAATACTAATAATAATAATAATAACAACAATAATACTAACAATAATACTAATAATAATAATAATAACAACAATAATACTAATAATAATAATAATAACAACAATAATACTAATAATAATAATAACAACAACAATAATACTAATAATAATAACAATAATAATAATAGCAATAATAATAATAATAGCAATAATAATAATAATAATAATAATAACAACAACAATAATAATAACAACAATAATAATAATAACAATAATACTAATAATAATAATAATAACAACAATAATACTAATAATAATAATAATAACAACAATAATACTAATAATAATAATAACAATAATACTAATAATAATACTAATAATAATAATAATAATAATGATATTAATAATAATAATAACAATAATAATAACACTAATAATAATAATAATGGTTTCAAATTTTGCCACAAGGGCAGCAATTTTGGGGGAGGGGATGAGTGGATTACATCGACCCCAGTGTTCAACTGGTACTTATTTTATCGACCCCGAAAGGATAAAAGGTAAAGTCGACCTCAGTGGAATCTGAACTCAGAACGTAGTGACAGGCAAAATACTGCTAAGCGTTTTGTCCAGCATGCTAACGATTCTGAAAGGCAAAGTCGACCTTGGCAGAATATAATAATAATGATAATAATAATAATCCTTTCTACTAGAAGTACAAGGACTGAAATTTTGGGGGAGGGGTCTCATGGATTATGTCAACCTCAGTTCACAACTGGTGCTTATTTTCTTAACTCCAAGAGGATGAAAGGTAAAGTCAACTTCAGCGGAATTCGAACTCAGAATGTAGTGACAGGCAAAATACTGCAAAGCATTTTCTCCAGGGTGCTAATGATTCTGCCAGCTCGCTGACCCCAAAAGGACAAAAGGCAAAATTGACCTTGGCAGAATATAAAAATAATAATAATAATAATAATAATAATAATAATTTCTTATTTCTTTACTACCCACAAGGAGCTAAACACAGAGGGAACAAACAAGGACAGACAAACGGATTAAGTCGATTATATCGACCCCAGTGCGTAACTGGTACTTAATTTATCAACCCCGAAAGGATAAAAGGTAAAGTCGACCTCGGCGGAATTTGAACTCAGAACGTAACGGCAGACAAAATACGGCTACGCATTTCGCCCGGCGTGCTAACGTTTCTGCCAGCTCGCAATAATAGTAATCCTTTCTTCTAAAGGCACAAGGCCTGAAATTTTGGGGGAGGGGCCTCATCGATTATGTCAGCCTCAGTGCGCAACTGGTACTTAATTTCTTGATTCCAAAAGGGTGAAAGGCAAAGTCAACCTCAGTGGAATTTGAACTCAGAATGTAAAGATAGATGCAAAAAATCAAATGGAAATTGTAGTTGTGATACTAGTGCCGGTGGCACATAAAAAGCACCATCCAAACGTGGCTGATGCCAGTGCCGCCTTGACTGGCTTCCGTGCCGGTGGCATGTAAAATGCACCAACCAATCGCCTGGCACCTGTGTTAGTGGCATGTAAAAAGCACCCACTACACTCACAGAGTGGTTGGCGTTAGGAAGGGCATCCAGCTGTAGAAATACTGCCTGATCAGACTGGGGCCTGGTGCAGCCTGCTGGTTTCCCAGACCCCGGCCAAACCATCCAACCCATGCCAGCATGGAAAACGGACGTTAAGCAATGATGATGAAATATCACTAAGTATTTTGTCTGGCATGGAAAAATGGGGTCAATGTGAAAAAAGAAGAAAAAAATAAACAGCTATGACGATTTAAAGTGGGAAATACGAAGGTCATGGTCAATGAAGAGAGTAGAAATGATACCAATAGTAATTGGTGCACTTGGAAGTCTCAGCCCTTGACTACCAACATGCCTTAAGAAGATTGGTGCAAGTGTGAAGGTAGAATACCTAGAAAAATCAGCATTGCTTGGAACTGCAAGAATTTTTTGCAGGGTTCTTGAAGCATGACCAGTAAACATGTGTCACCTTAGTCTGCTGGCTGTGGACAGCTGACACTTTCCATCATACCCAGCAAAATAAGCTGTAAGTTTAAAAAAAATAACGATGATGATGATGATGATGATGACGATGATGATAATAATAATAATGAAATTATTGTATACAGTGCTCAGGTGCACCACAACTTGTCAGAAAGTGCATTTAAAGTGTATGCAGTAATGTAGAAATGTCTGGAAAGCGAACAATGTATGAGTCAGATACATGCTTGTTTGTGTATGGAGGGGAGAAAATCAGGTGTAGTGTTGGCGAATCTCAGGAAGCATGGAAATTTTGAAGGATGCAGTGCTCCGACAACTAACAACTGATGCCGGCAGTTTGTTCCATGCTTCAGCAACTCTCAGCGTGAAAAAATGTTTCCTGAAGTCATAATAATGGTTTTTGACTTAAAAGGCCAACAATTTTGAGGAGAGGGTTTAGTTGTTACCATCACCCCCAGTGCATGACTGGTACTTTATTTTATCAATCTCCACATGGATGAAAGGCAAATTTGACCTTGGTGGGATTTTAAGTCAATGTAAATAGTAAAAAAAATTCTGCATAACGATAATAAATAATATTGCTTTCTGACATAGGAACATGGTCAGAAATTTTGTGTGAAGGGTTACTTGATACCATAGCTCTCAGTATTTGACAAGTATTTTATTTTATTGACCCCAGAGGGATGAAAGGCAAACTTAACAGCAGGATTTGAACTTACAACATAGGAAGTTGAAGGAAATTCTGAAAGGCATTTTGTCCGACAAATTGACAACTCTGCCTAACAACAGCAATGATCCCTAATATAAGCACAAAACCACATATTTTTAAGAAGGGCATAGTTAATCATATCAACCCCAGTATTTAACCAGTTCTTTATTTGGTCAAAGGATGGAAGGCAAAAATCAGAAGAGAACAATCAAGGAAATTCAGTTATCGAAGAGTTTATAAAACTGCAAAACATTTCGAACCTCGTAGAAGAGTGGCACCAGTGCCTCTGTACAAACTGCGTATGCCACCTTCTTTGTAAAGTTTTTGGGCACAGTCAATGGGACCCTTATATTTCCGAGGACCTTTGGAATCGGCTTGAATCTGCAATGAAAGACACAATATAATCAGCAACAACAAATAAGATGAGTTGACAATAATATCATTATTATTATTATTATTATTATTATTCTTGTGCGGGTGCATGGCCTAGTGGTTAAGGTGTTGCACTCATGATCACCAGATCGCGATTTCAATTCCTAGACTGGGTGGTGTGTTGTGTTCTTGAGCAAATCACTTCATCTCGCATTGCTCTGTGAACACTTCGACATCTGACACGTGGTACACAGCACATCTATTCAGACAACATCGATTTGATCGAGGGACTGAAGTAATGTGTGACATGAACATTTGATCACTATAAACAAATCATTTGTGTAGGTCATTCGGCAAAAGCTGAATGCTCACATGTCGCCTTTGACGGGAGAGTCCGTCATTATTATTATTAGTATTAGTATTGTGAGGGTGCATGGCCTAGAGGTTAGAATGTTGCACTCATGATCGCCAGATCGTGATTTCAATTCCTAGCAATTCTTGAGCAAAACACTTCATCTTGCATTGCTCTGTGAACACTTCGACATTTGACACGTGGTACACAGTGCATCTATTCAGACACATCGATTTGATAGAGGGACTGAAGTAATGTGTGACATGAACATTTGATCACTATAAACAAATCATTTGTGTAGGTCATTCGGCAAAAGCTGAATGCTCACATGTCGCCTTTGACGGGAGAGTCCGTCATTATTATTATTATTGTATTGAACTCGGAACATAAAGACAGACAAAATGTCACTAAGCACTCTGCCCAGCATGCTAACGATTCTGCCACTTTTCCACCTTAATGATGGTGAATAATGATGATATTCTATGTCAATGATTTAGTTGACCGTTTTGAAAAAATGTTATCTTACCTGCAGAAGGCACTTTATTCTTTCACCTGGCGTCATTATCACAGTTGTCATCACACCAGAAAGCAAACCAGCATTGAATATTTGAAAATAGCTAGAATATAAGGAATATACAAAAAGACATTTAACGATGCCTGAAAGATTAACCTTTGCTTGATTAATTCTTTCTAATGAATAGGCACATACGTGGTCGTGTGATTAAGAACCCTGCTTCCCATGGTTTCAGGTTCAGTCCCAATGCGTGACAGTTTAGATGTTTTCTACTCTAGCCCTGGGCCAACAAAAGCCTTGTGAGTGAATTTAGATGGAAACTGAAAGAAGCCTGTCATATGTGTTTGAGTTGGTACTGTCGTAAATGAGTATCACCGTCATACAAGCAGTGTCCTTCATTCACAATCTTCTGTGGTAACTTGTCCAGACCTAAAAATCTGACGCTATGTCAGTTAAAACAATGAGGGTTCCAGTTGATCCGATCAACGGAACAACCTGCTCGTGAAATTAACATAGAAGTGGCTGAGTACTCCATAGACACACATTTCCTTAACATAGTTCTCAGGGAGACTCTGTGTGACACAGAATGCGACAAGGCTGGCCCCTTTTGAAATACAGGTACAACTCGTTTTTGCCAACTGAGTGGACTGCAGCAACATGAAATAAAGAGTCTTGCTCAAGAACACAATGCACTGTCAGGAATCGAACTCACAACCTTATGATTGTCGGCTGATTACCCTAACCACTAAGCCATGTGCCTACACAGGGGAGAAAATTACCTTACTTGGAAACAGGAGGGGCTTCCAGGTGTAGAAAACCCACCTCAACAAGTTCCGTCTGACTCATGCAAGCATGGAAGAGCTGACATTAAAGTGGTGATGATGATGATGGTGATGATGGTCAATTACCCTGTCTTTAGGTTTCAGTTCTTGGAAATAATCAAGAATTTGGAAGAATTTACTAAAACAACTTTTACCTTATTCAATCTTATTTCTTTACTACCCACAAGGGGCTAAACACAGAGGGGACAAACAAAGACAGACAATGGGATTAAGTCGATTATATCGACCCCAGTGTGTAACTGGTACTTGATTTATCGACCCTGAAAGGATGAAAGGCAAAGTCGACCTTGGCGGAATTTGAACTCAGGACATAACGGCAGACGAAATACCACTAAGCATTTCACTTGGCGTGCTAATGTTTCTGCCAGCTCGCCTGCTTTGAACTTAATCTTTTAACTCCTACTTTTTCCAATCATTGAAGAATTTTTTAGTTGAACGAGACTGTTTTTTTTTAGTCTGGTACTTATTCTATCGGTCCCTTTTGCAAAACCCTTGTTACAGGGACCTAAACACATCAACACAAAGCCACGTACACACACATATATATGACGGGCTTCTTTCAGTTTCCGTCTACCAAATCTACTCACAAGGATTTGGTCTGCCTGAGACAATAGTGGAAGACACTTGCCCAAGGCGCCACGCAGTGGGACTGAACCTGGAACCATGTGGTTGGGAAGCAAGCTTCTTACCACACAACCATAAGTGTGCCTATAAAGTTGATCTCAGTGGGATTTGAACTCAAAACAGAAAGAACTGGAAGAAATACGTATTTCTTTACTACCCACAAGGGGCTAAACACAGAGGGGACAAACAAGGACAGACAAACGGATTAAGTCGATTATATCGCCCCCAGTGCGTCACTGGTACTTATTTAATCGACCCCGAAAGGATGAAAGGCAAAGTCGACCTCGGCAGAATTTGAACTCAGAACGTAGCGGCAGACGAAATACGGCTATGCATTTCGCCCGACGTGCTAACGTTTATGCCAGCTCGCCGCCTTCTGGAAGAAATACCAGAAAGCATTTCTTCAGATGCTGTAATGATTCTAAAATAAAGATTTGGGGAAGGGAAGAGAAAAACCTATTAACTCAACCTAGTACTTTACTGTTACTTATTTTATCGACCCTCAAGGAATGGCAAAGCTAACCCTGGCAGAAATTGAATTTAATAATAGTTTCAAATTTTGGCCCAACGCCAGTAATTTTGAGTTAATTCATCAATACCATGTAAAAAGCACCCATGCCAGTGCCACATTTTAGACACCCATGCCAGTCCCACATACAAAATACCCATGCAGGGGCCACTTAAGAGCATCCTTGCTAGTGTCACATAAAAATAAAACCTGTGCTGGTGCCACATAAAAAAATCCTGTGCCAGTTCCATAGAAAAAAAGCACCAGTGCTTGTGTCACATTTAAAGCACTCGTGCTGGTACCACATAACAACATTGGTACTGGTGCCAAATAAAAATACCCAGTACACTCTGTAAAGTGGTTGGTGCTAGGAAGGGCATCCAGCCATAGAAACCACAGAAAAAGTAAATGACTGGAGCCTGGCGCAGAGCTCCACCTGGCCAGCTCCTGTCAAACTGTCCAACCGATGCCAGCATGGAAAACCACCTGACTGGCCCTCGTGCCGGTGGCACGTAAAAGCACCCACTACACTCTCGGAGTGGTTGGCGTTAGGAAGGGCATCCAGCTGTAGAAACTCTGCCAGATCAAGATTGGAGCCTGGTGCGGCCATCTGGTTCGCTAGACCTCAGTCAAATCGTCCAACCCATGCTAGCATGGAAAGCAGATGTTAAACGATGATGACGACGACAACGACTTAGTGTTAAAACAAGGACCAACTTCATTTAATACTAAAGTTGTTTCAAGCTGGGAGAGAGATTAAATATATCGTCCAAAAACAGGCTTCTGCACAATTTCCATCAACCAAATTTCACTGCAAAGGCTTGGATTGACCAGAGATTAGGGTAAAATACAAGGTGCTGCAGAGTAGGGTTGAACTTGAAACCACGGGGCTATGAAGCAAACTTCTTAACCACACAGCCATGCCTGTACACTATCTTAAACAACCAGGCAGCAATATAAAATAAAATGGTTAAAAAAAAAAATGGTAACATTTGATTACAGGGAATTAAATTTTGGTCAATATTAGAACTGGAAATACCTTAATGTATCTGTTGGAGACTTTTGTTGCAATTTCTTCCCAACACTAAAACCAAAGAAACAAATGGCAAATATAGGGGCAATTCCAGTAAGAGGCGCTGCCATTCCTTTATATAAGCCAAAGAATCCCTAAGGAAAAAAAAAACAAAAACAAAGATTTTAAAATAAGAATTAAAATAATTAAAATATTTCTATTAAAAGATGAGAGGATGTTGGGATTCAACCTTCATCCAGCAAACCTATGAGCAAAGCTGTTTTATCCTTGACCATTCTGTCATAGTGCATCTGGGACTACATCGTCTAATGTGTCCTTTTCTCTCGCAGTTTAATGAGTGGTCAGTTTTAATCCAGCAAATCTTTACTCAAAGGAACTACAAACAGGTACATAGTGTATCTAGGACTACATTATCGTGTGTGCTTGTGTGTATGTGTTTTAAGACAGTAGGCTAAGATTTGTGAGAGATTTTACTGTTATTTCTAGCAGGTTAAAGTACTGTCCTTGACTCATGCATATGTACATGTGTATGAATGTGTATCAGTGTATGTTTGAATATGAATAAGTGTGTGTGTGTATGTGTGTGTTGTAATAATTTCTTGATGATTCAAGGAACAAAATCCAGTTTTGGTTATATGTGTTCTAGAACTACCATTTTACCATTTGTCATGTCCAAGACAAAACAATAAAAGGGGGAGAAAATAAATACCACAAGGTACTTTATCTACTCTTCGATTATCCATTGGTCTATATTGTTTTCAGCACAGGTAAAGCTGTGTGGTTAAGAAGTTGATGTTGGCTTCAGGTTCCATCCCACTAAACGGTACCATCATTAAATAACTTCTACCAGAGCCCCCAAGTTGACCAAACACTCGTGATTGAAATTTGGTAAACAGAAAACTCAATGAAAGTCTACTGTTGTACTCTTTCGCCCCAACTTTTTTTCACTTTTTCTTCCTGTTTCTTGAGTAACACTGCAATGGACTGGCATCCCGCCCAGTAGGTAGGGAACACATATACCATAGAAACCAGGAAACCGGGTCCATGAGCCTGGCTAGACTCGAAAAGGGCACATATATAAATATATATATATATAATACAAATAAGAAAATGGAGAAACAAATTCATCTCGTTCATCAACTTATGGATATTACAATTTTACATTAATTATTAATTATACAAATGAGAACATCAAAAGCAAACAAAAAATTATATAAATCAATAGGTAATATAATAATAAAAATATAATTTGGGTACTTTACCAATAGTATATTGGATAATTGATATCCCATAGTGGGTTACATTCATAACCCCTATCTTACTTTGTACTATATATATATATATATACATATAGGCGCAGGAGTGGCTGTGTGGTAAGTAGCTTCCTTACCAACCACATGGTTCTGGGTTCAGTCCCACTGCGTGGCATCTTCTGCTATAGCCTCGGGCCGACCAATGCCTTGTGAGTGGATTTGGTAGACGGAAACTGAAAGAAGCCTGTCGTATATGTGTATATATATGTGTATATGTATGTGTGTGTGTATATGTTTGGGTGTCTGTATTTGTCCCCCTAGCATTGCTTGACAACCGATGCTGGTGTGTTTACGTCCCCGTCACTTAGCGGTTCGGCAACAGAGACTGATAGAATAAGTACTGGGCTTACAAAGAATAAGTCCCGGGGTCGATTTGCTCGACTAAAGGCGGTGCTCCAGCATGGCCGCAGTCAAATGACTGAAACAAGTATAAGAGTAAAAGAGAATATCATCATCATCATCGTTTAACGTCCGTTTTCCGCGCTAGCACGGGTTGGACGGTTCGACCGGGGTCTGGGGAGCCAGGGGCTGCTCCAGGCTCCAGTCTGATCCGGCAGTGTTTCTACAGCTGGATGCCCTTCCTAACGCCAACTACTCCGCGAGTGTAGTGGGTGCTTTTTACGTGCCACCTGCACAGGTGCCAGAGGAGTCTGGCATCGGCCACGATCGGTTGGTGCTTTTTATGTGCCACCGGCACAGAAGCCAGTCGAGGTGGTGCTGATAATATACACTTTGCCATGCTTGCATGGATCTAACAGAATTTGTGGAGATAGGTTTCTACAGTTGGATGTCCATCCTGTTGCCAATCCTTTCCTGTTTCCAAGTTAAGATATTTGTCCATGGCTGAATATGTTTCTATGGAACACTGAAAACAAAGGAACCTGTTTCTACGACAGTGACACTCGTTTATAACTCTCATGTTAAGTCAAGAAAAGGGGGCTTTAGAGAGAGTGACTCAAAGGTTCTGTAGAGGTAGTACCCTTCCCTGAATGGCTCACAATATAAAGGCCCTCTTCAGATGCTGGTCCTCACACTCCTTGGCAATCAGTCATGTTCGAAGAAAGAACTGAACATCTGGTTTACTAACAAGACTGAGCCAGCTAAAATCTTCACAAAAATCTGTTGCCATTGATCTCGGTGAATCTTGAGGGGCACACCTCAAAAATAATAGGCGCAGGAGTGGCTGTGTGGTAAGTAGATTGTTTACCAGCCACATGGTTCTGGGTTCAGTCCCACTGCGTGGCATCTTGGGCAAGTGCCTTCTACTATAGCCTCGGGCCGACCAAAGCCTTGTGAGTGGATTTGGTAGACGGAAACTGAAAGAAGCCCGTCGTATATATGTATATATTTGTGTGTGTGTGTTTGTGTGTCTGTGTTTGTCCCCCTAGCATTGCTTGACAACCGATGCTGGTGTGTTTATGTCCCCGTTACTTTGCGGTTCGGCAAAAGAGACCGATAGAATAAGTACTGGGCTTACAAAAGAATAAGTTCCGGGGTCGAGTTGCTCGATTAAAGGCGGTGCTCCAGCATGGCTGCAGTCAAATGACTGAAACAAGTAAAAGAGTAAAGAGAGTAAAAGGTGTAATTGATATAATGAAGTACTTACCTCTTTTGTTACTATCTTCGTGGCACAATCCCATGTTCCTTTATAGACTGGAGTTTCCCCTGGAAGAGGTTTGGGCATTGTCTGGAGCCGAACCTAAAAAGAGACAGGAGTTTTATTAAACACAGATAATATTTATTTCACACAACTTGGATATCTTCCAATAACTAATCCAACAAAACCAACCTTAATCCTTCCCAAAGCTTTCAAAGTAAACAACATTATATACAATCTGTTTCTTTATTGCCCATAAGGGGCTAAACATAAAGGGGACAAACAAGGACAGACAAAGGGATTAAGTCGATTACATCGACCCCAGTGCGTAACTGGTACTTAATTTATCGACCCCGAAAGGATGAAAGGAAAAGTCGATCTTGGCGGAATTTGAACTCAGAATGTAGCGGCAGACAAAATACCTATTTCTTTACTACCCACAAGGGGCTAAACACAGAGGGGACAAACAAGGACAGACAAATGGATTAAGTCGATTACATCGACCCCAGTGCATAACTGGTACTTAATTTATCGACCCCGAAAGGATGAAAGGCAAAGTCGACCTCGGCGGAATTTGAACTCAGAACGTAATGGCAGATGAAATACGGCTACGCATTTCACCCGGCGTGCTAATGTTTCTGCCAGCTCGCCACCTATACAATCATGCTCAAACAACACCCCATAACATGACTACAATATCCTCTTAACAACACCATCTCTCCCACTCAGTCTAGACACACTTCCCACACAAATACAACACCATCCTAACAACACCGCCTCATCCACAGCTACAACATCATCCTAACAACACTGTCACATCCACTCAGTCTAGACACACTTTCACACAAATACAACACCAGCTTAATAACACTGTCTCATCCACTCAGTCCAAACACAGCTACACCATCCTAACAACACTGTCTCATCCACAGCTACAACATCAGCCTAACAACACTGTTTCATCCACTCAGTTCAGACACAACTACAACACCATCTCATCCACAGCTACAACATCAGCCTAACAACACTGTTTCATCCACTCAGTTCAGACACAACTACAACACCATCCTAACAACACTGTCTCATCCACAGCTACAACATCAGCCTAACAACACTGTCTCATCCACTCATTATAGACACAGGCACAACACCATCCTAACAACACCGTCTCATCAACTCAGTCCAGACACAGCTACACCATCCTAACAACACTGTCTCATCCACAGCTACAACATCAGCCTAACAACACTGTTTCATCCACTCAGTTCAGACACAACTACAACACCATCCTAACAACACTGTCTCATCCACAGCTACAACATCAGCCTAACAACACTGTCTCATCCACTCATTATAGACACAGGCACAACACCATCATAACAACACCGTCTCATCAACTCAGTCCAGACACAGCTACACCATCCTAACAACACTGTCTCATCCACAGCTACAACACCACCCTAACAACACTGTCCCATCCACTTAGTCTAGACACACTTCAACACAAATACAACTACATTATCTAGAAATACATTATCTAATATTTCCTTCCTCTCTTTTTTTTTAATGGTGGATGTGATTCGAGGGAAGTTTGGTTGTCATTTCTGGCAGATCAATGCTGATACATGCATGCTTTTTCATCGGCTCCAAGTAAATTGTGAGGTACAGGTATGTGGGAGGAGGAGGAGGTCTAAGTCATTAATGTGTGTGTGTGTGTGTGTTGTTTGCTCCATCTCGAGCCATGCCTGGCTCATAAGGGCCGGTTTCCCGGTTTCCTTGGCGCATAGGTTCCCCACCCGGATGGGACGCCGGTCCGTCGCAGGTGAGCTGCAAGATGCAGGAGGAAAGAGTGAGAGAAAGTTGTGGCGAAAGAGTCAGCAGAAGTTTGCCATTACCTTCTGCTGGAGCCGCGTGGAGCTTAGGTGTTTCGCTCATAAACACACACATCCCCCGTCTGCGATTCGAACTCGCGATCCCTCGACCGTGAGTCCGCTGCTCTAACCACTAGGCCATGTGCCTCCACGTGTGTGCTTATGGAGGTCTACATTGTGGATGTGTATGTGTACTGTGGATGTCCATAAGTTTATATCTGCACAAATACATGTTCGTGTGTATCATAGATGTGTATTTTGTGGGTGTAAGTGCATGTGTGTGTGTGTGAGTGTGTCTTTGTAGTGTAGTTGTGCATGTGTGTATGCTTATCTGAATTGAGCATGTGTGAGTGTATGTGTGTATGCATCTTGGCATGTGTGTGAATGGGTGTCTGAGCATATATGTGAATGGGAAAGGCGGCGAGCTGACAGAAACGTTAGCGCACCGGGTAAAATGCTTAGCAGTATTTCGTCTGTCGTTACGTTCTGAGTTCAAATTCCGCCAAGGTCGACTTTGCCTTTCATCCTTTCGGGTCGATTAAATAAGTACCAGTTACGCACTAGGGTCGATGTAATCGACTTAATCCCTTTGTCTGTCCTTGTTTGTCCCCTCTATGTTTAGCTCCTTGTGAACAGTAAAGAAATAAGAAACGTTAGCACGCCGGGTGAAATGCTTAGCGGTATTTCGTCTGTCGTTACGTTCTGAGTTCAAATTCCGCCAAGGTCGACTTTGCCTTTCATCCTTTCGGGGTCGATAAATTAAGTACCAGTTACGCATTGGGGTCGATGTAATCGACTTAATCCCTTTGTCTGTCCTTGTTTGTCCCCTCTATGTTTAGCTCCTTGTGAACAGTAAAGAAATAAGAAACGTTAGCACGCCGGGTGAAATGCTTAGCGGTATTTCGTCTGTCGTTACGTTCTGAGTTCAAATTCCGCCAATGTCGACTTTGCCTTTCATCCTTTCGGGGTCGATTAAATATGTACCAGTCACGCACTGGGGTCGATGTAATCGACTTAATCCCTTTGTCTGTCCCCTCTATGTTTAGCCCCTTGTGGGTGGTAAAGAAATATATATGTGAATGGGTGTTTGTAGTGCAAGTGTGAGGACGTAAGTATATATTTATTGTCGACATAAGTGTGTGTTTGTCATATCTGTGTGCATGTCTATCTTGCTAAGCATTATAGATTTGCAAAGGAGTGGGGTGGAGGGTATCTAGATTATGCAAATATTTGTGTATATACCTATAGTATGAATGTGTGTGTATGTTTGTAGAGTTGAGGTTTGAGAGAAAACAGCTGAGACTTACAGATAAGAACAACAAAAACAACTTATTAGTGAATTAAATTATAGGATGTAATTAACATCTATTGTCATTTAAAATTCAATAAATTAATTAATGGATTTTACTCAATCCATTAATAACAATTGTTTCTAACGATGGCATAGCTTATTTTGTGCATGCATATGTGTACGTGCGTGTGGTGGGGTGCAGTGAAGACTGTTCATTATGTCAATAATCTCCCTTATTGATTGGCACCAATATTATTATTATTATTATTATCTCTGTCTTCGCGAAGCTGGAGGTATTGTTTTCAGTTGTGTTTGTTCGGGAGTCTATGGACAAGATATCTCAAGAACTGCTGGATGCATTCGGATGAAACTTTCAGGGATGTTTGGCCTCATGACTGGCACAAACTGATTAGATTTTGGGATCAGTCCAGAACCGGACAAGGATTTTGGATTATTTTTCCTGTTTTTTTTTTTTTACTTAATTTTTGAGAGCTGTTGGGCTCATTTAAAGTATTCTCGTTTGTGAGAGCAGTTGAGTTTATTTCAAATATTCTTATTTTAAAAATTATCTCTGGCTAATTGTTTAGAGACATTGGTGTTGCCTTGACAGAGGTTTGCACTCTCTGAATGCTCTTGTTATTATTATTATTATTATTATTACTATCATTATCATCATTATTATTAAGGCAGTGAGCTGGCAGAATCATTAGCACACAAGATGAAATGCTTAGCAGTATTTCACCTGTCGCTACATTCTGAGTTCAAATTCCACCGAGGTCAACTTTGCCTTTCATCCTTTCAAGGTCGATAAATTAAGTACCAGTGAAATACGGGGGTTGATGTAATCAACTAGTCCCCTCCCACAAAATTTCAGGCCTTGTGCCTTTAGTAGAAAGAATTATTATTATTATTATTATTATTATTGAGGTGGTGAGCTGGCAGAATTGGTAGCACACCGGGCAGCATTTCAACCATTTTTATGTTCTGAGTTCAAATTCAGCTGGAGTCAACTTTGCCTTTCATCCTTTCGGGTGTCGATAAAATAAGTACTAGTTGAGCACTGGGGTTGATGTAACTGACTTGACCTCTCCCTCAAAATTGCTGGCGTTGTGCCAAAATTTGAAAATATTATTATTATTATTAATATTATTTTTATGTTACAGCAGCAAGCTGTCTGAATTGTTAGCATGCTGGGCAAAATGTTTAGTAGTATTTTGTCCGTCTTTATGTTCTGTGTTCAAGTAAACCATGTTTGGTGTGAGAAATTACACCAGTATATGAAGTTTCAAACTGTTTAGTTTTAAAAAATAATTTTAAATTCTGTGATCGAAACTGAACAGATCTGAGTATACTGGATGCTTTTTTTTTGGGTACTGGCATTTGGGAGGTCACCAAGTAACTCACAAGATAACACCCTTCCTCAACTGAGTGGACATGTGGTAATGGTGGAGGTAGCTTATGACAGATGTTGTGAGGCTAATGTGTATGGACCCTGGACATCTATATAAGATTTTTTTTGAGTCCACAGATGCAATGTAGTAAATTGGGGGTCCACAGTAATTTTTCAGGAGCCATGAAAAAATTGTGCTTCAGACCAGTAAAGTTTATGTGCAATAAATTCCTTATACATCCATAAAGCACTAAATATTTTAACAATTGTATACAAGTTCTGAAATATTTAATTATGAAAAATATAATATAATTTTTTTAACCCTTTAGTGTTTAAACCGGCCACATCTGGCCCAGATATTCTACATGTTTTACATTCAAACTGGCCATATCCAGCCCCTCACACCTAACCTACATTGACATTCTATGAATAAACTATGAAACCATTGAAACTTCAAAGCTGTAAGATAATGCATGATTAATTTAAAACGATTTGAGTGAAAAAAGTATTACATTTAACAGAGTAATCTGAACTCTAAAGGGTTAAACATCAAATGGCTATGAGGGTCCATCCAAGTTAAATAGGAATCAAAAGGGTCCATAGGTAAAACATGGTTGAGAACCCCTGGGTTAAAACATGATACAGGGGCAGAAACAAGTGTTTTGCTGTACAAGAAATACATGGCTCTTCCATGGAATGGAATCTGGTGCAGCTCCTGTCAAACCATCCAACCCATGCCAGCATGGAAAAGCAAAGGATGATGATGATATATAGACAGACAGACAGACAGGTAGCTAAACAAAGAGATAGTATTCCATCCCTCACAAACAAGTCTTACAACCTACATTTAGAAAAACAGTTGTTTTATGGCATTAATCTTTATTCTCATACATAATTTAATGTTTTAACAAAGCTATATATTTAAGACATGGTATTCACAAAACTTTCCTCAAACTCATAATGTATGATAGTTGCCCATAAAAAAAAAACACCTTTTCCCACAATTCCATGGATAATTCTCACGGTCACAACATGAGGCTGCATTTTGAAGTAAAATAACAAAAATTTTAATTATTCCAAAATTGTTTAATGTAATTACTTGTGAAATTTGTCAATCATTTTTACTAAGGAGTGGAAAAGGTTCTGACTCACAGCTCAGCACATTGAGCAAGCGTCTTCTACTGTAGCCTCGAGATTAACCAGTGCTACATGAGTGAAATTACAAGACAAAAATTGCATGGAATCTCATCATATACACACATCATCATCATCATCATCGTTTAATGTCCGCTTTCTATGCTAGCATGGGTTGGACGATTTTGACTGGGGCTGGCGAACCAGACTCCAAACTTGATCTGGCAGAGTTTCTACAGCTGGATGCCCTTCCTAACGCCAACCACTCTGAGAGTGTACTGGGTGCTTTTTATGTGCCACCAACCAGAGGGCCAGTCAGGCAGTACTGGCAATGACCTTGCTCAAATCTTTTTACACATGCCACCGCCACAGGTGCCAGTAATGTGACGTTGGTAACGATCACGCTCAAGTGATGCCCTTTTACGTGCCACCAGCATGGAAGCCAGTTGGCTGCTCTGGCAACGATCACGCTCGGATGGTGCTCTTGGCACCCTACTAGCACGGGCATAAGTGCCAGTAAAGCGATGCTGCTAATGATCACACTCGAATGGTGCCCTTTTATGTGCCACTGGCATGGAAGCCGGTTAGCCGCTCCGTCAACGATCACACTATATATACATATGTGTATACACTGGGCTATCTGCAACATCAGTGTCCCAAAAAGATACCGATATTCTAAATATCATGGCAATGAGATTTGACTAGCATTCAGTAACCAGATGCCTTCCACTGATGATCTCCAGTAGAATGAAATCACGGGACATGGGAGTTCTGGCACCCATGACAAACAATCCTCATCTGCTATGATCTATATGTGTGCTTTTGTACACCAAGTACCTACATGTGAAGGTGCATGGCTTAGTGGTTAGGGGCATTCAGCTCATGATTGTAAGGTCGTGAGTTCAATTCCCAGTGGTGTGTTGTGTCCTTGAACAAGACACTTTATTTCATGTTGCTCCAGTCCACTCAGCTGGCAAAAATGAGTAGTACCTGTACTTCAAAGGGCCAGCCTTGTCACACACCATGTCACGCTGAATCTCCCCGAGAACTACGTTAAAGGTACACGTGTTTGTGGAGTGCTCAGCCACTCACACGTTAATTTCATGAGCAGGCTGTTCCTTTGATTGTATCAGCTGGGACCCTCATTGTCGCAACCGACGGAGTGCTCCTTATACCTACATGAGAGGATCTCCCAAACTGGCATCCACGTTAAGGTGGCTATAAAGATTATCTTTTCGTATAAATGCTGTTTCTGTGGCTAATAATTAATTTTTAATAAGCCTGTTGGTTATTTGCGATATCAGTGTCAGAAAAGATGCTGGTTGTTTATATATTGTAGCAGCAATATAATGCTTATATAATGTCTTACTCCAGCAGACAGCATGTTCTTTGTCTATCTCCTTAACTTCTTGGAGATTTTATGCATAATTATACTAATGTGTCCATCTGTTCTAATTTAATTAAATTCTATGTCTTTGTGCAGCTGAAGATTGCTCTGCATTTTAAATTGATGTAATGATTGCATTGTTCAATTAAATGGAGTTGCTTGAAACGATCGTACTGCATTACCTCTGGATATCCTTGTTGCTTATTTTGATTTTAATCACCTTACTTTGAAAATTGTATAGATAATACCATACTAAATTCTGGTGCCTCAACTTAAGTACCATATTCACCTGAATCTAAATATATATATATATATATATATATATATATATATATATATTCATAGATAAGGGCAAACGAAAAAATTTCTAATGCCAAATATGCCGAAAAATTGGACATATTGTCCATTAACCATATAATTTTTTCACAATACGCACGCTACTCGAAAAAAGGTGAACAGAAATTTCTAAAAAATTCCATTATTACCATATCGGACCGATTTCAGGGTTAGCTTATAACAGCCCTCCCTTCGTCAGTGATACATGTGGCAAAAGAAATAAATGAGATACTTACTCATACCCATGGGAGAAGCAAACACTAAGTCATGAGCACAATTAAGTACCCCAAATATATCCAAAATAGAAATACTCCAGCCCATTCGAGAAAAAATTATATGGTTAATGGACAATATGTCCAATTTTTCGGCATATTTGGCATTAGGAATTTTTTCGTTTGCCCTTATCTATGAATTGTTTATAAATTTAACCTTTAAAGGTATTTTTTAATATGCTGGCCATTGATAAAATTTTGGGGGGAAAAGAATTTTTTTCGAAAAAAATTTTATCCTACATTAGATATATCTCTTTCTCTCTTTCTTTTCTCTCTTTTACTTGTTTCAGTCATTTGACTGTGGCCATGCTGGAGCACCGCCTTTAGTCGAGCAAATCGACCCCGGGACTTATTCTTTGTAAGTCCAGTACTTATTCTATCGGTCTCTTTTGCCGAACCGCTAAGTAACGGGGACGTAAACACACCAGCATCGGTTGTCAAGCAATGCTAGGGGGACAAACACAAACACACAAATATATATATACATATACACGACAGGCTTCTTCCAGTTTCCGTCTACCAAATCCACTCACAAGGCATTGGTCGGCCCAGGGCTACAGCAGAAGACACTTGCCCAAGATGCCACGCAGTGGGACTGAACCCGGAACCATGTGGTTGGTAAGCAAGCTACTTACCACACAGCCACTCCTGCGCCTATATATATATATATATATATATATATATTATATGTTTGTGTGTGTGTGTATGTATGATGGGCCTCTTTCAACTTCCATGTATCAGATCCACTCACAATGTTTTGGTCAAGCCAGAACTATAGTAGATATTTGTCCATTTGTCCAAGGTGTCATGCAGTGGAACTGAACCCAAGACTACGTGGTTGGAAAACCGCAAAGTCTTAGCCACATTGCCATGCCTGCACCTATAATTATTAATTTCATTAAATTTAATGATGTTATCAGTTTATACTGGATTTTTTCTCTTGAATTTACAGCTGTAATATAAAAGAGTGATGATTTGGCTATTATTTCTAGCAGGTCAAACAACTAAAGAAGCACAGACTTCCTCATTGCCTCAACAAGAGTTCTATAAAAGGTGAGAGTCAAACTAGTGATGTACTCTTATACAGTGTAACTACAAGCACAGAGTGAGCTTCCAGCCAGAGATAAATTCAAAGTTCATATCTTTGCAACAAACTTAGAAGACAGGGTCATACTTATGAGTCTATCTTTTACTCTAACCTTCCCCCCTCACCGCAACTGTCTCTCATATAAATATACAAGAGATAGGAAGGGGGATTAGCTTATCAATAACTAAAAATCCTATATCATGACCTTGTTCAATAACCATGAGATAAAACTCATAACATCTTAAGCACTTATAAATACATCCCTCAGACACGCACCTTTCAATCATATATATATATCTAATATAATAGATGTGAAAACTAATCTGTGTGTCAGTGTGTCACACTTCGACCCCTTCTCTCTCACTATTCATTGACTCTCCTACTATTGCTCATGTTGGGGTGAGAGTAATAGTAGGCAGAGAGACAGTGGCGGTGAAGGGGAAGGTTAGAGTAAAAGAAAGACTCATAAATATGACTCTCTTTTAAGTTTGTTGCTAAGATATGAACTTTGAATTTGTCTCTGGCTGGAAATGATTTTATTCAAGTTATTCCCCTCTCAGATTCACACACTTATTGCAGTGGTCCTTCAAGTTTTCTAAACCCTGTAAAAGAACTCAGTAGACTGGACCTTCAACCAGGCCTTTCGCAACACCCTTAACCCTTTAGTGTTTGCATTATTCTGCCAAAATTAATGCTTTTTTATCCACATTGTTTTGAACTTAATCATGCCTTATCTTGTAGCTATGAGATTTTGATGAGGTAGCTGTTAGTTTTTAAAACGACATTGTAGGGTTGGTGTGAGAGACCAGATCTGGCCAGTTTGAACATAAAACAGGCAGAATACTTTTGGCCGGATATGGCCGGTTTAAATGCTAAAGGGTTAAAGCCAGGAACTTTTCAGCACCCCCTCGTATTTCTTCCATGCTTCCTTTGACCACAAAAATTCATTGTGCACATGTCCACATTACTGGATGGCCACTGATACTCTTGAGATCATTTGTACTTTGAAGGAGCTTATTTCTCATCTTGGAGAGTATCCAAAAATCACCCTCTTTACGCACACCTATTTCTTTACTACCCACAAGGGGCTAAACACAGAGAGGATAAACAAGGACAGATTAATGGATTAAGTCAATTAAATCGACCCCAGTGCATAACTGGTACTTAATTTATCGACCCCGGAAGGATGAAAGACAAAGTCAACCTCGGCGGAATTTGAACTCAGAACGTATCAGCAGACGAAATACAGCTACGCATTTCGCCCGGTATGCTAACGATTCTGCCAGCTCGCCGCCTTTACCCACACCAGACCAGTCGGGGTGCCAGTATAGTCATTGCTCATGCAACATGTTGTACTGGAAAGCATATTATTAGTAACTTATCGTGACAGTCCCATGAAGGGAATCACAACACTACTATTTAGCCCTAGGAAGCATCAACACTTCCTGTTGGCCTTGACAGGCTTAGCTGGGTGAGGGTGCTTGTCTCCCCCTTGTAAACATAAGGACACAGGAAATTGTCAAGGCCGACATGAAGCGTTGATGCTTCCTAGGGCTAAATAGCAGTGGTGTATTCCCTTCATGGGACTGTCACATTAAGTTGACAGTAGACAACTACTCTATCATACCACCACTGCTTATATCTCTCTGAGATATTTAGAAATGTAATATTTCTATATTACTAGTAGTTCTCTCACTATACACACATGCATTTTAATCATTCATAAATCACGTGATCACGTGACTGACTAGGCTATCAGATGTTGCTATACATCGCTGGTCACAATGCACTTCGCATTGTTCTAGCCTTCAAATGACGCCACCCCGCTGGCTAAGCGAGCAGGCCAACAGAAGAAAGAGTGAGAGAAAGTTGTGGTAAAAGAGTACAGCAGGGATCGCCACCACCCACTTTCGGAGCCTCGTGGAGCTTTAGGTGTTTTCACCCAATAAACACTCACAACGCCCGGTCTGGGAATCGAAACCACAATCCTACAACCGCAAGTCTGCTGCCCTAACCACTGGGCCATTGCGCCTCCACAATTCATATATATACATATATATATATATTTATAGGGGAAGAATTCACAAAAGACGAAGACAAGTGGTATAAACAACAAACAGGTGTATTAGTTTAATGCTCGGGAAGTGAAAAAGTCTTTAACATTTTGAGCCTATGCTCTTCCACAGAAAGAAACAAGGAGAGAAAATAAAGAATGTGTAGTGGCTAGCAATCTATACACACACACACATACATGGCTGTGTGGCAAGAAGTTTACTTCTCGATGGCTTGGTTCCAGGTAGGTTCAATCCCACTGCATGGCACCTTGAGCAAGTGCCTTGTACTATAGCCTCAAGCCAACCAAAGCCTTGTGAGTGGATATGATAGACGGAAACTGAAAGAAGCTGATCATGTGTGTGTATGTGTGCATCTTTTGAGTCTGCATTTGTCTACTACCATCACCACTTGACAACCAGTGTTGGTGTGTTTACATCCCTCATAACTTAGCAGTTCAGCAAAAGAGACTGACAGAATAAGTACCAGGCTTAAAAAAAAGTACTAGGGTCAATTCATTTGACCAAAATATTTTCTAATGACTAAGATAAGAGTAAGGCGGGGAGCTGGCAGAAACGTTAGAACGCTGTGTTAAATGCTTAGCGGTATTTCGTCTGCCGTTACGTTCTGAGTTCAAATTCCGCCAAGGTCGACTTTGCCTTTCATCCTTTCGGGGTCGATAAATTAAGTACCAGTTACACACTGGGGTCGATGTAATTGACTTAATCCGTTTGTCTGTCCTTGTTTGTCCGCTCTGTGTTTAGCCCCTTGTGGGTAGTAAAGAAATAAGAGTAATCCTACCCATCCTTCCTATGTCAGATTTTCAGGGGTTGATGAGTTGACAGAGGGTTTACAGTTAAAGTTATCTTTCTGGTCCTTAGAGGTACAAAAGGTAGTTGGGATTTATTTTAATCACAACACACACACACACATATACAGAGAAAGATAGGGAGAGAGAGAAAGGGGAGATGTATGTATATGTGTGTGTACATAAACATATGGCTTGATTATATTTGCAAAGCAACACTCTCAATACAAACAGTAAAGTTACATTATATATACACACATATATAATATATATATATATATATATTATATATATATATATATATAAAACAATGCACATTGTTCTTTATACATTAATTACACCAAGTTTCAAGTGTTAATTAATTAGCAATTAATTAAATATTATAAGGATTATGATAGGTAAATAAATCTGGTTTGCTGAATGCATAATGACCCTTTAATTAAGAAAGTAAACTTAGAGTAACTGATGTTTAATTAATAGCTTGTGTGTATGCATATATCATCATCGACTTTGAACGTCTGTTTTCCATGCTGGCATGGGTTGGACAGTTTGACTGGAGCTAATAAGGTCAGTGTTCACACCAGACACCATGGTCTGTTTTGGCGTAGTTTCTACGGCTAGATGTCCTTCCTAACGCCAAACCATTGTACAGAATGTACTGGGTGCTTTCTATATATAATGACGATGGTTATATAAATAAAGAGAAAGACCCTGCTGAATAGTAAAAGGGGTGGGATATATGTGAATTTATTTCGTAGTCCTGTGAATTAAACAGAAGCTAAGAGCAAATGTCTACATCATTGACAACTCCTAAGAAGTGGCAGCCATCAGTGGGGTGTATGGTTAACCCTATTGGCATCAAGGGACAAAGAAAATACTAGTTGTGGATTTATACTTTGCTTAAAGGACATTAATATACAGAGTGGTGGAATTCTCTGAGTTCAAATCCCGACTGTCTTCTCTCCTCGTCTTTTATAATTTCGTCTAGGATGCATTATAAGAATATTGAATTGACTCCAATATTTGAATGGTATTTTATTTAATCAAACCGGAAAAATGAAAGGCAAAACCGATCCCAGCCGGACTTCAACTCAAAACGTAAAGGCCCATAACTAAACATCGCAAAGTATTTTGGTCTGATGTACCTTTTCTGCCAATCCACTTTACCTTTCTTCGCTCCGTGGGTCGATAAAATAAAGTACCAATCAAGTACTTGGGAAACTGATTAAATATGTCTATAAAGCATCCTAGATGTAACTGAAGTTATAAAAAAATACCCAGAAGTATTGAAACAGTTACAGATGGAGATCTTTATATATTTTGCACACAGTTTATATACATACGTATATACAAGTCTGTGCTTGTATAGTTATATATATATCGTAATGTAAGAGTAGTAAAATATATTTTGCATAGTTCAAACATTATTGGATATAGAACTGAGCAGAGTGGATAAGATATATCTAGGATCTTTACCTTTTAGTTACAAACAATTATTTTTTAAATCTGTCGGTCAAAAGATAAAGATTCTATATCTATTATACACAGAGAAGATTGTCGACATTTTTTATATATATCGTCAGTGTATCAAATATGCTTCTGCACACTCTTGAAGCATAGAACAGTAATGTATTTATATGCAATTAAGTTTAATGTATTTATATGTCCAGTCATAGAGTGACCAATGGTTTCACATCCGTAAAAGGCCAAGCCCCATGTATATATATAGTAGTTTCGTGATTGTGGTGAAAGTAATAATCTTTTCTATTATAGGCACAAGGCCTGAAATTTGGGGGAGGGGGATAGTCGAGTACATCGACTCCAATACTCAACAGGTATTTAATTTATTGACCCCCGAAAGGATGAAAGGTAAAGTCGACCTAGGCGGAAGTGTGGTGAAAGTAATAATGTTAGGTGTGAGAGGCAAAAAATAATAACTTGGTGTGAAAAAATATGTTATCGAAAGTAAAAGTTGGTTTACCTTGATGGTATCTAACGGATGACCAGTAAGAACGATACACATTCCACCAAAACCTCCAGCAATGAAATCTTTCGCAGGACTTACTTTCTTTGCCATTTCTGTTTCCTATTTGGGAACTGAAAATCGTCGTCGATTAATTATAAAACCAAGAACCTATCCTATAAACTGCTGCAACTGAATCGACTTCAAGAGCCTCTATAGAATGCGAGGTCGAATTCTAGACCGACGACACGAAGGGTATCTGTCACCAAACAACACGTGTTAAATGACATAGAAAATATTTAGGTCGCCTCGGTCTAAAGTCCTGACAGGACAGAGTAAATGCTAAGAGGAGTGTGAATGCCCTTTATATCGCGGGGTGACGTTATCAGTCAAGTCATTAATTGGCGATGATTAATTGTTATATTCAGAACAACGGCGGGGTTCCGCGATTACTTATATTATTGAGATCAGAGTTGGTGTTTATTCAACGATATGTAATTATTCAGAGAACAACACGGCGATGTCAGTTCGAAGATATTTACTTATAACTGAGAAGAGATGATTCTTTAAAAGAAATGATCGCGGAACAACGAATAGTTTTTAACGGTGTTGATGTAAAAAGGTAAACTTGTAAAAAAATAATCAGCTACACCACGTACGCGCACCTTAATCTGCAATTATATAACTTTAGTTTATACATATAGGAAAATAGAACTCGAGTATACAAATAATATTTTATTAAATATTTAATCCGCGGAAGTTACAAAGTTTCTTCAGAGCCCGAGAGTTTCGTTTATTGACACTTATCAAATTATATTTAAGTTAATTGCCACATCAAAGTGGCTGTTTCTATGTCACTACTAATTTAGCCCCAGGCACCAAGACAATTTAACATAGAACAGCCACTTTGATGAGGCGATTAACTTTAATTCTCTTCTTGAGATTTTACAACAAACTATATATATATATATATATGTGTGTGTGTAATTAATAAATCTTAGGGTAGCAAAAAAATTTAGAAAAATTCTTTGCTATTAGTGGTTTGTAGTTTAACTAATCTTTCTAGCGAGTCAGATGTCCTGTTGAGGCCATCTCTTATGTGTTTAAATGTACACTGTATTTATATATATATATATATATATATATATATATATATATATATATATAATATATATACACCACACACACAAGCTATTTTCGTAGACGATTGCAACATTCTGTTCTTATGAAGACATTTGCACACTATAAACAAGTTAAAATTCAAATGTTGTTTTATAAGATAAATACAGTTGGATTATAGTATTCAATGCTTTAAGTGTTGTAGTCGCCCTGTTGTTCGTTTTCCGGACACATGACTGTCTCCTTAGTGAAAATAATTAACTTTTAAAAGTCCCAGAGCCACCGAGTTATAAATAAGTACCACGCTTCTCCCCCACCATTTCCCCGCTCTTTCTTTCTATTTCTTTCAATAACTCATAAAAGGCAATTGAAATTGCGGTATTTATGACCTTTGCGGGCCGGCATAGTTTTTAGGTCGGTAAAAACATTGCGGAGGTTTATCTTTATCGAGATGAAGAAGTGTGTAATGTATTTAGGATGAAGTCGCGGAGGTGAGACAAAAAGTGATGGGACGGGGTTGGGGAAAATGCAGGTGGGCCTTGCGGGAGAAGATTTTAGGAAAGAAAATACCTATTTCTTTACTACCCATAAGGAGCTAAACATAGAGGGAACAAACAAAGACAGACATAGGTATTAAGTCGATTACATCGACCCCAGTGCGTAACTGGTACTTAATTTATCGACCCCGAAAGGATGAAAGGCAAAGTCGACCTCGGCGGAATTTGAACTCAGAACGTAACGACAGACGAAATACCGCTAAGCATTTCGCCCGGCATGCTAACGTTTCTGCCAGCTCGCCGCCTTCTTTAGGAAAGAAAATACCGTCATTGCCGCAGGGAGAGAGTGTGGAAGCACTGGATTCGTGAACTAGTGATTGTTGCAGTCAAGTGTTCTTCTTTTAAGGAACGTTGTCTTGGATAGTAATTCTAAACCTTCAAATATTAGCACCTCTCCCGCCAAAAATGCTTGGGAAATTATTATCACTGCTCCCTATCGTCTTTATTAACCTTTTAACTGTGTAATTAAATATCTTGGTCATTCCCGTAATGACGTCATTTATCTGCTTCGGCAATTTATTTCTAGTCCCCCCCCTGTCGGTGCGGATTTCATATCCACCACTAAAAGTATTTGATACTCTTGTAGCGTACACTCGAGTGAAATTCTTCTCTCCCCTTCATTATGTATACGTGCATTCAAACGTAGCAGGTAACAGCTAGTCTTTGGCCACTATTTGGACCCCATTGTGATTGGTTGGTAGTGGCGCAATTTGTCTCATACTCTTGCGCCAATTTGCTGTGTATAGCCAATCAGAGCCTCTAAATAAAATCACGTGAGACAGCCTGTTCCCAACCCAGTTTTGAACCCACAACTTCTTATAAAAACCCAGCTTCTCCTAGTCTCGAGGTCTTTGGTTTCAGACCTTTTAAGGTCTAGCCTCTGACCACACAAGACACAGCCAATTCCAGCGACAACACCACAGCAGTCATGCTGAGACTTACTAACTTCAGCCAACAGCATTACAGCATAGGCGCAGGAGTGGCTGTGTGGTAAGTAGCTTGCTTACCAACCACATGGTTCTGGGTTCAGTCCCACTGTGTGGCATCTTGGGCAAGTGTCTTCTACTATAGCCTCGGGCCGACCAAAGCCTTGTGAGTGGATTTGGTAGACGGAAACTGAAAGAAGCCTGTCGTATATATGTATATATATATATATGTATGTGTGTGTGTGTTTGTGTATCTGTGTTTGTCTCCCTAGCATTGCTTGACAACCGATGCTGGTGTGTTTACGTCCCCGTCACTTAGCAGTTCGGCAAAAGAGACCGATAGAATAAGTCCTGGGCTTACAAAGAATAAGTCCCGGAGTCGAGTTGCTCGATTAAAGGCGGTGCTCCAGCATGGCCGCAGTCAAATGACTGAAACAAGTAAAAGAATAAAAAAAACAATAAACAGCAACCTCCATCTTCATCGCCACCATCCTCTTCTCAACATCATCCCTATGTACACAACTGAACAAGCAACTCGCCCAGTTCCGATACCTCAATGTCCGTGAATTACTTTACCATGGATCAACAGCGAATATACAGCCTCTGCGAGAACTCCTGTACGAAGTGACCCAGGCAGCAGCATCATAGCCACAACTTCACATACGACATGTACCGCATACGACATGTACTGCAACTGGCTCAGCATCATAGCCGCAACTTCGTGATACAGTATTTCAACTACCGTGTACGATTGACTACACACTGGTAATCTCGTTCTTGTGTCTATGAACATTCATCTAAACTTGTTAACAACAAACAAGATGAGGACAAATATCTGTCGAATGTAAATAATGTAAATAAAAAATGAGACGTGACTGAAATATTTAAACAGTGCCCACTGTTTGTTCAATGTCAGTTGTTTTATTTAGCGGTTACTGTTTGCATAACTCTGTTTATTCAATGTTTAGTGTTTGTTCACTGTTACTCTTTGTTTACTGTTGGTCTAGTCAATGCATACTATTTGTTCACTGTTTACTGCTTGTTTAATGTTTGTTCAATGTTTACTATTTGGTGGTTATGGTTTGTTCAATGCTTACTTTTCATTTAATATTTGCTGTTTGTTCTATGTTTACCATCCGTTTAATAATTACCACTGTTTAATTGTTGTTTATACAATGTTTATTGCAGTTCAATGTTTATTGTTGTTCAATGCTCAGTATTCATTCATTTTTTTTACTGTTTGTTCAGGGTTTACTATCTAATCAACGTTTATAGTTTGTTCTATGTTCACTATCTAATCAACGTTTATAGTTTGTTCTATGTTCACTATCTAATCAATGTTTATAGTTTGTTCTATGTTCACTGTTTAATAAATATTTTATGATTGTTTAATATCTTGCTGTTCAATGTTTATTGTTATTTGATATTTTTTGTTCATTAAGTGTTTACTATTTGTTTATTAAGCACTTACTGTTTGTCAATGTTTACTCTTTGTTTGATGTTCAACATTACTCAGTGTTCGCTATTTTTTCATTGTTCACTGTCCATTCAAATATTTATTATTTAACATTCTGTGTTTTCCATTTTGGGCAGGAACTACCCACCCAAACATGCATCTGAATTACTTTTAACATCATAGCAAGCTGTTATCTCCCTGTAAGTTTTGAATTCAGAGAGAAACCAACCGGTTACCAGATCACAACCAACTAGTTAAGTCAGCTAAGCATTCAAGCCAGAAAGTGGGATAAACAACTTGTGAATGCTAAATCCTTCTTTGGTGAAGGCTGTATCAATCAGCATAGATTAGTGACCTATGACCTGTGACCTCAGATTAAGAGACAGATGAATTCAGAAACACAAAATAATCATAAAAATGGAGTGGCTGTGGGGTAAGAAGCTTGCTTACCAACCACATGGTTCCTGGTTCAGTCCCACTGCATGCCACTTTGGGCAAGTGTCTTCTGCTATAGCCTCGGCCTGACCAAAGCCTTGTGAGTGGATTTAGTAGACGGAAACTGAAAGAAGCCCATGGTATATATGCATATATATATATATGTGTGTGTGTTTATGTTTGTGTGTCTGTGTTTGTCCCCCCTCCAACATCGCTTGACAACAGATGCTGGTGTGTCTACGTCCCTGTAACTTAACGGTTCGGCAAAAGAGACCGATAGAATAAGTACTAGGCATTCAAAAAATAAGTCCTGGAGTTGATTTGCTCGACTAAAGGCGGTGCTCCAGCATGGCTGCAGTCAAATGACTGAAACAAGTAAAAGAGTATATAAACTCCATGACATGTAGCAGCAACATGTAGGTTTGTAGCAGTATTCAACATTTGAAACCTCTCAGTTTAATAAGGAGAAAAGGATACAGTATATTAAGTTTCATATTTGGTGGTGACTGTCCCAATCAGGTGATCTTGATCTCTATTTCAGCCAATCACATTTGTGTAGGATTAAGATTAATGGAAAAACCCATAGCTTCACACCAAATTCATGGTTATAAATTGAGAAATTGTAAGGGAAATACAAGCCTGATTGTTTTAGAGCAGTGCCACTCAAGGTGGTGATCTGCGAGCCATCAGCTGCTGGTAACATTACGAGTTTCCAGGAAAGAAAGAAACATTGTAAAATGCTTATGTAGATTCCGGGTTCATTCCCACTGCGTGACACCTTGGGCAAGTGTCTTCTACTATAGCCTCGGGAAGACCAAAGCCTTGTGAGTGGATTTGGGAGTAGACAGAAACTGAAAGAAGCCTGTTGTATGTATATATATATATATATATATGTGTGTGTGTGTGTGCGTGTGTATGTTGTGTGCCTGTGTTTGTCTCCCCAACATCATTCGACAACCGATGGTGGTGTGTTTACGTCCCTGTAACTTAGCAGTTCGGCAAAAGAGACCGATAGAATAAGTCCTGGGGCCGGTTTGGTCAACTAAAGGCAGTGCTTCAGCATGGCCACAGCCAAATGACTGAAACAAGTAAAAAAGAGTAAAAACAAAATAAAAGAAAAAGAGAGAATAAAAATTTGTCCACTTTTATTATAATCATTATATATATTGTTTTCAGTACAAATTAATATTACTAAGAAATATTACCAGTCCCTGGCACATTGGAAAAAAAAAACTGTGGGTACGACACATCAGATAGTTTGAGAAGCACTGGTCCAGAGGACTCGGAAAAGTTTCTTGGTTGGCCAGTAATTATGCTGCTCCTACCTTGTGTTAAAAAATCACTTCTTATCAAGCATAGCATTTTTCTCCTCCTGCCAATCATATTCTTTTCTACTCTAGGCACAGGGCCCGAAATTTTGGGAGAGGAGGCCAGTTGATTACATCGACCCTAGTACGCAACTGGTACTTGATTTATCGACCCTGAAAGAATGAAAGGCATAGTCAACCTTGGCTGAATTTGAACACAGAACGTAAAGACAGACAAAATACCACTAAGCTTTTCATCCAGTGTGCTAACATTTCTGCCAGCTCGCCACCTTCCTCTTGCCAATCATATATTCTCAGACACTAGCTCAGTGGTTCCCAACCCTTTTATTTAAATGAGTTTTCCCATGGACCCCTTTTAATACGCTTATCCTTATGTGTAAATACACACACACACACACACACACACACACACACACATATATATATATATTATATATATATATATATATCATCATCATCGTTTAACGTCCGCTTTCCATGCTAGCATGGGTTGGACGATTTTGACTGAGGGCTGACGAACCAGATGGCTGCGCCAGACTCCATTCTTGATTTGGCAGAGTTTCTACAGCTGGATGCCCTTCAAAACACAAACCATTCGGAGAGTGTAGTGGGTGCTTTTTACGTGCCACCAGCATGGGGGCCGGTCAGGCGGTACTGGCAATGACCTCACTCAAATCTTTTTACACATGCCACCGGCACAAGTGCCAGTAAGGTGACGCTGGTAATGATCACGCTCGAATGGTGCCCTTTTACATGCCACTGGCACAGAAGCCAGTTAGCCGCTCTGGCAACGATCACACTCAGATGGTGCTCTTGGCACCCAACTAGCACGAGCACAAGTGCCAGTAGGGCAACACTGGTAACGGTCACACTCGAATGGTGCCTTTTATGTGCCACTGGCACGGAAGCTGGTTAGCCGCTCTGTCAGCAATCATGCTCGTATGATGCTCTTTGCACCCCACTACGAATTTGATTTTGATTTTGATATATATATATATATATATATATATATATATAACGGACGTGTGTATTTTCCCTTGTTTACAATTAACATGGAAAAAATAAATAAACAGTTACCAGGGGCCTGCAAAAAATCACACAAGTAATAAGGATGTAACACCCTATTCGTAAAGGTAGAAACTCAGGGTTGATGTGAAATGTTTTCACATCATCATCATCATCATCATCGTTTAACGTCCGCTTTCCATGCTAGCATGGGTTGGACGGTTCAACTGGGGTCTGGGGAGCCCGAAGGCTGCACCAGGCCAGTCAGATCTGGCAGTGTTTCTACAGCTGGATGCCCTTCCTAACGCCAACCACTCCGTGAGTGTAGTGGGTGATTTTATGTGCCACCGACACAGGTGCCAGACGAGGCTGGCAACGGCCACGCTCGGATGGTGTTTTTTATGTGCCACCGACACAGGTGCCAGACGAGGCTGGCAGACGGCCACGCTCGGATGGTGTTTTTTATGTGCCACCGACACAGGTGCCAGACGAGGCTGGCGAACGGCCACGATCGGATGGTGTTTGTTACGTGCCCACAGCACGGAGGCCAGTCGATGCGGTACTGGCTACGGCCACGTTCGGATGGTTTTCTTATGTGCCACCGGCACTGGTACCACAAAGATACAAATTCCATTGATGTCCATCTATTTTGATTTGGTTTGATTTGATTTGTATAATATATATAAATAAATAACTGGAGTTAAATGCAGATGTTATTCAAATTCTTTTACTTTCGACATATGTTTCGAAGACAACGTTGATGTTATTCCAAAGGAATAAAATGGTGTAAAACAACGTAATCTCTCACTAACTCTAATTTGTTCTCTTACAACATCATTCTATCTCTTTCTGTAATTACTACTAAACAATGAAGAGAAAACAAACACAAACTTTACTTCGCATGCTTTTGGATTTATCATAACCTGCCTGTCAATGCTAGGTATTGTAACGTAACAGTAAATAAATACTTCCTTAAAACTTCATGCATTGTCCATCTTTCACATCCTACAACATGCCATTATAACAACAAATTTTTATCATCACAACTGCTGACACTGACATATCATAATATTGTGTACCTAATCAATCTTACCTGCTACAAATGTAAGAGAGGAATGGGAGAACAAAGAACACTATTAAGTAGCTAAAAGAGAAGTCAGACATCAGGTGGAGACATCTGTTGGTTAATAACCTAATTCTAGTTGGTGAAACTATTGAAGAAATTAAAGAAATTACAACCAGCTTGCTTCTTAACCATGTGGTCTCAGGTTCAGTCCCACTGCACAGCACCTTAGGCAAGTATCTTCTTCTAAAGCCTCTGGCTGACCAAAGCATTGTGAGGGTTGGTAGCTGGAAGAGCATCCCACCATAGAAAAATCTGCTTCAACAAATTCTGTCTGACCAATGAAAATATATAAAAGTGGGCATTAAACCAGCGATGATGAAGTGAAACATAGAATTGAGGGACCTCAAAGTAAACCTTACATAGACTAACACTTTAGTCAGGAAGAGAGAAGACAAGAGTCTGCTACCATCTGAGAAGTGACTATGCCTGACATGCAGAAAAGGTACATAAGAGGTGGAATAACAGACAGGCTAAAAGAGAATGAAGATTTGGGGCAGATATTCAGAAGTAGTTTGCCACAAGAACATCTTTGGAATGAATTCCTTTGAATGTCCAGAAGTTTTACTCTTTTACTTGTTTCAATCATGTGACTGTGGCCATGCTGGAGCACCACCTTTAGTCGAGCAAATCAACCCCAGGACTTATTCTTTGTAAGCCTGGTACTTATTCTATCAGTCTCTTTTGCCGAACCGCTAAGTTATGGGGACGTAAACACACCAGCATCAATTGTCAAGCAATGTGGGGGGACATTCTAGCATTTCCGCCCCGCGTACTAACGATTCTCCATGGTTTCGCGATGAGCTGGGAGAATCGTTAGCACGCCGGGCGAAATGCTAGCGGTATTTCGTCTGTCTTTACATTCTCAGTTCAATCTTTGGAATGAATTCCTTTGAATGTCCAGAAGTTTTACTCTTTTACTTGTTTCAATCATGTGACTGTGGCCATGCTGGAGCACCACCTTTAGTCGAGCAAATCAACCCCAGGACTTATTCTTTGTAAGCCTGGTACTTATTCTATCAGTCTCTTTTGCCGAACCGCTAAGTTATGGGGACGTAAACACACCAGCATCAATTGTCAAGCAATGTTGGGGGGACATTCTAGCATTTCGCCCCGCGTACTAACGATTCTCCATGGTTTAGCGATGAGCTGGGAGAATCGTTAGCACGCCGGGCGAAATGCTTAGCGGTATTTCGTCTGTCTTTACATTCTCAGTTCAAATCCCGCCAAGGTCGACTTTGCTTTTCATCCTTTCGGGGTCGATAAATTAAGTACTAGTTACTGGGGTCAATATAATCGACTTAATACCTATGTCTGTCCTTGTTTGTTCCCTCTATGTTTAGCCCCTTGTGGGTAATAAAGAAATAGGTATTTCGTCTGCCGCTACGTTCTGAGTTCAAATTCCGCCGAGGTCGACTTTGCCTTTCATCCTTTCGGGGTCGATTAAATAAGTACCAGTTACGCACTGGGGTCGATATAATCGACTTAATCCCTTTGTCTGTCGTTGTTTGTCCCTTCTGTGTTTAGCCCCTTGTGGGTAGTAAAGAAATAGATTTAGCATTTAGGATCGAACCGACTACTTTCACAAGGCCGAATTCCAACACAGAGACGGAGAAGAAGAGGTAAAAAGAGAGGAAGGGGGGAGTAGAAAAGAGTGTGATAATAGTTTATCTTGTGGTTTGATCGCCCTCTCACAAACTTTGCTCGCACACTACATAGAACAGATAATGTTTGATCGGCCTATACATATATATATATATATATTTCTTTACCACCCACAAGGGGCTACACACAGAGAGGACAAACAAGGATAGACAAAGGGATTAAGTCGATTGTATCGACCCCTGTGCGTAACTGGTACTTATTTAATCGACCCCGAAAGGATGAGAGGCAAAGTCGATCTCGGCGGAATTTGAACTCAGAACGTAACGGCAGACGAAATACCTATTTCTTTACTACCCACAAGGGGCTAAACACAGAAGGGACAAACAAGGACAGACAAAGGGATTAAGTCGATTATATCGACCCCAGTGCGTAACTAGTACTTATTTAATCGATCCCGAAAGGATGAAAGGCAAAGTCGACCTCGGCGGAATTTGAACTCAGAACGTAACGGCAGACGAAATACCTCAAAGCATTTCGCCCGGCGTGCTAACGTTTCTGCCAGCTTGCCGCCTTACACACAACTACATAGAAGAGATAGAACAGATAGCAGGGCTGCTCTTTAATGTTTGATCGGCCTATACACACACACATATACTTACATATGCACATATAGTTCTATACACACACACAGACACACATACACATACATATAGGCGAGTCAACTCTTCTCTGTTTGATTAGTTGCAAATGCATCAGCAGCAGCAGCAGCAGTGGCAGCAGCAGCAGTAGTAGCACAAGCCTCTTTCTGAGACATCGGCCGAGCCTCTTTTCCACATTGAGACAGGAGGAAAATGGCGGAAGGTGGTCCTCCTGACTGTGCAACTCAGAAGAAAGAGATCGATAACTTACTGAAAACTGTACTAAAGAAGGGCGATACCTGGTAAGTAATCCGGCTTCGACTGTTGTCCGGCGATTTATGTCGTTTAACGTAGCTTTTTTCCAGTTTTAAATGCCGTATATTTCTGCTGTTGTGTCTTCGCCCCCCTCCTCCTTCCTCATAGCTTCAATGATTGTAGTTGAGGTTATATCATACATACTGTACATACTATATCCTACGTGTGCGCGCATATATATCACATATATACATACATACATACATACATATATATATATAGCATTCATTCATGTATATATATATATATGCTTATACATACACAAATTGTATATATATAATTTGTATATAATATATATATATAACGCATGGATGTGTATTATGGGTATATATATATATATATATATATATATATAGCATTCGTGTGTGTATGTATGTATATATATATATATATATATTGTAAAAACGGTAAGATAGCCAGATAACCGAAGAGATGGTGTTGTGGATTTCCACTTCGGCATCTGAAACTCAGAGTTTTATCTTGACTATTGTATAATGGTAACATATTAATTTACATATATATATATATATATATAGCTCATACATACACAAATTATATGTATATATATATTTATAATTTGTATATTATATATATATATAATAACGCATGATTATGTATTATATATAGCATTCATGTATATATATATAGCTCATACATACACAATTGTATATATATATATATATATAATTTGTATATTATATATATATTATATATTAATTTGTATATATATATATATATTATATATATAATTTGTATATATATATATATATATATATATATATAACCATGATTATGTATTATATATAGCATTCATGTATATATATATAGCTCATACATACACAAATGTGTTCCAAGAACACATTTTCATGTGAATCCGGCATATCTGTTATATATGTAATATGACATGAACAGAAATGTGTATAAGAGTCTCAAAAAGGGAAAAAATAAAAAAAAGACAGCTCTGTCTTATGGCTAAACATTTGATATTTCCCTTTTATTATTATTAATATTTATTATTTTTTGGGGAAATATCAGGCGAAATGAAAAATATGATCCAAAACAATAACGAAAATGAAAATAAAAGCGTTTAAATTAAATTAACACCTCGTCCGTTAGATATACTTAAAAAAAAGTATTGAAGCTAAGTAATTAATAAAATAGTGAGTAGTTATTGTTATCAATTAGCTTGTTATTTATTTCTAGAAAGATTCTGTGGATTCTTTTTTTTTGTTATTTTGATAAGAAATTCCGAAGTTTCGGCGTTTCTTGCTAGCAAGGATAAATACTATTGTAGTTTATATTTCACTTCTCTCTCTCTCTCTCTCTCTCTCTCTCTATGATAACCACTCGTTATATCATCACTATTACTATCATCATCATCATCACTATCACTACCATTATCATCATCACCATTGCTACCACCACCACCACCATCATCATCATCACTATTATCGATGCTATCACCACCGCTACTTCCCCCCACCACCACCACTACCACCATCGCCATCAATGCCACTACATACCACCGCCATTACCCAGCAACACCATCATCACCACCATCACTACCATTATCATCATCACCATTGCTACCCCCCTCCCACCACCACCACCATCACCATCAATGCCACTACACACCACCGCCAATACCACCACCATCATCATCACTACTATTATCATCACCATTGCTACCACCACCACCACCATCATCGTCATCATCATTATTACCGATGCTATCACCACCGCTACTTCCCCACCACCACCATCGCCATCAATGCCACTACATACCACCACCATTACCACCATCACCACCATTATCATCACCATTGCTACCACCACCTCCATCATCATCATCATCATCATCACTATTATTATCGATGCTACCACCACCATCGCCATCAATGCCACTACATACCACCGCCATTACCACCAACACCATCATCACCACCATCACTACCATTATCATCACCATTGCTACCACCACCACCATCATCATCATCACTGTTATTATCGATGCTATCACCACCGCTACTTCCCCACACCACCATCATCGCCATCAATGCCACTACATTACCACTGCCATCACCATTGCTACCACCATCATCATCACTATTATTATTGATGCTATCACCACCGCTACTTCCACCACCACCACCATCGCCATCAATGCCATTACATACCACCGCCATTACCACCAACACCATCATCACCACCGCCATCACTGTCACGACGGCGACGACCACCATCAATATGATAACCATCCCCATATCATCATCTCTGCCACCACCGCCAGCATCATCGCCACTGTCTACCATCATCACTATAGTCTTTACCACGTCCGAGGAAATAACGTCATCGAATTGTTTCACTGGTTGTGATGTTTTCCCCCCCCTTCCACTCCCTCCTCGGGTGTTTCTTTTATTCCATTTTTTTTTATTCAATGCTCATCGGAAGGACAATCGATTAATTCATCATTTATTTTTAATGCTATTTTTTTTCAATTTGAAAAATGTTGCTTTTCAATTTTCATGCCTGGAAATCTAAGATGTATTATCACACACACACACACACACACACATACACTTTGGTAACCAAACTAGATAACACATAGAGCAGGGTATTTTTCATCAAAGTGCTTGTCTAATATATGTGTGTATGCTTTTAATTATACGAAGATTGACCGATTGAATAAATGATTCAATACATGTAATATAATAATTAGTCTATTATAATTTCTCGACTGTGACTTCGAAGTCTTGTCGGTGGTGGCAGGCAATGCGAATTCTATATACACATACATATAGTATAATATGTATTGTGTATGAGTGTGTTTGTATGTATATATATATATATAATATATATGTGTGTGTGTATGGTGTGTTGATTTCTTTTTTTTTTTGCCTCCTATTGTAGTGGACACGGAGGAATGTGTGTGTACTGTTTTATTTTCGGTTAAATCCCACCAGGAATATGGCTGCCAGAGCCGCCATCCTCGTGCCAAGTGTAAATGCACTTAATTAATTGCCTGGTCCACACACTGTCTTCTGAAATGTCACATTATATCGATAGCTATATATATATATATATATATATATATATATATATCTATATATATATATATATATATATATATGTGATGTATAGTATGTGAAAGAGAGAGAGAGAGATAGTAATAGCTAGGCGGAATGTTATTCTTAATCTGAACTAGGTGCTTGATCATTTAGTAGAAATAGTTGTGTGTGTGTCTTCTTTTTCACTCATAATCTATCTAGATAGACATTCCGGACTAACAGGTTTTCGTTTTATTTATCTTCGAGGTTTCTTCTAGAAGAATTCCTCTTTCCCGAATCTCTTTCGCTCTCTCGTTCTCTCACCCTCCCTTTAGAAATGATTCAAGTCTTCTGATCGATCTCCATCGATATCAATAATGTCTAGCCTTACTCAGTGCTTCGTTTCACGTGAATATACTTCATATTTGTGGGTACTCGTAGTATAAGTATAGAGTGGTAAGTGTTCTCGCCTGTCACGCAGGACACTGGTTCGATTCCTCGCCTGGGAGGCAATTTTTTAGGAGCAGGTGTGACTGTATTGTAAGAAGCTTACCTCTGAACCTCTTGGTCCCAGGTTCAAGTCACACCGCATGGCACCGTGGGCAAGCGATGGCTATTGTAGCCCTGGGTCGACCAAAACTTTGAGTGGATTTGGTTGACAGAAACTGAAAGAAGACCGTCGTATCTGTCCACCATCACCGCTTGTTTAACCGGTGTTGATATGTTTACGTCCTCATAACTTAGCGGATTGGCATAGAGATTGATGGAAGTATCATGCTTCAGAAAGTACTGTAGTCGATTCGTTCGACTAAACCCTTCAAGGCGGTGCACTAGCATGACCGCAGTCTAACGACTGAAAGACAATAGGACAGCCTAAAGATACATAGGCAATCCTTCGGAGATTATATATATACATACATACATATATATATATATAATGTGTATATATATATATATATATATAATTATTGATAAAAATGGTAAGATATTATAATGTCTATATATATATAATATCTATCTATCTATATATATACGTAATATCTATCTATATGTATAATAATAATTAATTCTTTTTATTGGCCACAAGGGCTGACACATGATTAAAAAACATAATAATAATAGTGTATGTTACAGTGGTTTGTCTCTTTTATTTTTCTTTTTATTCACTGATGACAGGAAACCGATATTTCTTTAGCTTTTTTTCTCTCTCGATTATATAAAAGGTATAAGAGAGAAAGATGGGAGATGACTCGAAAATGCAACCACATTCGGCTCAGTGTCCAAATCATGTGATTAATGCCGGTGAAACTAGAGTTTTGACGCTAACCTTTTAAATTATAAATGGAAAGTCTCTCTTTCTCCTTGTTTGTATATATATATATATATATATATGTATGTGGATATGTGTATGTATATATGTGGATGCGCGCGCGTGTGTGTGTGGGCGCGCGTGTGTGTGTGTGGATGCGCGTATGGATTTGTGTGTATGTATGTTTATATGTATTATGTATATATGTGTATGTATTTATAGACATACATATATGGATATATATGTATGTATATGTATGTATGTATACGTATATATGTATGTATACGTATATATGTATGTATACATATATATGAATATGTATATATACATGTGTATATATGTATTTGTATGTGTATATATTTATGTGTATGTATGTATATAGGTATGTACATAGGTATATATATGTATGTATACATGTGTATATATATATGAGCATATATATGTCTGTATATATAGCGTATATATATGTGTGCATATATATATGTACTTATATGTATGTATGCATATATGTGTATATGTATGTATATATATATATGTATGTATATATATATATGTGTGTATGTATATATATATGTGTATATGTATATATGTGTATATGTATATATGTGTATATGTATATATGTGTATATGTATATATATGTATATATATATGTGTATATGTATATATATGTATATATATATGTGTGTGTATATATACATGTGTATGTATATATACATATATGTATGTGACTCTATATATATGTATATGTATATATACGTATATGTATGTATGTATCTATATGTATATGTATCTATATATGTATATATATGTATGTATTTATATATGTATATGTATGTATGTATTTATATATGTATATGTATGTATGTATCTATATATGTATGTATTTATATATGTATATGTATGTATGTATATGTATGTATTTATATATGTATGTATGTATATGTATGTATTTATATATGTTTGTATATATATGTACGTATGTATGTATGTATATGTATGTATGTATATATATATATATATATATATATATGCATAGGAGTGGCTGTGTGGTAAGTAGCTTGCTAACCAACCACATGGTTCCGGGTTCAGTCCCACTGTGTGGCATCTTGGGCAAGTGTCTTCTGTGCCTTGTGAGTGGATTTGGTAGACGGAAACTGAAAGAAGCCTGTCGTGTATATATATATAAGTGTGTGTGTGTATGTTTGTGTGTCTATGTTTGTCCCCCTAGCATTGCTTGACAACCGATGCTGGTGTGTTTACATCCCCGTCACTAAGCGGTTCGGCAAAAGAGACCGATAGAATAAGTACTGGGCTTACAAAGAATAAGTCCCGGGGTCGATTTGCTCGACTAAAGGCGGTGCTCCAGCATGGCCGCAGTCAAATGACTGAAACAAGTAAAAGAGTAAAGAGTGTATATATATATATATGTATGTGTACATGTATATATAAGTAGAGAGAGATATGAATTTATATATATATGGATGTGTCTATACCCATGAATATGTTAGTGTGTATGGATATATTTTGTGTTGCTTTGTATGGCTATATATTATATATATATGTCTGAATGTATAAAAACACACATGTTCATATCATACATACCATTTACACTCCTAATTTAGTTTTAATTCTTGTCATTTGTCCTTTGCTTCTCCCAAACCGGTTTTTAGTCAGTTGTCGAGTATTTGACACTTTTTAGTATTTTTTTTTTTGTCATTTCTTGTTATTTCTTGTTCCTTAATGTATAAAACCTACTTTTTAAGAGTTTTGTTTTTTTGTGTTCGTTTTTACACTTGCCTCCTCAGTTAATTTTAGTATTGGCCTTTAACATCGACAGGCTTGTTTCACTTGCTGCGTTTTAAACATTTCTTTCTATAGCTAACCAACCGTGTGTGTGTGTGTGTATGTGTGTGGTCTTTTACCTATTTCAGTCATAGCAGTGCAGCCATGGCGGGGCACCGCCTTCAAATATTTTTGTCAAGCAATTCGACAACTGTACTGGTATTTGTGCTATCGATTTCATTTTGCCGAACAGTTTTAAGCTTTCGAGGACATAAATAAACCAACACCAGTTTTCAATCGGTAGTGTATGTAAATGTAAATGATAGCTGGAGGGAATTTGAAAATATTTGAATATTTTTGTTCCGTCATTCTATTTAAGTATTTAAGTGCTGTTTAGTCTCAGCTCAACCCTAGAGCGGACATACATGTTCAAAAGCATTCCAGTCGTGACTATCACTCCTCCTCCTTTTTTTTTTTGTACTTGAAGGAAATCTGGAAACAGATCATCCAACCTGTTTTTTTAATTCGGTCAGGTCTGACCTGAAGGCAATTTGATTACTATCTCTAGCATTCCATGCAACCACGTAAGAGTTCACCCGTTGGCTTGCAAAGTATATTGTCAGTGGTGATGAATAGGTTTGCTTGTTAATCACCGACTGACCAACATTTGACGTTCTAGTCATGGCTATACTTATTCCATTTTTGTTTTTGTTTCCAAATTGCGTTATCCAAAGGTGTGAAGTTAACTAATATAGTGTTTCGCACCTTGTCGATGATAATTAGAAAACCGGTGTGATGTGTTTGTATTTTTCTGTGTTTATATAACATTGTGTGGGTTTGCAAACCATACAGAGAGAGCCTCTAGAAATGGTTGCGAGAAATAGCAACCGAATATCCCTCGAATTATATCTCAGCTTTCCTAAAAGTCTAAAGACACGTTGGATAACTACAGTCTTGAATATAAAGTTGTGATGGTCATGAATGGAAATTATATGATCATGTTTAACAGAACAGTCACTTGGTCAAACCTTTTAATACTCTTTACTCTTTTACTTGTTTCAGTCATTTGACTGCGGCCATGCTGGAGCACCGCCTTTAATCGAGCAACTCGACCCTGGGACTTATTCTTTTTGTAAGCCCAGTACTTATTCTATCGGTCTCTTTTGCCGAACCGCTAAGTTACGGGGACATAAACACACCAGCATCGGTTGTCAAGCAATGCTAGGGGGACAAACACAGACACACAAATGCATATATATCATCATCATCATCATCATCATTTAGCGTCCGTTTTCCATGCTAGCATGGGTTGGACGGTTCAACTGGGGGGTCTATATATATATATATATACACACACACACACTACGGGCTTCTTTTCAGTTTCTGTCTACCAAATCCACTCACAAGGCTTTGGTCGGCCCGAGGCTATAGTAGAAGACACTTGCCCAAGGTGCCACGCAGTGGGACTGAATCTGGAACCATGTGGTTGGTAAACAAGCTACTTACCACACAGCCACTCCTGCATCTATAATAATATTTATAGAAAAAAATCAACTCAATATTCCAAATTTTGTAAAACTTCTGTCTCAGTAGTTTAGCCATTTCTCTTTAATTTTGCACCGAAATATCTTCATTTGCAAAAGAAAACTTTTGTATACTTTTAAAGCCGAGGAACGACAGCTTGGAATGAATACTGTCATGGTTATAGTTTTGTTATTCATATTCTATATTGGTTTCCATGGTTATATTCCATAAATTATTGGTGGTGTAATCTTTTTATATAAAACTCTGCTGTATAGTTGCCAGCAGTTGTCTTCTGTTTTATTTTTTCTTCTTCTTCTTTTTCCAAAATAGTAACCAAATTACTCTTGTATAGCATCCTAAAAATAAACTCTTGCTCTGAATTACAAGTGAGGACAAGTTGATAGCATGTGCTGTGCTGTGCTGTCATTAGTTGTTTGTTTTTGCTTTTTTTTATGCTTGTGATGTAATCTTGAGCAGGCTGAGACTGGAGCAACTGGGGAGATATTCCTTTCTACTCTAGGCACAAGGCCTGAAATTTTTGGGGGGAGAGGGCCAGATGATTAGATTGACTCCAGTATGCAACTGGTACTTAATTTACCAACTCTGAAAGGATGAAAGGCAAAGTCGACCTCAGCGGAATTTGAACTCAACATAAAAAACAGACAAAATACTGCTAAGTATTTCGCCGCCTTGCAACCGGAGAGGTATTGGCCAGTCTTGGAATCCAACCTTTGACTTTATGATCAAAAGGCCACATACCTTCTCTCTCTTTTAATCAGTCATTCAAAATGTGACCGCGTGTGTACCATTGGCGATTTTTTTCCCTCTGTCTTCCCTTCTCCTATGTTTCTGACGAAGAGCTCCGCTCAAAACGTTAAACCCTCCTTCTTTCCTGAGTGTCCAATGATACTATATTTGTTCCATGTCCTCGCATTGTGTTTTTTTTGTGCTTTCTTGTTTGGATTAACTTTATATATATATATATATATATATATTTTTTTTCTTTTAAGCTTGATACTTACTCTGTTTCTTTTGCTGAAGTGCTAAGTTTCCGTGACATAAACAAACCAACACTGGTTGTCAAACTGTGGTGGGACACACAGACACACACACAATGGGCTTCTTTCAGTTTCTCTTTACCAAATCCACTCACAAGGCTTTGGTTGGCCCGAGGTTATAGTAGAAGACACTTGTCCAAGGTGCCAACCAGTGGGACTGAACCCAGAACCATGTGGTTGGGAAGCAAGCTTCTGATCATATAGCCACTCTTTTATTCCTTTTGAAACAGAAAGGTATGTAATGCCTCCTAACGCGAGAAATGTTACCTGACAAATTTGGTATGGATACAGGTATTATCGTGTTGCTAAAAAGCTTGCTTTTGTAATCCCATGGTTTCAAGATCAGTCCCATTGCATTTTACTCTTGTGTCAACTTGAACCTTGTGACTGAAATTGGGAAATGAAAACCATTTGAGTCTTTTGGCGAGGCTGCACGTGTTCTCTGTTTATAGACTGAACATGATGATACCTGTATCCATACTGAGTTTGTCAGGTAACATTTCTCGTTTTAGATGGCTTTACATACCTTTGTGTTTCAAAAGGAATAAAAGAGTGGCTATATGGTACAGAGCTTGTTTCCCAAGCACATGGTTCTGGGTTCAGTCCCACTGGGTGGCACCTTTGACAAGTGTCTTCTACTGTAAACCTCAGGACAACCAAAGCCTTGTGAGTGGATTTGGTAAACAGAAACTGAAAGAAGCCCATCATGTGTGTGTGTGTCCCATCACAGCTTGACAACCACTGTTGGTTTGTTTATGTTACAGTAACCTAGCAATTCAGCAAAAGAAACAGTAACATAATTGATTGGCCCTTGGGTGCCCTGAACAGAGTTTGTTTCGTGTTGAAATATTTGAAGCAAGTGTGAAGATAACAAAATATCATGATGTTACTTTTTCTTATAGCAATCCCTGAGTCCTGGTCTCTCCTCTCCCTAGTCCCCATCAGTCTTGGTAGTCTTACAAAAAAAGGGGTCATAGCCACTGCTGTTCCTTCTGATTGAAGTCTTAAAAACAGTTCTGAAGCTGAATCCTAAGAATTTGAAATACGTTTACACACTTCTTCATGGCCAGATAAAAAAAATCAGCTGAGAAAACGCAATTCCTATGATGCAAAGGAGAGAAGGGGCAAGAGATGGGTAGAAATATCTTTTTGCTAGGGCCCTCATCTCATTTCCAAAAATTGCTCCCCAAATTCAATGCTTAATTCCAAGCATACAAACTGTATTTGTTACTGTTGTTGTGAGAGAGCTTTCTAAACTGACCCCTATTACTGCAGTTCATTCACCCTAAAATTTGTTGAACAGTATGACAATACCATTTAGAATAAGAGTTGGTGGAAGCACTCCGTTGGTTACGACGACGAGGGTTCCGGTTGATCCGATCAACGGAACAGCCTGCACGTGAAATTAACGTGTGAGTGGCTGAGCACTCCACAGACACGTGTACCCTTAACGTAGTTCTCGGGGATATTCAGCGTGACACAGAGAGTGACAAGGCCGGCCCTTTGAAATACAGGTACAACAGAAACAGGAAGTAAGAGTGAGAGAAAGTTGTGGTGAAAGAGTAAAGCAGGGATCACCACCATCCCCTGCCGGAGCTTCGTGGAGCTTTTAGGTGTTTTCGCTCAATAAACACTCACAACGCCTGGTCTGGGAATCGAAACCGCGATCCTACGACCGCGAGTTCGCTGCCCTAACCACTGGGCCATTGCAACCCCACAGAATAAGAGTTATGAGAGCATTGGATGGAATGTGTTTTGAGTTCTGGGTTCAAATCCCACCTAGATCAATTTTGCCTTTTGTATTTCCGGGAGTTGATAAAGTACCACATAGGATGGTAGGATTAACCTATAGCCTGGTTCAACACTATTGCATGGTCCATGAGGGCCTGTAACAGTCTGTTCTGTTGTTGTATTTGGGCTCAGTTTGTTGTTTGAAAAAATTTAATCCCTCCCTTTCAGTTTTAGATGCTCTGTTAAAAATTATGGGTAACATAAAAAGGTTGTTGAAACTCAAGGTTGTACCTGACATTGAGTCAGCTGTAGTAGTTTGAAGTAACTTTATTATTGGGCCATAAATAGTGATAAATTAGTCACCTTATTTTATAATTAAAATGCACTGGTATACAAAAGGCATATCGGTATGCTTATACATTTACATTTTATACATACACACCCAAATAAGGGTGTGTGAGTGTGTAAGAGTGGTGGCCCATTTCATTCAAACAATTTTCAACAAAAGTTTGACTATGGACGTTACTAGTTCAACTGTTGACAACTGAAAGAATTCAGATTTGACAATGTCTAGACTATTGTACCTGGTGACAGACCAGGCAGTAATTGTCTGTCACCAGCTTCTGTCATATGCATGGATCTTGTTGCACTATTTTGGTAAATGGTTGATCAATGACAACTTCCTACTCATTGTAGTGGCTGAAAATTCCACAGACATTAGTGTATTTCATCCTTTAGCATTCGGTTTACTCTGTCAATGCAATGCTTATGTTCTTTACATTGTTTTATATTAACATGCATTATCTTCTAGCTTTGAAATATTTGTTCATCACCATCATCGTTTAACGTCCGTTTTCTGTGCTAGTACGGACCTGGGTCTGGGAAGCCAGGAGGCTGCACCAGGCTACAGTCTGATCTGGCAGTGTTTCTACAGCTGGATGCCCTTCCTAACGCCAACCATTCTGTGAGTGTAGTGGGTGCTTTTTATGTGTCACCAGCACAGAAGCCAGTCAAGGTGGTGCTGGCATTGACCACGTTTGGATGGTGCTTTTTACGTTCCACCGGCACAGAAGCCAGTCAAGGTGGCACTGGCTTCAGCCACGTATGATTGTTTATTTTTGACATTAAAGGGTAGGTGTGAGAGGCTGAATCTGGCCAGTTTGAACATAAAACAGGTAGAATATTTGGGCCAGTTTAAATGGTAAAGGGTAAACCATGTTTGAATATCCTTCGTATCTAAGACAAAACCATTAAAAAGTATGTGAAAAATTGTTTCCAGATAAAAGACATTTATTTGGATCCTTCTGTCAATTTCTAAATGTTCGGTATTTCTCTTTGTTAGCTTAATTAAATGCCTGTCTTTCTCTCTCACTTTTAGAAAACAACAAGTCAATTATTTTAGTTCTGGAACAAAATTTAACTGGTTTCTATCACTGAATTTTGGCAAAGCCTCTGTTTTTTTTGAGTTAAACACAAGTACACTTCCATTCCTTCTCATACACGTATGTATACATATACCTACAAACATGTACACATATATACTAACACATGCACACATCCACTTACACACATGAATGTATGTGGCAGACTCTCCTGTTGTAAATGATAGATGAGGGTTCTGCAATTTGTGGGACAACCTGCATAGATGATCTGTTTACAGTGATCAAGTGTTTGTGCTGTATGTTAGCTCACTCCCTTTGTCAAATGGACACTACCTGTACAGGTGTATGGTGCACCACGTAGTGATTGCAAAGCAATGTGAAATGGTTTTGCTCAAGAACACAACACGCTCCCTGGTCTGGGTGTCAAGACCCTGGTCTTGTGATTGTTAGTGCAATAATTAGTATCACCAGGCCATGTACCTCCGTATATATGCACACACACACACATCATCGTTCATCATCGTTTAACGTCCGCTTTCCATGCTAACATGGGTCGGACGATTTTGACTGAGGACTGGCGAACCAGATGGCTGCAGCAGGCTCCAATCTTGATCTGGCAGAGTTTCTACAGCTGGATGCCCTTCCTACTGCCAACCACTCCGAGAGTGTAGTGGGTGCTTTTTACGTGCCACCGGCTTGGGGGCCAGTCAGGCGGTACTGGCTTACGTGCATATATGCATTAACCCATGTGTACATAAACTTACACTTTTATACATACACATAGATTTCGTTTTTGGTTCCCCATTGAAATCTTCTGACAACGTCTACTCCTTTAGCACTGAGATCTTTGAGAGCCAAACAGTCCTCGACTGAGTCTCCTGTCTCCTTGATCTCTATTCCAGGTAAGACATTCATGTCATTGGTAATGGTGGTGATAATAAGAGGTTGTATTTCTCCTAGTTCTCGTCTTCAGGTTGTCTTTCTCGTGTCCATATAAACCACATTCCCACACAAGTCACCACCAGGTGGCATAATCATCAACTGTATTGTTCTTCAGATCAGACCTGACCTTCTATTTTCCCGGTCACTTGATTGAGCTATTTTTTGAAGAGCACATGTACTACACACACACACACACACACACACACACACACACACACACATGTTTACATGCAAATATGTGCACACATGCACATATGTTATGCATTTCTGAAATATATAATAAATACCTCAACTTATGTCATTCTAAGTTAGGTCATTTTTGACCTTATGTTTTTACTTTTAAAAAAAAATAATGCCAGTATTTTGAAAAGTAATTCTTCAAAAATGATTTAGTTTTAGCTTGAATTCCTTATTCCTAAAACTTTTACTTCAAGTACTATCTTAGTTGTAGTTGAACACAGTCACCTGGTCTTTGGGGCGCTTCAACACTCAGGCCTGGTCCCCAGTCAGAGGGTAACTTTTTCTCAATAGTCATGGTTGTCCTTTTACTGCTAAGCTATATGACCTTTGGGGGTCCACATATGTTGTTGCTAAAATGTTTCTGTTCAATAAACTGGTTAGCCCTTTCGTTACCATATTTCTGTTGAGATGTGTTTCTTTCAATCAATTTTAAATATTACAAAGAGTTTAGTAAAATAACTTCATTATTATTAAGCTAGTGTTAGGGAACATAAATTGTGACTAAGGTTTTGTGGAAGATTTTAATTCAGAACTTTTGAAAACAAAACATTTGTACTACAGAGCCAGAGGCACTTTCATCCAGGTTAGTATCAAAAGGATTAAAGTTCTACAACCCACAAAGTATTTTAACAATTTTTTTTGGTACAATTCCTAAAATTTGTTTCTAAAAATATAATTGGATTTTTTAAACATCAGTTGACTGAGGGTCCGCATGAGTAAAATAGGAATTGAAGTAGTTCATAAGTAAAAGTGGTTGTGAACCACTGCATTAACCCATTAGCATTTAAACTGGCCATATCATGCCCAAACATTCTACATGTTTTTATGTTCATACTGGCTAGATCTGGCCTCTCACACCTATCCTATGATATCATCATCATCGTTTAATGTCCGCTTTCCATGCTAGCATGGGTTGGACGGTTCAACTGGGGTCTGGGAAGCCAGAAGGCTGCACCAGGCCCAGTCTGATCTAGCAGTGTTTCTACGGCTGGATGCCCTTCCTAACGCCAACCACTCCGAGAGTGTAGTGGGTGATTTTATGTGCTACCGACACAGGTGCCAGACGAGGCTGGCGAACGGCCACGCTCAGATGGTGCTTTTTATGTGCCACCGACACAGCACGCTTGGATGGTGTTTTTTATGTGCCACCGACAGGTGCCAGACGAGGCTGGCAGACGGCCTCGCTCGGATGGTGTTTTTATGTGCCACCGACACAGGTGCCAGATGAGGCTGGCGAACGTCCACGATCGGATGGTGTTTGTTACGTGCCCACAGCACGGAGGCCAGTCGATGCGGTACTGGCTACGGCCACGTTCGGATGGTTTTCTTGTGTGCCACCGGCACTGGTACCACAAAGATACAAATTCCATTGATGTTCATCTATTTTGATTTGTTATCCTATAATATCATCATCATCATCATCGTTTAACGTCTGCTTTCCATGCTAGCATGGGTTGGACGGTTTGACAGAGGACTGGTGAACCAGATGGCTGCACCAGGCCCAGTCTGATCTGGCAATGTTTCTACGGCTGGATGCCCTTCCTAACGCCAACCACTCCGTGAGTGTAGTGGGTGCTTTTTACGTGCCACCCGCACAGGTGCCAGACGAGTCTGGCAAACGGCCACGATCGGATGGTGCTTTTTACGTGCCACCGGCACGAGGCCAGTTGGGGCGGCGCTGGCAATGGCCACGGATGGTTCTCTTACATACCACCGGCACTGGTATCACAGCTGCAATTTCCATTGATGTTGATCGATTTTGATTCTCATGATCGATTTAGAACATCCATCTTACACTCTTGGTAATATTTTACCAAACACTTCACATATCATCCTTTCATAATTGTTCCTAGGGATTGAACTCTTACTAGTCTCTACCAACACAGTTTCTAAAGCTACATCACTTATAAATAAAGAAGATTTAATTTTAATGGCCATTGTCCTCTCTCATTATTTTGCTGACTTAATCTCCTGTCTGTTAGTGATTTATTATTGTCTGTGATGAGACTATTCACTCTATACTTAATGTTTGTATTGCAACTGTTGTTATTTTTATCATGGCCTGTGTCATGCTTAACCTCAATTCATTTGTCCAGACTGAATCTAGCCAGTAATTTTCATATAGGATAGTAATAATCTTCTTACAGATTCCTCTGAAAAATACCAAAGTTTGGTCTTTGCTCCAAGTATATATTGGGTTTCAAAGTATTGAATAGTATATTTATAAGTTCTTACAGTTGTCCCCTTTTGGTGTTTATAATCCTCATCATCATATTATTATTATTATAGGAGTGGCTGTGTGGTAGGTAGCTTGTTTACCAACCACATGGTTCTGGGTTTAGTCCCACCGTGGGCAAGTGTCTTCTACTATAGCCTCGGGCCGACCAATGCCTTGTGAGTGGATTTGGTAGACGGAAACTGAAAGAAGCCCGTCGTATATATATATATATATATATATATATATATATATGCGTGTGTGTGTTTGTGCGTCTGTGTTTGTCCCCCTAGCATTGCTTGACAATCGATGCTGGGGTGTTTATGTCCCCGTTACTTGGCGGTTCGGCAAAAGAGACCGATAGGATAAGTATGGGCTTACAAAGGAATAAGTCTCGGGGTCGAGTTGCTCGATTAAAGGCGTTGCTCTAGCATGGCCGCAGTCAAATGACTGAAACAAGTAAAAGAGTAAAAGAGTATCTATTTTCCATGCCAGTATGAGTTGGACAGGTTGTCTCAGTTAAAGTTACTTCCTCAATTATATACATATTTGTTATATTGTAGTTAGCTCTAGGTCAGGCTTGACTGAGCAAACTTATTATTGAAAACATTCCCTCAACCATCCCACTTTCAGACTTGAGTATACAACTGTGACCTTCCTGTTTTAAGACAATAGGTTGTGATTTGAGGAGATTTGGTTGTTTCTTACAATAGGTCAAGTGACTATTTAGTGTTCCCACTCTGTTTATTTATTTTTTTGAGGTGAGTCAAGAGTATGTATATAAATCCAATTTTTGGATTTTTTTTTCCTTGTCACGAAATGCTTCAACTGGATTGCGCTTCTAGTAATTAATGAATCATGTTGTGACTTAGCCCCATTGCTTTAACCAGACTTCTCACCTGATTGTTAGGAAATCAGAGAAGTTAGCACTATTTCTTTCTCCCACCTTGTTTATCTGCAGTGTATTTTTATTCCTCTTTAGTTATTTCCTAGTACTGTGTGACTAATACAACATAGTTATATAATTAAAACCTGGAAAGTACAGCTGATTTACAATCCCCCACCTTCCCTCTTTGTTGATCACAGATCAAATTACTTTGTCTGATGTTGAAACACAGCAGAACTGAGGAAGGTGAGAAGTCCCTTGGTTAGATACAGGGACGTTCTGACAAATGATATCAGTTATTGTAATGGGTATGGGTTAGTTTGGAAACTAGTATCATTATAGATGAAAAGGAGGGAGATTTAATAGCAGATTGGAAATATTTTGGTAACATTACAGAGGGAGCTGGTTTGAGGAAAGGGTCTACAAAAAAACGAGGTTCCAAGAAATGTCTCTACATGCAAGATGTAGCAACTAAACCTCCCTCAAACTACATTCTACTGTGTTGTAAAATATATTTGCATAATGTAGTCTGAGGGTTAAAATGACCAAGGTTTGAATTCCTTTAATTAGGGTTTTGATCGATCAGTCCTTTTTACATTCGCACAATGTGGGTAGCATTCTGATCCATGGGTTGTGAGTTCATATTTCCCTTGTCACTCACACTTGTTTTGTTTCATCTCAACACAAACGGAATGACTGACTTCATTATCCTTGGAAAGTTCTGTACGATGGCCAACATCTCATTAATTAAAACTGGTGTTCTTTTTTTGGCTTGTTTATCTTTCCGCTTCTCGTTAATAAAGCCAGAGTAGGCTATTATTAATGTCGTCATTAACTTCTGGTTCATTAAGAGAGTGAGAGACATTGTTTTGTCAATACACAGTAGAAAATGTTTGCAATATTGACATGTCCAGAGGTGGTGAGCTGGCAGAAGCACTAGCATACTGGACAAAATGTTTAGCAGCATGTTCTGAGTTCAAATTCTGCTGAGGTCAACTTTGCCTTTCATCCTGTTGGGGGGTCAGTAAAAGAAGAAACCAGTTGAGCACTGGGGTCAATGTAATTGACTTAGTCCCTCCCCCCCAAAATTGCTGGCTTTGTGCCAAAATTTGAAATCACTATTGACATGTTCAGTAAAACACAATATTATGGTGAGGCCCTTTTTTTTTTTTAACCGATTAGTATTCAGTAATTTCAGAGTAGGCGTAAGTTGATTACATTGACACCAGTGTCCAACTGGTACTTTATTGAAGTAAGGCGGCGAGCTGGCAGAAACGTTAGCACGCCAGGTGAAATGCCTAGCGGTATTTCGTCTGCCGTTACGTTCTGAGTTCAAATTCCGCCGAGGTCGACTTTGCCTTTCATCCTTTCAGGGTCGATAAATTAAGTACCAGTTACGCACTGGGGTCGATGTAATCAACTTAATACCTATGTCTGTCCTTGTTTGTCCCCTCTGTGTTTAGCCCCTTGTGGGTAATAAAGAAATAGGTACTTACTTTATTGACCCCAAATGGATGAAAGGCAAAGTCGACCTCAGCAGAATTTGAACTCTGAATGTAAAGACAGATGAAATGCTGCTAAGTATTTTGCTCGGTGTGCTAACAATTCTGCCAACTTGCTTCCCTAGCATATTTAGGTTATTGGCATAACAATTGTCCCAGTATATAGCAAAATTCAAAATATATTTCTTTCAATTAAGACATCAAAACTGTTGCATTATTTCGCTGTTTCTTATCCAATTCTTTTGCAGAGTTGATGGCATGACTGGCATACAATCTTTTACTTTATAATTTCAGGTATTTAGTGGATACCAAGTGGTTAAAGCAGTGGAAAAAATATGTTGGATTTGATAGCTGGGACTCCTATAGCGCTGGAGATCAAAGTGCTAATCCCGGCCCTATTGACAACAAGACATTATTCAAAGGTGAGCTTGTTTTTTTTTCTTTTGTTGTTTCAAAGAACCTGACATTGATATTTCCAGTTGGTTGATATGATTTTTGGAAAGATATTTGCCTCTACATCCATCTCTAACTATTTGTCACTCTCTCCTTAAACTCTAATGAACTTATCCATCTGTCATTCCTAAACTTCTCTCTGTATTTTCTCTTATATTCCCTTTCTTGTACATTGAGAGTACACTTTGAGAGCTTATCATCATTATTGCCTTCTTCCAGCTTTATATACTGCAGAGTAGCTAAGTATCTCCTCTACAGCATCACACCTGTGCCTGCCCTCTATTGTGCTTTAACCTCTCGACACCAGGCATAAAGCCTCCTCCCTCTCTACTGGACCCTCCTCTCAGTTGAGGGTCTTTGTATTGCAAGCCACTTTGTGGCCTCACCGCTACTGCTGTTACAAAAAAAAGACATTCACTATGTTTTTTAAAATGGTTGTTATTAGGATGGGCATCTAGCCATAGAAATTGTACCAAATCAGACATTGGAACTTGATGCGGTCCTTCAGCCATTAGATGTCACTGTGGGTCGGGCAAGACTTGTGGAGGGACTATATCTGTTCTTGAGAGGGGACCTAATCCATTGCCCTTGTTTTAACACAAGCACTAGGAGCTCTTTAACTGATTCCCCTCTGTTGTAAACATTTAGACCAAATCAATGGTTTGGAGAAAATTGATGAGATCTCCTCTTTTCTTGACCAGTCTTAGATGTCTGCAAAATGACCTGGTGCTGCTCTGCTCTTCTTGTCATCTTGTCAACTGTCATCTTGAAATTGTTCAGTTGTATTTTCATTAAGGAATCTCTGCATTAATGTTCTAAAAGTTCTCTCTATAAATTGGGTTCAGTCCCACTGCATACCATCTTGGGCTAGTGTCTTCTACTATAGCCTTGGGTCAACCAAAGCTTTGTAAGTGAAGTTTGGTGGACAGAAATTGAAAGAAGCCTGTCATGTGTATGTGGTGTTGACATCACATGATAATTGTGTCTGTCATTGTCATACAAGCAGTGATGCATGTTTCTGATATTCTGTGAAAGCCTGCAAGGCCATGGAGAAATATTATTACTTTGCTTGGAAACAGGTGAGGTTTGGCGAAAGGAAGGGTGTCCAGCTATTGAAAAATCAACCTTAAACTCCATCTGACCCATGTAAACCTGGAAAAGTGGATGCATTTACACATGGACACCACTCAAGCTTTCCTCCTTTCACTCAAATAAAATGCAAGGTAACCATGAATCTCCTTCACAACAGTGAGCCTGTTCCTGCTCCTCTCAATCACACTTGAATCTTTTGACACCTTGCTTAAAGCAACTATGCTATTTTCCTTGCTCCCTCTCAGTTGAAGGGGCTCCCCAGTCTTACATGATACAAGCTGGCCTCACTAAGTGATTGGCATTAGGAAGAACATCCGGTTGTAGGGGTCCATGCCAAAACTGAATCATTAGAGTATCATAGATTGCCTCCAATCCTTTGGATCCAGTCAAAATGTCCAGCCTTAGGGTGGAAAATTTTGACTGGATCCAAAAATCATATATATACATATTTGAAAAAAATGAATAGAACTGGCTTTCCTGATGATTAGATATTTGACCATTTATAAACATTTAACCTTTTCATTACTGTATTCATTTGAGAGGCTCTGTGTTTCTTTCAATTATTTTAAATATAACAAAGAATTTAATAAAATAACTTAGTTACCATTCAGCTAGTGTTAGGAACATAAATTGTGACTAAGGTTTGGTGGAAGATTTTAATTCAAAACTTTATGAAAACAAGACATTTGTACTACAGAGCCAGAGGCGCTTTTGGCCGGGTTGGTAACGAAAGGGTTAATTATTAAAGCGGAAAAATTATCAGATAAACCATCCCTATTCATTATTTTTTTCAAATATTTAATGCTATACCAAAGACTTTCTAATTCCACTAAATATATATATATATGTATATATATAAAGGGATTACAATATTTATGATATTTATGTTGTATTGAAACAATTGTAACTATAGAATGAAAAATAATACCATAAATTCCTGTTTTTGTTTTAATGTACACAGACAGCTCGAAAGTAATTAAACATCACCCTTTTCAAAAGGTTTATTTGTAGAAACAAAATGTCATTTGTGCGTACAAATGCTTCATCTGGTATTTAGTAGGTCTGCTTTGTGCACTTTTAATGGTTTAACCTGTCTTGGCATTGTAATAATGAGTAGTGTCTGCTTAGATAAAATGGGCTTAATGAGGGATGTCTGTTTACTTTTGAGGTGTGCGTGTGTGTGTGTGTGCTCTTTTGTTCTTTTACTTGTTTCAGTCATTTGACTGTGGCCATGCTGGAGCACCACCTTGAAGTGTTATAATTGAACAAATCGACTCCAGGACTTATTTTTGAAGCTTAGTACTTATTATATCGGTCTCTTTTGCTAAATTGCTAAGTTACGGGGACGTAAACATACCAACACCAGTTATCAAGTGGTGACAGGGGTAGACACACACACACACATGACGGGCTTCTTTCATTTTCTTATTTCTTTATTGCCCAGAAGGTGCTAAACATAGAGGAGACAAACAAGGACAGACAAAGGGATTAAGTCGATTACATCGAACCCAGTGCATAACTGGTACTTAATTTATCGACCCCAAAAGGATGAAAGGCAAAGTTGACCTCGGTGGAATTTGAACTCAGAACGTAACAGCAGACGAAATACTGCTAAGCATTTCGCCCGGCGTGCTAACGATTCTGCCAGCTCACCGCCTTCTTGCAGTTTCTGATTACCAAATCCACTCAAGGCTTTGGTTGGCCCTTGGCAATAGTAGAAGACATTTGCTCAAGGTGCCATGCAGTGTAGCTTAACCCAGAATCGTGGTAGTGAAACAAGCCTCTTACCACACAGCCACAACTGTGCCTATATATATATATATATATATATATATGTACACACACACACACACACACTTGGAGTGGTTGGCGTTAGGAAAGGCATCCAGCTGTAGAAACTTTGCTAGATCAGATTGGAGCCTGGTGCAGCCTTCTGGCTAGCCAGTCCTTAATAAAACCGTCCAACCCATGCCACCATGGAAAGTGGATGTTAAATGACAATGATGATGATGATGATATATGAATGTAAGTATAATAATGACTCCCTGTGTTTCATTAACTACAGTATGGTCGGGACCACATGCATACTGTCTCTTAGTTTATATCAATATCACATGATCAACCAGACTATTGGATGTTGTTAAACATCACTAGTCACAATGTGCTTTGCATTGTTTTAGCTTTCAAATGACACCACCCTGCCAGCCAGGCAAACAGGCCAGCATTTCCCCTGATCGGAAAGTTATTCTGTCTCAGGGTTGCTCATTTACACCTGAGTGGAGTGGAGCAGTGGGAAATGAAGTGTTTTGCTCAAGAACACAGCATGCCATCTGGTCCAGGAATCGAACCCATGATCTAGCGATCGTGGGTGCAGTGCCTTAACCACTGTGCCATGTGCCTTCACTTATATCGATACAGATTCTGTAGATTTGAGTAGGAAACATGTAGAATAGTTTTAGATTTAATTTACACTGGAAACTTGGTCTAAAAAACTGGGTTTGTTTAGGATTGTAATGTAATTTTGAAACAGTATGTTTTCTTCCTCTTAATTGCAATCTGGACAAATGTCTTCTACTATAGCTATTTCTTTACTAACCACAAGGGGCTGAACATAGAGTGGACAAACAAGGACAGACAAACGGATTAAGTCGATTACATCGACCCCAGTGCGTAACTGGTACTTAATTTATCGACCCCGAAAGGACGAAAGGCAAAGTCGACCTCGGCGGAATTTGAACTCACAACCTAGCGACGGGCGAAATACAGCTAAGCATTTCGCCCGGTGTGCTAACACTTCTGCCAGCTCGCCACCTTAATGTCTTCTACTATAGCCCCAGGCTAACTTGACTGATCACGTGCAAGTGGAACTGGTTGACAGAAAGTGTGTAGAAATTGTTTAAGCAAAAGAAATGGTGTCATTGTTTATGCTCTCCAGTAAACAAATGTCCCATAGTTCTGTGGATATGTGAAGGCCAGTGGAATAGAAAGTAGGGGCTGGCAATAGGAACAGAAGCTGTCTGTAGAAAGTCTGTTTCAGTAACATTTTCAAGAGTGGCTGTGTGGTAAGTAGCCTGTCTACCAACCACATGGTCCAGGTTCAGTCCCACTGTGTGGCACCTTGGGCAAGTGTCTTCTACTATAGCCTCGGGCCGACCAAAGCCTTGTGAGTGGATTTGGTAGACGGAAACTGAAAGAAGCCTGTCGTATATATATATGTATATGTGTGTATATGTTTGTGTGTCTGTGTTTGTCCCCCCTAGCATTGCTTGACAACCGATGCTGGCGTGTTTACGTCCCCGTCACTTAGCGGTTCGGCAAAAGGGACCGATAGAATAAGTACTGGGCTTACAAAGAATAAGTCCCGGGGTCGATTTGCTCGACTAAAGGCGATGCTCCAGCATGGCCGCAGTCAAATGACTGAAACAAGTAAAAGAGTAAAAGAGTAAAGAGAGAGTATGGGGAGATGGATGTAAAAGCCATGATAATCACACACACACACACACACACACACACACACAGGTGCAGGCATGGTTGTGTGGTAAGAAGCTTGCTTCCCAAACACATGGTTTCGGGTTCAGTCCCACTGCATGGCACTCTGGGCAAGTGACAAATACTATAGTCCCAGGTCAACCAAGTCCTTGCAAGTGGATTCGGTTGACGGAAACTGTCTTTGTGTGTATGTCCCTTCACTGCTTACAACTGGTGTTGGTTTGTTTATGTCCCTGTAACTTAGCATTTGGCAAATGATGATAAAATAAGTACTGAGGTTTGACTTGTTCAGCTAAAATCCTTCAAGGTGGAGCTACAACATGACCCCAATCCAATGAATGAAACAAATTATATCTTTGATCTCAAAGATGGTGTTAAAAATGGCAACCTTTGAGCTACATCTTCATCTTGAGGAAGTGATGGAAGTTCAAAGGTGCTAAATCTGGCAAATAGGGCAGGTGCGGAAATGATATCATGTTGTTTTTGGTGAGAAACTCACTCGTGAAGGGAGCTTGGTCACAAGGTGCATTGTCGCCGTGAAGAATCCAATCTTTTGCCCTCCATAGATCTGGTAGCTTTTACCAAATGTCCTCCTTCAACCGCTTCAAAATGCCATTGATTCCCATGCACAAGCTGGTGAATTTTTTCCGCATTTCTGGAGGTGACACTTTTGGCAGGTCTTTCACATCACTCATCTTCCAGGAACGTTCTTGCACTTTTGAAGCACCTGTACCACTTGATACATTGCATATGACCTCTTGCCCCACCACCATAAGACTACCGACATGTGCTCAGTGTCTCTGTAGCAGACTTCTCAAGTTTAATGCAAAATTTCACATTAGCTCTTTGTTCTGACTTCCTGTCCATAACAGAATTCACAGACTACAGTATTATATACATTACCACCAAAAGCACAAATTTCACAACTGTAGCAAACTGCAATGTCACTCACCACAGTGCCTCATGAAGGTCACTACTAGCTCTCACTGCCCACGCAACCGTGTACTCCCATCTGTTGGCGTGCTACAGTATTAGTCCGGGAACTTTTTGATACTATATATTGTAGAGTGTATAGTTTATTGAAGCCTATTTTTTTATCTTACAATTTGCATTTCGTACCTGTGACCTTCATCCCTGTTTTCACTTGAAGGTTTGCAGATAAGTGAAACTCTAGATAAAAATACAGTTTCGATAAACTAACACACGCACAATGTAACAGGGGAAGAGGCTGCCTTCGCTAGACTGTCTGATGAGGTCTAGCAAGTTGAAACTTCAGTGTCACTTTCAACTTTTCCCTTGTGAAAGACAATAAATAAGTACTCCAGCTGTAGAAACTCTGCCAGATCAAGATTGGAGCCTGGTGCAGCCATCTGGTTTGTCAGCCCTCAGTCAAATTGTCCAACCCATGCTAGCATGGAAAGTGGACATTAAATGATGATGATGATGACTACTAAAAGTATTGAGTAATCTTTTGGTTTAATGTTAAGTTGATTTTATAATATATTTCAACATAAAATGCACGTAAAATGCACCAATCCAATCGTGGCCGTTGCCAGCCTCGCCTGGCACCTGTGCAGGTGGCACGTAAAAAGCACCCACTACACTCACGGAGTTGTTGGCGTTAGGAAGGGCATCCAGCTGTAGAAACACTGCCAGATCAGACTGGAGCCTGGTGCAGCCTTCTGGCTTCCCAGATCCCCGGTCCAACCGTCCAACCCATGCTAGCACGGAAAACGGACGTTAAACGATGATGATGATAAGAACAAGCATTGATATAATACATAGGCACATGTGTAAGTGCTTAATGGGCTGGCATTGTGGAATGATTCTGTATTTCATGCACTGTATGTGTAACATTAACCCTTTTGATGCCAACCTGGTTGAAACCACCTCTGGCTCTGTAGGACAAATATCTTGTTTCCAAAAGTTCTGAATTAAAATCTTCCACCAAACCCTAGTCACAATTTATGTTCCTAACGCTAGCTTAATGGTAACTAAGTTATTTTACTAAATTTTTCGTTATATTTAAAGTAATTGAAAGAAACACAGAGCATCTCAACAGAAATATGTTAACAAAAAGGTTAACGAGATTTACTTCTTTATTAATATTAATGTAACAATAAAGTGGCAAGTTGGCAGAATTGTTTGCACGCCAGACAAAATGCTTAGTGGTATTTCGTCTGTCTTTATGTTCTGAGTTCAAATTCCACCGAGGTCAACTTTGCCTTTCAAATTTTTAGGGGTTGAGAAAATAAGTACTAGCTAGCACTAGGGTTGATGTAATTGGCTTAACCCTCTCCCCTAAAATTGCTGGCTTTGTGGCCAAAATATGAAACCAATATTAATGTAGCCTCAAAGTGGCAGGCTGGCAGAATTGTTAGCACGCCGGGCAAAATGCTTAGCAGTATTTCATCTGCCGCTATGTTCTGAGTTCAAATTCCGCCGAGGTCAACTTAGCCTTTCATCCTTTCGGGGTAGATTAAATAAGTACCAGTTACGCACTGGGGTCGATGTAATCGACTTAATCCTTTTGTCTGTTCTTGTTTGTCCTTTCTATGTTTAGCCCCTTGTGGGCAATAAAGAATTAAGAATTGTCAGCATACCAGACAAAATGCTTAGTAGCATTTCACCCGTCTTTACATTCTGGGTTGACTTTGCTTTACATCTTTTTGGGGGTCAATAAAATAAATACCAGTTGAGCATGGAAGTCAGTGTAACCAATTTAGTCCCTTCCCTTGAAATTGCTGTCCTTCTGCCAAAACTTGAAATCAATATTAATGTAACCTATTTTTTTTCCCTTTTGTCTTTTTAAAGAGGATATGTGTACATTGAAAGAGCATCTGATTGATGAACTTGATTATGTCTTACTACCAACTGAAGGATGGAATAAACTTGTATCTTGGTATGGAACTGTTGAAGGACAGGTATTGTAGCCCTTTTTATCAGTTGCTGTTGTTAGCCACATTTGAATTTTACCAGAAGGAAATTGAATGTATTTACTGTTTAAACCCTTAAGTGTTCACATTATTCTGCCAAAATTAATGCTTTTTTATCCACATCGTTTTGAACTAAACATGCATTATCTTGTAGTTATGAGATTTTGATGAGGTAGCTGTTAATTTTTAAAATGATATTGTAGGGTTGGTGTGAGAGACCAGATCTGGCCAGTTTGAACATAAAACAGGCAGAATACTTTTGGCCGGATATGGCCGGTTTAAATGCTAATGGGTTAAACCCTTAGCATTCGGTTTTCTCTGTCAAATCCTGTATTATCTCATAGCTTTGAGATTTCAATATGTAATTGTTTGTTTTAAGAATGACATTGTTGGGAGATGTGAGAGGCCGGTTCTAGCCAGTTTGAACTGAAAACGGATAAAGTATTTGGGCCAGGTATCGCATGTTTAAATGCGGTTATACCAACCTTTTAAAACTGCTTTACTGCAATGAGCTGGCAGAAACGTTAGCACGCCGGGCGAAATGCGTAGCTGTATTTCGTCTGTCGTTACGTTCCGAGTTCAAATTCCACTGAGGTTGACTTTGCCTTTCATCTTTTCGGGGTCGATAAATTAAGTATCAGTTACGCACTGGGGTCGATGTAATCGACTTAATCCCTTTGTCTGTCCTTGTTTGTCCCCTCTGTGTTTAGCCCCTTGTGGGTAGTAAAGAAATATATATATATATACAAGTCCTGTTGGGGTTAATAATTTAGTCTTCAATTATTGTCTGAAAAAAAAATATTGGTTAGTCATGTCTTGGAACACCTGTAGTGATAGGTCTCCTGGGACGAAATGGCAACAGCAATCACTGTTTCATGTTGAATAATTTCCCTCTAAAACTAGATGGCAGTTTATAAAGGATCACTTTGATCCGATAACTTCACTTAAATCAGTTAAAATTTTCAGGATCATCTGCTGAGCTGCAGAATCTAAGAATAATATTCCAAAATAGCTGAAACTAAAATACATTGCAAGAATTTGAAAAACCAAAGCAAATCTCCATCATAAGCACATACACACACACACACATGCACACACACCTTATTTACTTACTATAATCTTTCATCTCAAGAATATTCAATCAAAGACATTCCCATGCAAGTTGTGTTCTTCATTGCTAATCTTCTGTGAAAACCTTTCTGGTCATCAGCATCATCGTTTAACGTCCGTTTTCGATGCTAGCATGGGTTGGACGGTTCGACTGGGGTCCAGGAGGCTGCACCAGGCTCCAGTCTGATCTGGCAGTGTTTCTACAGCTGGATGCCCTTCCTAACGCCAACCACTCCGTGAGTGTAGTGGGTGCTTTTTACGTACCACCAGCACAGGTGCCAGGGGAGGCTGGCAACGGCCATGAATGGTTGGTGCTTTTTATGTGCCACCAACACGGAAGCCAGTCAAGGCGGCGCTGGCATCAACCATGTATGGATGGTGCTTTTTACGTCCCACCGGCACAGGTGCCAGGGGAGGCTGGTAACGGCCACGAACGGTTGGTGCTTTGTACGTGCCACCGGCATGGAAGCCAGTCAAGGCGGCGCTGGCATCGGCCACGTGTGGATGGTGCTTTTTACGTGCCAGGGTAGGCTGGCAACGGCCACTATCGGTTGGTGCTTTTTACGTGCCACTGACAACCTTACTTGGAAACGGTGAAGGTTGGTATTAGGAAGAGAGCGTCTGGCCCTAGAAAATCTTTCTCTACAGAATTTTGTCCGACTCCTGCAATCACGGATAAGTGAGCATTAAAAATATGGTTCCCACTAGAGTACTTATCAACTGATAATCACTTCGTCTACCTTCTTTTATGAAGTAACAAACACAGGTACACAGGTCTTTTGTCACTTCACATACTTCTGTCGGTGATAAACATAACAATGTAAAATGATTATGAATATTCATTAGTCTTGTATTTATATCTGCGACAACATTGTACCGTAGATTTTCGGCTTGTTTTCTGAAACTGTGTTTGTATGTCAAGGTTGTGAATTTTCACGGAAAAAGAAAAAAGTTTTCTAGACTTACATGCGGCGGGTATCAAGATTTTGATTAAGAAACTTTCATTTTAGACAAGTTTCACAGAAATATGTTAATATATAAATTCACAGCATATCATCTCTGTAATTAGTAATTATCTTTACTTAGTGTCAAAACTGTTCCTCATCATTCATATGTCCAGTTTTCTTAACTGGCATGGGTTGGACAGTTTGACCAGAGCTGCACTAGGTTCCAGTTTGATTTGGCTTTGTTTCTACGGCTGGGTGACCTACCTAACACCAATCACTTTACGGTGTGCTGGGTGCTTTTTGTGTGGTACCAACACGGGTGCTTTTCACATAGCACTATTATTTGAAGATTTGGCTGCTATTTTTAGCACTGAAATAATCCATAATTGGTTCATAAGTGCTACATCTATGTCTCCTCTCCTATAGGTACCGTGTCCCTGCTTGTAGTTGCTGTGGTATTTATAGCCACTGCCTCATTCCTAGAGTTGCTGTATATGTACCATGGCACTGTATTCCTTAGAACAGAACTGACAATCTCATAGAAAACTAAGTCAAGAAGTTCTCATTAATTTGCAACAATAATTAGTTACGTAACAGTTAATATATTAATTTATCTAAAATTAGCTCATATTTGTATATCATTACTAACAGCTGCTGTACATTGATCAGTGTATATCTAATATTTTTTTTTTTTTAACGAAATTTTGTTTTAGCAAATAATCTGAATATACTTTGTAAAATTGAAGGTGTAACTGATTTAACACTTAAGTGTTGATGCTATTTCTGAGGATGGGGGCACAAGTTTAATAAACATGAAGGAACAAACGTCTTTCTACGAGATGGTCAACATTGCTTTGTACATAAGCAGAGTTGATTCTGTCGTGAATTACAAATATGAGGAGGAGCAATTATAAACGCCACATTTAATGTTTGTTCGTCGTCATTTGACATTTGTTTTCCATGCTGACATGGGTTGGACGACAGCTTGACAGGATCTGGTGAGCCACAAAGCTGCATCAAGTTCCGATGTCAGTTTTGGCATGGTTTTTACGGTTGGATACCCTTAATGCTAATCACTTTTTTTGTGGGGTAGGTGGGTGTTTGGACATCAGCACTAATGGGGTTACCAAGTAACCTGCAGGGCAGAGGGGAAAAAAGGGAAAAAACCCATTACTAAGTGGTGGTGTAGGTTGAAAGTCATGCCCAAGCAACACTGATGACAAAACTTCTCTATATGCAGTAGTTTTGGATTTGGGCAAGAAGAGCTTCTCTGTAAAATAAAATAAAATGATCTGTCTTCATTCATTCATTCAGCAGGGCGCATGTCGCTCCTGCTGGTGGAACTCTCTTAAGTGCTGGATTTTGTTTCAAAAGTTCACTTTGGTGGGTTGGCGAGTTTTTTTTTTTTTTTCTTAAGGCGGAATTTGATTCCAAAACACTGACAGCTGGAACAAACACAAGGTATCCAGTCTGATATTCTAAAAGTTCTGCCCAGTCCATTGTCTTAGATTGATACTTTTTTACTGAATCCCTGGAGGAAAAGCAAAGTTGTCTTTGGTGGGATTTGAACTCATATTGCAGAGAGTCATAACAAATATTATGAGGCCTTCATTCTGGTTCTCTAACAACCCACCCAATTCACTGAACACTTTACTGTTGATAATTTTTAATATAGTTATTTTCAGAGGATAATGTAGGCTTATTGTGGATTAATCATGGATTGATGTTAATCTGTTGTAGGTAGTTGTTTATTTTAGTCTCCATTTAAGATAAATTGTGGCAAGAAGGAACCTTAAGAAATTGCTTGAATTGGCAACTAAATCATCCTCAAACAACACCCTGTTGTTTTAGTCCTAGATACATTATGTCTGAAAAGACAGGATGGTCATGGTTTCAGTACATTTGATAAGCCTGCTTGTTCAGGGATGACCTGGGTTTAAATAACAAAGTAAGAATCGTTTTCTCTCAAGGCTGCAGGATTAGCCGGCATGACAGTCTGATAATATTTTATCTGAAAACCAGATTTTTAGGGAACTTGCTCAGCCTTTTTGATACAAACCTGCCTGAAACTACCTTTGGTTTTATGATATAAATTTCATGTTTAGTCTAAATTAAAACCTTTCATCAAAATTCCATGTTGATTTAGAATTTTGTGTTCCAAATACCAACATAATAATGACAGTTTTTTTCTTAAATTCTTCATTTCCAAATTTAACTGAAATGAAAGCCATATTTTTTGGCAGAAATATGGTAATGAAAGGGTTAGATATCTTTAGTTTTTGTTATACTATTTTAAGACCCCCTCCCCATACACATGTATCTTCTTTTACTTGATTTAAGTCATTGGGGTTGAAGAGTTTAGTCAAACAAACTGATCCCAGTACTTGAGTCAGATATTTATTTTGTATTTTCTTTTACCAAAATTGCTAAGTTACAGGGACATAAACAAACCAATACCAGTTAAGCAGTAGGAGTGATGACAAACACAGATGCACACATGCATGCATACACATACACACACACTCAAAAGGCTTCCACAGTTTCCCTCTACCAAATTCACTCTCAAGGTAGTAGTGGTTGGCCCATGCCTATTGCAGATGATTACACTTGCTTGAGATGTGCTGTGGGATTGAACCCAAAACAAAGCACTTACAAAGGGAGTTTCTTAAACACACAGCCATACTTCATCATCATCATCATCATTATTTAACGTCCGCTTTCCATGCTAGCATGGATTGAATGGTTCAACCGGGGTCTGGAAAGCCAGGAGGCTGTACCAGGCCCAGTCTGCCCTTCCTAATGCCAACCACTCCTTGAGTGTAGTGGGTGCTTTTTACGTGCCACCAGCATGGAGGCCATGAGGCGGCGCTGGCAATGGCCACGTTCGGATGGTTCTTTTACATGCCACCGGCACTGGTATCACAACTACAATTTCCATTGACTTTTGATCGATTTCGATTTCACTTGCCTCAACAGGTCTTTGCAAGCAGAGTTTTGTGTCCCAAGAAGGAAAGGTATGCATAAGTGGACTGGCTACATCCCAGGTAAAGGCCACGGGTTATGGTCTTACTTGTCCTGCCGGGTCTTCCCACGCACAGCATACTTCCAAAGGTCTCGGTCACTAATGTATAAAAAAATAATTCGCACAAGTTTCATGATTCATGTAATGCTTCACCTGTGTTTCATATTGGATTACTTCACGGAAAGATTAATTTCAGTTTTAACTATTCTTTCTCTCTCTTTTTTTCCCCCACTGGTTTCTGTCATTGGACAGTGGTTGTGTTAAAACATCCCCTTGAAGGGTTGTTAGTCACATCAATCTCTATCAAATGGCTGTTATGCTCTGACACACATCATCATCATCATTTAACATCTGCTTTCCATGCTGGCATGGGTTGGACAGAAGGCGGTGAGCTGGCAGATTCGTTAGCACGCCGGGCGAAATGCGTAGCTGTATTTCGTCTGCTGTTACGTTCTGAGTTCAAATTCCGCCGAGGTCGACTTTGCCTTTCATCCTTTCGGGGTCGATAAATTCAGTACCAGTTACGCATTGGGGTCAATGTAATCGACTTAATCCATTTGTCTGTCCTTGTTTGTCCCCTCTGTGTTTAGCCCCTTATGGGTAATAAAGAAACAGAAGTAAACTTCAACACAGGCACAAATGCCCCCCCACCACCACCACCACTATATGACAGGCTTCTGTAGTTTCCATTTACTAAATTTCACCTGCACTGCATTGCTCTATCCAAGGTAATAGTGATACTGAATCTAGAATTACATGGTTGCAAAGTTACGATATGTGGTCAAGTGGTTAAATCGTTGCACTCAGGATTGCAAGACTGTGATTTCGATTACCAGGCAGAGCAGTGTGTTTGTGTTGTAGAGCAAAGCACTTCATTTCGCATTGCTGCAGTTCACTCAGCTGTAAAAGGGTGACCCTACAATCGACCAGCATCCCATTCAAGGTGAATGTTGAGACCTCAGTCACTTTATATGCCATGAAAACTGGGTAACTAGCCCTGGGAGTCCCAGGACATGAGACAGCAATGCTCAGAGATTGGGGATGGTGAAAGTATACCATACAGCTTTGCCTCTACTATTGACTGTATACATTAAGTATGATACATTGATGGCTATTTTAGACTCTACCTCAGTTGGGTCTACCCAATTTGTGACTGATGGGAAGCAGGAGTGGCTGTGTGGTAAGTAGCTTGCTTACTAACCACATGGTTCCGGGTTCAGTTCCGCTGCATGGCACCTTGGGCAAGTGTCTTCTACTATAGCTTCGGGCCTACCAAAGCTTTGTGAGTGGATTTGGTAGACAGAAACTGAAAGAAGCCTGTCGTATATATGTATATGTATAGATATGTGTGTGTCTGTGTTTGTCCCCCCAACATCACTTGACAACCGATGCTGGTGTGTTTATGTCCCCGTAACTTAGTAGTTCAGCAAAAGAGAACGGTAGAATAAGTACTAGGCTTACAAAGAATAAGTCTTGAGGTCAGTTTGCTTAACTGAAGGCGGTGCTCCAGCATGGCCGCAGTCAAATGACTGAAACAAGTCAAAGAGTAGATATTTTTATTGGAAGTGTGTGTGTTTGATAAAAGCTCACATAATCTGTAAATCTAATTTGTATGATTTTTCTCTTGGGAACAGACATGGCTGTATGATTGAGAAGTTTGCTTTCCAATCATGGGGTTCTGGGTTCATTCCCACTGCATAGCACCTTGGACAGGTGTCTTCTATAACCTCAAGCCAACAAAAGCTTTGTGAGTGGATTTGGTAGCCGGAATCTGAAAAAAGCTCATTGTATGTGTGTATGTGTGTGTGACCTTGTTTTGGCATCGCTTGGTAGTTGTAAATGAGTGTCATTGTCATACAAAGAGTGTCGTTCACATCCACTATCCTGTGAGAGCATTTCTGGCCATGGGGAAATGTTAACTTGCTTGGCAACAGGAAAAAACCATCTAACTGTATAAAATATGCCTCAACAAACTCCATCTAGCCGTCTAGCCCATGCAAGCATGGAAAAGTGAATATTAATAATGACATTGAGGTTCCTTTCATTGTAAACTGATATAACTTCGTGTAAACTACATTCGTAATGATCAGACATTCCATTTGTGGCCATCTCACATTTTCTTTTTTCGTTTCTCCTTTATCAATACATCTGGGACTATATTATCCAATATGTCTTTTTTTTTTTTTGCTAAGTGACTAGGCTGTAATTTGAAGGAGATTTAGCAGTTATTTCTAGCAGGCACCTCCCATTGGCTCAGCCCATAGGTTGGTTAGGAATGTTCTGTCGTATTGTCTGTTACATTTTTGCCTTTTGTGATGTATTTAAATGAATTTAAAACGTTTTCACATGACTCACTATTAAGTTAGCTTTTTTTTTTCTTTTTTAAATGAGTCAGCAGAAGTTCGATATTTTGAGTGATTGCTATCTGGTATATTTTTAACTAAATAATATTGTCATACTTCCACAAACATGAACAGATGGCATGTCCAAACTAGTTCCTTTTGTGTAGCTAGTAGATATTCTGATGAATCAAGTTTTAATATAGCCATCTGTATATCATAGTTAATGTATATAATTTCTTTATTGCCCACAAGGGGCTAAACATAGAGGGGACAAACAAGGACAGACAAACGGATTAAGTCAATTACATCAACCCCAGTGCGTAACCGGTACTTAATTTATCGACCCTGAAAGGATGAAAGGTAAAGTCGACCTCGGCAGAATTTGAACTCAGAACGTAATGGCAGACGAAATACAGCTACGCATTTCGCCCGGCATGCTAACGTTTCTGCCAGCTCGCCACCTTAAAGTTTTAATATAGCCATCTGTCTATCATAGTTAATGTATGTACACTGTTGATAGACTAGTGACTGCAGTATTTGTCAAGAGATAACATCTCTTGTGGACTTGCTGTGTTAAAAACAATAAATATCACAGATGAAAATTCGTTCCAGCAGCAGACAGAACACACCCTGTTGGAAAAGGTTGCAAAAGACTGAAATGTCTCTGGTGCTCTTACTGGCCACTGCTAGGATGAATTATCATCTCTCTGATTTTTTCTTCTTTTAAACACAGGAAGGCCATAAAAAATGTTATCTTAGCTCAAATATTACAATAACTGGATTACCATTGACTGTATACATCAAGTATATTAAGCGACTAGAATCAACTCTGTCTACACCACATCCTTTGTGTCCGATGGCATCACTTTGTTTCCAACAATTCGGTGCGACAGCAGTGCAGAATCACTCCCCTCCGACAAGTCATCCTAACGAGACATCTGCGTTGGCTGGGTCATGCCCTCTGTCGTCAACCAGGAGAATTCATCTACGAAGCAATTGCCCCAGCTCCCCTTCAGGGTTGGCAAAAGCGATGTGGTGGACAACGAAAAAGCCTGGCTGATGACAGTCAAGGCTGATCTGGAACCCAACCTAGGCCCCCGTATCTACGGCGTTTGCTGCTGGAATAAGGAGTGGTTGGAGATCACGCGGTTGTTAGCCTCAAATTGCCAGGCCTGGTCGGCGTTTGTGAGAGATGTAGCATTGAGGATGAATGAAGCCAGCTCAACCCACCCCAGGTGAATGCTGTCAAGTCAAGTATACACTAAGTATGATACATTGATAGCTATTTTAGACTCTACCTCAGTTGGGTCTACCCAGTTTGTGAGTGATGGGAAGCAGGCAGCTGAATTGGTTGTCAGACTTGCAGGTACTGGCACAGTAGTGTGCCACCTCTAGCATTCGATCCTTAGAAGAGAAGAGGTTGGTATAAAAGCTAAATGCACCATCCTCAGTTTGGTTTCTGTACCTGCCCTCACACATGGTCCAGAATGTTGTGTAGTGACCAAACGAATATGATTGCAAATACAAGTGGTTGAATCTCTGGAGTAATGCTACTCAACAGGGTGCATAGCTTAGTGATCAGGGGGTCTCTCTCTAGGTCGAGCCGTTACCTTTCTACATTAAGAGGCCATAGCTTAGGTTCTTTGGACATGTGATTACAATGTTGCAGGAAAGAATTGCAAGATAGATTCTTTGAGCCAAGCCAACTGGCAGGAGACTTAGGGATAGAGATTGGATAATATCCATAGACTCAGTTGGTCGTACTTGGAAATCCAACTAAAATTCCCTAAGGACCCTACCCCAACAATAGTGGGCTGAGAAGCTGGTTGGATGTAGATTTTGATTGATGCCTCTTCTTTAGTCTTTGTTAAGTGGATGCAAGGGAAGGTGAGAAACCATACTTTTGGAGGCTGAAGCATTTGGTTCTGATGGGAATCCATATTCTGTAAAAGAATTGTGTGTTGGTGGTATGTTTGTGTAAGGCGGCGAGCTGGCAGAATCGTTAGCACGCCGGGCGAAATGCATAGCCGTATTTCGTCTGCCGTTACGTTCTGAGTTCAAATTCCGCCGAGGTCGACTTTGCCTTTCATCCTTTCAGGGTCGATAAATTAAGTACCAGTCATGCACAGGGGTCGATGTAATCAACTCGATCCGTTTGTCTGTCCTTGTTTGTCCCCTCTGTGTTTAGCCCCTTGTGGGTAGTAAAGAAATAGGTATGTTTGTGTGAAACAACAAATTACTCATGGTAGATTGTGAAATCTTCTGTCTTTGGAATAAATTAGTATGTAATTAATAAAATTCTGAGACATTATTATTTACAGAATATCTACAGAATATGTAAATCTTGTATATATAGTTATTCACTTAATCTAAGATAATGCCAATAGTTAATCCATGATAATGATGATTGTATGAAGATAACGAAAGCAAATTGAGATCATTTAGTTCCAGATCAGCTTTATGTATGTATATCTAGGATTACATCAGCTGTGATTTGAAGGAATGTAGTTACAGTTTCTAGTAGGTTGCATGACCACATAGTGGCTTTCTCATTGGCTCATATGATATATTGAGGTGATTTTGAACATGCAGTGAGAAGAAATAAGAACCTGTACACATTCTTTTAACACATTTGATACTGACCTGCCAAGGACCGACCCTGGTTCTCTGACATATTTTGTTTTAACCCTTTAACATTTAAACCAGTCGTATCAGGCCCAAATATTGTAACGCTATATGTTCAAACTGACCAGATCAGGCTTCTCACGCCTACCCTAAAATGTCATTCTAATAGTAAACAATCAGATCATTGAAATCTCAAAGCTACCAGGTGATGCATGATAAACTCAAGACAATGTGGATAATTAAGCGTTGCATGATAATCCGAATGCTAAAGGGTTTTAACAACCCTTTAGCATTCAGATCTGATGTAAAATTTTCCATCAGAATTTCATGGTGATATGTATTCCAAGCACCATCTTAATACTGACAAAGATATTTTGATAAATTTTTCATTATTTTCGAAATTAGCGGGGTGCAAAGAGCACCATACGAGTGTGATCATTGACAGAGCGGCTAACCGGCTTCCGTGCCAGTGGCACTTAAAAGGCAACATTTGAGTGTAATTGTTACCAGCGTCGCTTTACTGGTACTCGAGCCCTGTGCTAGTAGGGTTTTAAGAGCACTATCCGAGCGGGATTGTTGCCAGAGCGGCTATCTGGCCTCCGTGCCGGTGGCACATAAAAGACACCATTCAAGCGTGATCGTTACCAGCATCACCTTACTGGCACCTGTGCCAGTGGAATGTGTAAAAGATTCGAGCGAGGTTGTTGACAGTACCGCCTGACTGGCATGTAAAAGCACCCACTACACTCTCGGAGTTATTGGCGTTAGGAAGGGCATCCAGCTGTAGAAACTCTGCCAGATCAAGATAGAAGCCTGGTGCAGCCATCTGGCTCGCCAGCCCTCAGTCAAATCGTCCAACCCATGCTAGCATGGAAAGCGGATGTTAAACGATGATGATGAATAGAAACAAAAGTAATGCATTTTAACTGAAATATAGTAACAAAGGGGTTGATTCTTTTGTTACTATATTTTCCTCCAGAAAATGTGTTTCAGTTGAGTTATAAAAATAACCCTGAATTTAAACAGGTTTCATAAATCAACTGTTTATTGATATGTGTTCTCATATTTGCTTATATGTTACATTAGCTGCTTCAAAACTACTGTAATCTATATATATATAAACAGCAAAATGTCTGTGCATGTGTGTGTGTGTGTGTCCTTTATACAAATCCCTAATTTTTCAGAGGGCTTGCACTTTCTATGGTCATTCAAAACTGTCCAAGGGTTGTCGTGCACATCTTTACATTTCTCCAGTCACTTCGCAAAGCCATTAAAAAATCAATAGAAGTGACTTTTTTGTGAATTTTCTATCCCAAACCCAATCAAAATACCCGAAACTTGATACGCCAATTGAATGCCAGCTAGCTGTATGGGATTGGTCGGAGATTTGGACAGTACTCACGTGTATGTGCGCACGCACGCAGCTGTATATGCATGCACTAGCACTATGACCTGGTGTTGCCAGGTCATAGTGTTAGTTACAGGCAAATCATTATTTAGCCCTTTTGTTGTCATATTTTTGTTGAAATGTGCTGCATTTATTTCATTTAATTTTAACAAAATGCTTAGCAGCATTTTTTCTGAGTTCATATTTACATTTCATCCTTTTGTGGTATCATTCAACCTCTGGGGCCAGTGTAATCAACTAGCGCCCCTCCCATCAAAATTTCAGGTCTTGTAGAAAGAATTAAGTTGGTGTTTGGATCATCATCATCATCATCGTTTAACGTCCGCTTTCCATGCTAGCATGGGTTGGACGATTTTGACTGAGGACTGGCGAACCAGATGGCTGCACCAGGCTCCAATCTTGATCTGGCAGAGTTTCTACAGCTGGATGCCCTTCCTAACGCCAACCGCTCCGAGAGTGTAGTGGGTGCTTTTACGTGCCACCGGCACGGGGCCAGTCAGGCGGTACTGGCAACGACCTCGCTTGAATCTTTTAGACATGCCACTGGCACAGATGCCAGTAAGGCGATGCTGTAACGATCACATTCGAATGGTGTCTTTTACGTGCCACTGGCACAGAGGCCAGATAGCCGCTCTGGCAACGATCACGCATGGATGGTGCTCTTAACACCCTAATAGCACAGGGCTCAAAAGTGCCAGAAATTTGATCGAAGGTTTTGAGGTCACTTTTAAAACAAGAAGTTTGTTTCATAGAACCAGGTGGTTTGGTGTCAAAAGAGCCAAACAAACTTTCATAAATGTCACCAACATAATTTAAGAGAATTTTTTATTCAAGTTCCATGTCAGGTGTTGTATTATCAAACTGGAGCATCTAGTGATTGTAATGCCATTATGTTTAGAAATTAAAACATTTGAAGGCTCCCCCACACACACACAGTCATTAAGCCACTGCTGTCAGTAATTATATTCTTATTATATAATCAACTTACCCCTCCCTCCCCCGAAATTGCCGGCTTTGTGCCAAAGTTTGAAACCATTATTATTATTATTTCTTACTTGGTCTGATTGCTAAAAGATAATTCCATAATGTTTCTGTGTGGTGGTCATTACATCTACTTTGGGTTGTTTGATTTAAAGCACTTAATTTGACAGCTTCAATTAGTTGCTTAATTAAGCAGATAATTAATTTTGATTCTCTATGATATCATGGTGGTCCAACATTTTCATGTTTTATCAGTTGCTGTCTCTCTTTTCACCCTCTCCCAACTCCTGAATCATTTGTCACCCCCTCAACCCTACCCAATTTCTACAGTTGTCACCTACTCTTCCCTATGTATCTTCCCTCAACATTTGTCTTTCCTTGTATTCACTCTCTCACCCATTCCCTATCTCTAACCATCTCTTACTCTCCCTCTTCTTCTGTCCCCACTCACTTCTGCTCACCTTGTGTCTCGAAGGCTCATCTGACATATCACTATTTTTATCTTTTTCCAGCTCCACCCCTTTCACCCCTACCTTCTCTTTCAACATGTGAGTAGCTATGTAGCTTCCCACATCAAGAAACCTGGTCTGTTTGGACCCTTCTTTCATAACCCCTCATCCCCTAACATAAAAACCACCTCCCTTTTGTACTGTAGTCCCACTCAGTTCAAGGGGGCCTTAGTTTTGCAAGCTGCATGGTGACCTCACTTGTGCTGGTGCCATGTAAAAAGCACCCTGTATACTCTGTAGAGTGATTGACATTAAGAAGGGCATCCAGGGGACACTAGAGCATGATGCAGTCTTTGGACTTGTTGGATCCTTGTCAAACTATTCAACCCATGTTAGGTGATGATGATCCCTCTAATTCCCCTTTGAACAGCTGTTTATATAGTTGAGTTGTCACTATATAAACAATTTTAATAGATTTTGGCAAAATATGTCATTTTTGAGGGCAGTGAATTGGTGCAAATGAGTAGAACATAGGGCAGAAAGCCTTCTGATATATATAATTACCTCTCATATTCTGTGCTCAAATCCTGCTGAGGTCATCTTTACCTTTCACACTTCCAAGGTTGATAAAATGATGCATCGGTCAAGTACTGTGTTTGATATGATTAACTAAACCCTGCTCACTTCTTCCATCAAATTGAGCTATTTTGTGTTAAATATTATCTAATTTATATTTAAAATAAAGGGCTGTTGATAATTATTAACACCTCTTCACTATGTACTTTAAAGTTGACTTTGATATATTCCTGCAGCTGGGCTTAAATTCCAGTTACTGGTTGCACTAACATATCCAATAATGACCATTTTAAAATTTTAACCCACGAAAGGCCATATTTCAACAATGAATATTATTTACAGATTTTTACATTTTCTAATCTCCTAATGGACCTTTGAATATCCTCCTGTTATATTGCTCATTTTTATTCATATGTATTTTCATATATGGAGCAAGGGAGAGGAGTTGAGCTGGAAACCAGAAGATGACGTTGAGCAGTGATTTAGTCACCTCTGCTGACCCACCAACAGGAGGGTGTTATGGTTCAGGGCTGAAACTCCTGGTGATTGTTGGAATCAGTCTAATGATGACATCAGTTCCTCCTGGCCAAAGCTCCATTCACTTTGCTGAGTGGAAAAGAAGCACTTTCTTCTAGGTGTTATCATTAACTTATGTAACAAAAGAAACACAAAGGTCTTTATATTATATTTAAGGCGGCGAGCTGGCAGAAACGTTAGCATGCCGGGCGAAATGCGTAGCTGTATTTCATCTGCCGTTATGTTCTTAGTTCAAATTCCGCTGAGGTTGACTTTGCCTTTCATCATTTAGGGGTCGATAAATTAAATACCAGTTACACACTGGGGTCAATGTAATCGACTTAATCCATTTGTCTGTCCTTGTTTGTCCCCTCTGTGTTTAGCCCCTTGTCAGTAGTAAAGAAATATATATTATATTTAATTTAAAGTCTTTGTCCCCAAAATGGGTATTGGCCGTTAATGGGTTAATGTCTGAAATTAAATATAAATTCGAATTTAGTTTAATTCCACTTTACTATATTGTTACTTTTTTTCTTTCTTTTTCTGTAACCCTAGGAACCAATTGCTCGCAAGGTCATTGAGCAGGGAATGTTTGTGAAACACTGTAAAGTAGAGGTTTACTTGATAGATCTTAAACTCTGCCATAATTCTGACCTGGAAGATGTTCACACAAAACAATTTAGTCGAGCTGTTACAATAGGTAAGTTTTTTTTTTTCCTTCCTCACTCTTCTCGGCATAGAGGTGACCCATTTTGTTTACCTTATAATTCTGGTTGTAATGTTAGTATTTCAGATAACTGAATCCTATTCTTCTTCTTTATACAGTTTTCTCTGGCTCAAACAGCATAACTTTGGTAAGGCTTGTATGTTTATAGAACTGGTTAGTTTCTCCTCTTAGCATTGTCAGTGGACAAGTTTATCTTTATTTCCTATATAACCTGTAAAGGAGAGGGATGAAGGCAGCTTCATCTATTTTTTGGAATTCACTGTGAAAGATGGTTTGCAAAAATTAAACAGAATAATTTCATCTCTCATTTTTGCACTACAAAATTATAAAAAATGTCACAAGTTTATTAAGTTGATGAGTTTAGGAGAGAACTTTAAACTGCCAGATCTAATCTTAAAAAAGAGAAGAAACTAAAATTTCTTCTGTTGTGAACTTTTTCTTTCAATGAATTTCTGACGAATGAAGGTTTTTCTTTTTTTGTTTTTGTTTTTGTGTCAGTTGTAATTTCTTCTGTTGCTATTTGAGGTATTTCTTTCGATAGTCTTATAGTTTGTTTTCTCTGTTTGCAGATCAGATTGAGAAAGAAATGAGGAAACTGTTCAACATAGCTGATGACAAAGATACTCGTCTATGGAATCGTTATATGTGTAATACGTACGAACATCTCAGTAAAACAGATAACACAATTCAAGATGCTGGATTATATCAGGGACAGGTGAATATTTCATCATATGACATAACATGATTTTGTATTGATCATGCATTATCTCATAGCTTTTAGATTTTGTTGTGATTATTTTTACAATGACATTGTTGGGTAGATGTGAGAGGCTGGATATGGCTGGTTTAAATGCTAAAGGGTTAATATATCCTGTTCGGTGGGCCCAAGACTTAATCTGGCCTGGTCGTTTTATTTTTTCTGTTTTGTGTAAGAAGGGCTGTGTTTGGCATATTTGTATATGTTTTTGTTATTTAATCCCTAGATTAGTTTTAATTAGCAGACCTATGATGAAAGAATATTCCAGCTGTGATCATCCCAACTTTAGCACATTATTGTCCAATGTCTCATTGAAGATGATTAGGGTGTAATTTGGGGAAGATTTGGCTACTGTTTGTTCTACAAAGTTGAGTAATCTTGAAAAGAGTTGCCAATTATAATTACTGGTATTATGGAAATCATCATTTAGAAATTTTACAAATTCTTGGATCGTCAATGTCTTTTGTTTTTCTTTTAAATTATAACCCTATTTAAATTTTTGTTAATTATGGCAATAGCTATAGATTTATATGGTAACAGGAGAGCCAGAGTTGTTGTGCAGTAATTTCAGACTGAGTATCAAATATATATTGTTTATTGAACCAATTAGCTATATATATTATTGTAATTAAGGCAATGATCCAATTAGCTGTATGCATTATTCTAATTATGCGAAACAATATCTTAGGAATGGATCATCCAAATATAATTTCTTTAGCAATATTCAGATACTTTACAGAATTTTATCACAAACATTCTTATTTTATTTATAAAAACAGAGATTTGGGTTTTAGTTTAAACAATTTGATAAGATTCCATGCTAAAGGTTGATGAAAGTGTCCTAAAAATAGCGGCTTTCTGAAGACTGTTTATATTCATTTATTTCACAGTTAATCCTAATTGAACCCCAAAATGAAGATGGAACTTGGCCACGACAGGCTAAAAGGTAAATTGATGGTATATTGAAGATATGTTGAGCGATGGTGATTGATTGTGGTTGTTTTTTATGACTGTGGATCTAACAACTTATTGACAGAAATCTATGATTGATGTAAACATCGATGTGGAGAATGGATGGTTTGACATTCCACAGTGATAAATAGCAAATGATGTCAAATCAAATACAAATCTATTTCATGAGCTTTCTGTCATTCATTCATTTTACATCCTGTCATGTTAAAGCTGTCCTGTTTTAAAAATTTTCTTTTAATACATTGTTCTTGATCTACCTTAGTTGCCAGTGTATAAGATGCACGCTCACATAAGATAAACCCCTGCTTTTTGTGGGAAAACCTCCAAAATTTGTTTCATACTCTTGGTGTTCCATTAGTTATATGTTCACATTAGACACAAGGCAATTTTGTTGTTACATCATCATCATTTAACGTCCGTTTTCCATGCTAGCATGGGTTGGACGGTTCGACCGGGGTCTGGGAAGCCAGGAGGCTGCACCAGGCTCCAGTCTGATCTGGCAGTGTTTCTACAGCTGGATGCCCTTTCTAACGCCAACCACTCCAAGAGTGTAGTGGGTGCTTTTTACATGCTAAGAATAAAAAAAGCATGCCTTATACACCATTCTAGTATGATCTGTCTCCTTCTTAATATTTGTTTCTTTCTTAAGGTGGGGAGCTGGCAGAATCGTTAGAATACTGGGCAAAATGCTTAGCGGCATTTCGTCTGTTTACATCTGAGGTCAACTTTGCCTTTCATCCTTTCAGGATTGATAAAATAAGGACCAGCTGAGCTCAGGGGTTGTGCCAAAATTTGAAACCAACATTAACGCAGGGATTCGTGGTGAAAGTCATGTCACTGTCGTACAAGCAATGTCAAGTCATTTCCAATATTCTGTGGAAATATTCCTGGTCATAGGGAAATATTACTTTGCTTGGAAATGAGTGAGGGTTGGCAACAGGAAGGGCATCCAACTGTGGAAAAACCACCTAAATAAACTCTGTCTGGCTCATGCAAGTATGGAAAATATGGTGATGATATCATCATCATCATCGTTTAACGTCCGTTTTCCGTGCTAGCACAGGTTGGATGGATCGACCAGGGTCTGGGAAGCCAGGAGGCTGCACCAGGCTCCAGTCTGATCTGGCAGTGTTTCTACAGCTGGATGCCCTTCCTAATGCCAACCACCTCGTGAGTGTAACTGTTTTATCAGTTTTATTCCATGTTAGTATAAGGGGTTTGGTCAACAATAGCTTAGTACTGATGGGCCTTTCTCATTTGCTTAAAAAGAAACCTTTTTGCTTTAAAAGAATAAATTGAAAAACCTAGCCACTTTCTAGAAATATATGCAACTGGACTATATTCTAAACAAATAGAAAATATCGTAGACCCGATTATCTCCCTTACAAGAGAACCCCCCCAGTTAAACATGTCTCTCTGTTGACGGCACTGTGATGATATATGTATATTTTTTTCATTACAGTACCAGTTCTTACAATGCTAGCAGTACCCCTATCGAAAGACAGCCTTATATATCTACAAGGTAGGCTTATTTTTTCTCACTGTACTTTTATTGTTTAATTTAAATAAACTTTAACCACATTACTTAACATTATTAACTTCTTGTCTTCAGGTCTTCTGCATATAGCTACAGCCCCCACGATGGAAATTATAGCTCGTATGGGTGCTACAACAATGAATCTGGTCGATCGCAAGCGGTGCCTGGTCTCTGTGGATTGTCTAACCTTGGGAACACGTGTTTTATGAATTCTGCCCTTCAGGTAAATATTAACATCTTATGAAGGAGGAGTGTATTAATAATTAATAGAAAAATTAAAACAAGTTAACACCTGTCTTTCATTACAATTACCTTTTTTTTTTTTGTACTCCTAAAATCGTGTACAGGGATTGATGGATATTTTAATGTTTTTTTAGTCTTTTTTTTTTTTTAGAAGAAATGAAATATTTTTCTCTCGAGGTCCTATTGAATAAGCTAAATACAGTGGGGTGGGTCACAAATTTTACTAAGTACCAGTCATGAAATATAAAATGCTGAAAGTTGTCTTCTAATAGCAATCTAGATTTAATTTTCAAATTAGAAATTGATTTTTTATATCATCATCATCGTTTAACGTCTGCTTTCCATGCTAGCATGGGTTGGACAGTTTGACTGAGGACTGGCAAACCAGACGGCTGCACCAGGCTCCAGTCTTGATCTGGCAGAATTTCTACAGCTGGGTGCCCTTCCTAACGCCAACCACTCTGAGAGTGTAGTGGGTGCTTTTATGTGCCAGTAAGGCGATGCTGGTAACGATCCCGCTCGAATGGTACCTCCTACATGCCACCGGCACGGAAGCCAGTTAGCCACTCTGGCAACGATCACGCTTGGATGATGCTCTTAGCATCCTACTAGCACGGGGCACAAGTGCCAGTAAGGCGTTGCTTCTTATTTAATTTGATCTTAATTTCTTTCTTTTACTTCTGTTTCATTTTCACAAGAAATTTTTAATAATAATCCACTTTGTTTGAAAGAAAGTTTTTGACTCTTGAACATTCAAATTAATGTCAAATACAGTGCTTATTTATTCACATTGTTGTTAACTCTTCGCATGTGCTGTGTGTCTCATGATACACTGGACATTTCTTTGGTATCCATATGATACATCATCATCATTTAGCGTCCGCTTTCCATGCTAGCATGGGTTGGACTGTTCAACTGGGGTCTGGGAAGCCAGAAAGCTGCACCAGGCCCAGTCTGATCTGGTAAAGTTTCTACGGTTGGAAGCCCTCCCTAACGCCAACCACTCTGTGAGTGTAGTGGGTGTTTTTTACGTGCCACTGGCACAGGTGCCAGACGGGGCTGGCAAACGGCCATGGACGGATGGTGCTTTTTACGTGCCACCGGCACGGAAGCCAGTCGGGGTAGCGCTGGCAACGGCCACGGTCGGGTGGTACTTTTTACGTGCCACCGGCACGGGGGCCAGGCGAACTTTCCCAATTTCTTTTCTCAACTATTAGAATAACTTGGAACTTAGGAAAGGAAAGTTTTATATTATTTGGAACGTATGAAACCTGGGTGAAGTAAAAATTTGCAAACAAGTGTAGATATCTAGGACAAACTAATGAAAATGCTGTGGACAAATTAATCTTGCATTATCTTGTAGCTGTGAGATTTTGATGCGATTATTTTTAGAATGACATTGTAGGATAAGTGTGAGAGACTGGATCTGGCCAGCTTAAATACTAGAGGACCAAATAATCCCTTCATTGAATAAGTTTAAAATTTGTATTAAAAGAAGAAGTGGTGTGTTGATGCATTGTTTTTGTTCTCCTTCCATTACAGTGTATGAGTAATGTCTCCTCTCTTACTAATTACTTCCTTGAAGAAAAGTGGAACGAAGAGCTCAATGAAGACAACCCTCTCGGTATGCAGGGAGAAATTGCAAGGACCTACGCTGAACTTGCTAAGTTAATGTGGTCGGGCAGATACACCTACACAGTCCCAAGAAATTTTAAAGTGAGTAACGTCTTTCCTTTGTTCGATTCTAAATATTTACTTTGAGTTTACAGAGTATAAAGGAGAGATATCTTGTATATCTCTCTCTCATTCACGCACCTGTAATGAAAGGTGATCCATGCATGACCATACCTATTTCTTTATTACCCACAAAGGGCTAAACATAGAGGGGACAAACAAGGACAGACAAAGGTATTAAGTCGATTACATCGACCCCAGTGCGTAACTGGTACTTAATTTATCGACCCCCGAAAGGATGAAAGGCAAAATCAACCTCAGCAGAATTTGAACTCAGAACGTAACGACAGACGAAATACTTATTTCTTTATTACCCACAAGGGGCTAACATAGAGGGGACAAACAGAGACAGACAAAGGTATTAAGTTGATTACATCGACCACAGGGTTTAACTGGTACTTAATTTATTGACCCTGAAAGGATGAAAGGCAAAGTCGACCTCGGCAGAATTTGAACTCAGAACCTAACGACAGACGAAATGCTGTTAGGCATTTCGCCCGGCGTGCTAACGTTTCTGCCAGCTCACCGCCTTCATCCATGCATGACCATACCATCCACCCCACGCCCCTCTCCAACGTTTTACCTAAAGCTGTATCCAATGTATGTAAGACACCTACTGTATTTCAAGGACACATTGGATAAAGCCCTGCTAGATATGATGGTCACATTTCGAACAGTTTTGATCATGTTTTCTCAGTTATGACTGATAACATTAGTATTCTCTATTAGAAGGTTAAAATCTGAAGGCTTTATTCAATGTAAAACTGTTTGTAACATTAGTCCTTATCTGATAGGGCAGGCAGTACACACATGACTGTAGTCATATGACACAACTCAGCAACTTATTGTCATTAGGCTATATAATAATAATAATAATAATAATGAAATTATTGTATACAGTGCTCAGGTGCACCACAACTTGTCAAAAGTACATATAAAGTACATGCAGTAATGTAAAAATGTCTGGAAAGCGAACAATGTATGAGTCAGATACATGCTTGCGTGTGTATGGAGGGGAGAAAATCAGGTGTAGTGTTGGCAAATCTCAGGAAGCATGGAAGTTTTGAAGGATGCAGTGCTCCGACAACTAACAACTGATGCCGGCAGTTTGTTCCATGCTTCAGCAACTCTCAACGTGAAAAAATGTTTCCTAAAGTCATGGGAGCTGTGCTGTTTTCTTACTTTGTAAATATGTCCACGGGTGTTAGATGGGTGGAGTTTGAAAAGGTGCAACACCAGTCAATGTAAAACAAACTACTAAAGGTGAATCTGGTTTTACTTGTGCATTAGTAACAAGGACAAGTTCAATCTTCACTGTTGGGAGTAAATTACTTTCACAACATTGAGGCTAAATAAAACAAATGTGTGTATAAATGTAAACAAAGAAATATTTGTAATTTTTTTATGAGAAGCATCGAAAGTGTGTCTTCTACATTACCAATAAATGTAAATAATCGTCGTCATTATTTAACGTCTGTTGTTCATGCTGGCATGGGTTGGACAGTTTGACCAGGGCTTGTAAGCTGGAAGGCTGCACCAGACTCCAGTCCGATTTGGTATGGTTTTCTACGGCTGGATGCCCTTTCTAACACCAACCACTCTGAGAGTGTAATGGGTGCATTTATGTGCCACTGGCATGGGTGCCACTTGTGTGACACCAGTATCTGTTACGACTGATTTTGCTCAGCTCAATGGGTCTTCTTCTCAAACACTAATCATTCAAGATGCAATGGTACCTATTATTCCTGTGAACTTGGTGAACTGTGACAAATGTCCTACTATCAAGTGTCCACTCTAGAAGCATCGACCACTTATTTCCAAGGACCAGACTCAGAAAGAATAAGAGTACTGGAGTTGATTTGTTTGATTAAAAATTTTCAAGACAGTGCTCCAGCATGGCCACAGTCCAATGACTGAAACACGTGAAAGATAAAAGATGTGATGAGAGAAGACTGGACAGAAAAAAAGTAGAGAATAAGTAATTATTAGTGAATAGGGTCTCTTGATGGGTCCACCATCACATTCTGGTTTTTAGGGAGGTAACTTTGATGGGATAGGTGTATCATTTTCATTTCAATCTTTTGCCCTCAGTGGAATGACAATGTTGTTCATAGATTGTTGAGTGAGGGTGGAGTAGTGTAAAATTGGTGTGTTGGCTACCATCTACATCAGAAGAAATATCCAAAATTCACTGATGATAAATCGAACATAGTTTGGTTGCAGGCATAGTGCAATGGTGGGGGAGACACAGTAATGGGTGGGGAAGTTATGTCCTTCAGATAAATACTTAAAACTATGTAAACGAAGGTTTTAAACATTGCTGTAATGAATATTATTATAAAGACATGGTATTTAGTTTAATATTGCTGTGCTGAGCTCAGTACCTACTCAGGCCAATTTTGCCAAACTCATCACAGGTAGGAACAGAAGTACAAATTCCCGCAGGTGGACAATGTAAACGAAGATTTTAAACATTGCTGTATTGAATATTATTATAAAGACATGGTATTTAGTTTTATATCGCCGTGCTGAGTTCAGTACCTACTCGGGCCAATTTTGCCTTTCTGATCTTCTGGGACCAGTAAGATAACAAATTATAGATGTTTGGGTCAACCATCTATATTCCTCCCCCCATCCCTACAAATGTTAGAGGTTATGCACCACCTCCACCTCCAAACTTGATATTTACGAAGTAACTCATTCCCTGTTGTTGTTGTTGTTTCGTTTTTACAGATAGCTGTTGGTAAATTTGCTCCTCAGTTCTCTGGTTTCCAGCAGCAAGATTCCCAAGAATTAATGGCCTTTCTTTTAGATGGGCTTCATGAGGATCTGAATCGAATTCGCAAGAAGCCTTACATAGAGTTAAAGGATGCTGAAAACCGACCAGATAAAGTAAGCACTTGTGGCTGTTTCTGTTTTTTTTTTTTCCATCCTCTTTATTAACATTATTTTTATATTTCACCTTGACTGGCTTCCGTGCTGGTGGCACATAAAAAGCACCATCCGAATCGTGGCCGATGCCAGTGCCGCCTTGGCTGGCTTCCGTACCGGTGGCATGTAAAATGCACCAATCCGATCGTGGCCGTTGCCAGCCTCGCCTGGCACCTGTGCAGGTGGCATGTAAAAAGCACCCACTACACTCACGGAGTGGTTGGCATTAGGAAGGGCATCCAGCTGTAGAAACACTGCCAGATCAGACTTGAGCAGCCTTCTAGCTTCCCAGATCCCCGGTCGAACCGTCCAACCCATGCTAGCATGGAGAACGAACGTTAAACGATGATGATGATGAATTAATGCATGATTTATAAAATTTGAATTGAATTGTATGAGCAGTCGTCATCATCATCATCGTTTAACGTCCGCTTTCCACGCTAGCATGGGTTGGACGTGTGACTGAGGGCTGGCAAACCAGATGGCTGCACCAGGCTCCAATCTTCATCTGGCAGAGTTTCTACAGCTGGATGCCCTTCCTAACGCCAACCACTCTGAGAGTGTAGTGGGTGCTTTTTACATGCCATCTGCACAGGGGCCAGTCAGGCAGTACTGGTAATGACCTCCTTCGGATCTTTTTACACATGCCACTAGCACAGGTGCCAGTAAGGCGACGTTGGTAACGATCATGCTCAAATGGTGCCCTTTTACGTGCCACCGACACAGAAGCCAGTTGGCTGCTCTGGCAACGATCACGCTCGGATGGTGCTCTTGATATAACATAACAGCTGTATACGTTATATTTATACAAATGTAAATGTTTTTTATCCAAACAGTTGTTTTTCTTTGCACAGCTATAAATATATTTAGTTATGTTTTATGTTTTTTTACCTCGCAGGAAGTCGCCGAAGAAGCTTGGGGAAATTACCGCAAAAGAAACGATTCAGTGATTGTTGATACATTTCATGGTTTGTTGAAGTCCACTTTAGTTTGTCCACAATGTTCCAAAGTCTCTGTAACATTTGACCCATTTTGTTACCTTTCATTGCCTTTACCCATCAAGAAAGAACGGCAGATGGAGGTGTTTTGGGTCCCCTTAGATCCTGCCAAACACCCTGTTCAGGTAGGTTACTCTTTTCAACATACACACCTGCTCTCCCTTTCTCTCTCTCTCTCTCTCTCTCTCTCTCTCTCTCTCTCTCTCTCTCACTCTCTCTTACTTGTTATTTATATTTACGTATTTTTCTTTTTCAGTACAAACTAACTGTTCCAAAATTGGGCACCGTCTCAGATTTGTGTTCTGCCTTATCTAAATATGTGAATAAACCAGCAGATCAGGTGAGTCCGAACTCTAAACTACCTCTCTAGACCCCCCCCCCAAAACAGCTGTTTGGTAATATATTTCTTTACTACCCACAAGGGGCTAAACACAGAGGGGACAAACAAGGACAGACAAAGGGATTAAGTCGATTACATCGACCCCAGTGCGCAACTGGTATTTAATTTATCGACCCCGAAAGGATGAAAGGCAAAGTCGACCTCGGCGGAATTTGAACTCGGAACGCAACGACAGACGAAATACGGCTACGAATTTCGCCCGGCGTGCTAACGTTTCTGCCAGCTCGCCGCCTTACCAAACAGCTGTTTGGTAATAGTTTAATAACAGTTCCATGGTGCATATCTCTGCATGAGATATATGCAATCACATGGGTAGCAAATAAACCCTGGTAACAACAGCAAGTGGGTGGTAGATGAAGTGTTGAGGCGATGAGCTGGCAGAAACGTTATCACGCTGGACGAAATGCTTAGCGGTATTTCGTCTGCTGTCACGTTCTGAGTTCTAATCCCGCCGAGGTCGGAGCCGCTAAGTTACGGGGACGTAAACACACCAGCATCGGTTGTCAAGCGATGTTGGGGAGACAAACGCAGACACGAACATACACACGCATATACATATATACGACGGGCTTCTTTCAGTTTCCATCTACCAAATCCACTCACAAGGCTTTGATTGGCCCGAGGCTATAGTATAGAAGATACTTGCCCAAGGTGCCACGCAGTGGGACTGAACCCGGGACCATGTGGTTTGTAAGCAAGCTACTTACCACACAGCCACTCCTAAGCCTCTTATTTGTAATCACAACCGATCCAGCAGCAGTGTGTTGATACTGCACTGGTATTCTGCAGTGTTTGACAGTTTTTGCAGCTAGTTAACTATTTAGTGTGTGACTGTGTACACTGTAGTTTATAAAGGACATTTTTCAAATCTGGATATTCACATAAATGTCAAGAATTTTTGTTTAATGTAAAAGAAGTGTCTCTTGGAATAATATTTCTCCTTTCTGTTTTCAGATGATTGTCACTGATGTCTATAGTCATAAATTTCATAAGATCTATTCGAAAGAAGACGGATTGAGTCCAATTACAGACAGGGATGATATTTTCATGTTAGTTTTATTTTACTTTCCATTGAACTTTTCCACATAAACATGTATATAATTTTTTAAAATTGTTTTAAATCTATTATTAATATATTCGACTTGAGACATAGAAAGCCAATGAGTTTTTGGCATCAAGTTAAATGAATTTCATCTCTTGTGTTCATCCTCTCGTTACCACTGTTAGCTGCTTATCTCCAGATGAATCGGAACATTCAGCTCTGCGAGGAGAATCTTTCAAGCCAAACTTAGATTCTTAAGATTGGTTGGAATTATTGGAACCAATCAAAACATGACAATTACTTTATATTTATTCCACCTCTGGCAGCAGCACAGTTGCTGTTTTTGATCACCTATAGCACTCATCAACATCCAATGTCAGTTTTCCATGCTGTCATGGTTTGGATGGCTCGACAGGAGCAGGTAAGCTGGAGATCTGCACCAGGGTCCAGTTCATCATCATCATCATCGTTTAACGTCCGCTTTCCATGCTAGCATGGGTTAGACGATTTTGACTGAGGGCTGGCAGAGTTTCTACAGCTGGATGCCGTAGAAACTCTGCCACATCACGATTGGAGCCTGGTACATATATGTGTATATGTATATATATATATATATATACACACACACACACAAAATTTAGAAGACTGACCACTAAAAGTGGACAGCCTTTATGCTAGATATTGATACACATAAATATAATTTGTTGAACTATACATGCTGGATTTTGGTTGAGCGTCCTGTATCTAGTTCTGGAAATTGCGTTTTGTAAACGACAGACTATGCTGATGATCTTGCAGATGTTTGCGTATCCATATATGTAAATATTAACAAGTGAAACTAATTAGTACATAGGTAATCGTTTTTTATTTGGTATATTTTCATTTGTCTTGCTTATTTTTACACTTTGGTTTTTTGCCGAGTTTTTTCTTGAGAACTCATTCTTTGTGGAAAATGGCGAGTTGACGTCTATATCTAGCATAAAGGCTGTCCACTTTTAGTGGTCAGTCTTCTAAATTTTGTATGTAAAAAAATTTTTAATCTTCGGATTTTTTAAAAATATGCTAGGCCACTGGTTTTAATTGATTAATATCAATTTTTACCCTTATTTAATTTTATGTATATATATATATATATATAATTATGTAGGTAGGGTTAAAACCCAAGCTGTGTCTTTTTGAAGCACATCTTATTCCAGTATTACAATCCAGTATGTAGTTGTTATATTTATGTGAGGTACATATTAGAATTGAAAATTCTGGAAATATTGTTTGTAGAAGTTGGAAAAATTTGTTGGTATTTATTCACCATTACACATGTTTCGTTTGTTAATAGGAATTACAAAATTATACATGTTGGATAAACATATAAGAAGTTTCTTATTAGAAATTCTTCAGACAGAATCAAATAATCATCAAACATTTAATGGCTGTTTTCTATGCCTGCATGGGTTGTACTATATATATATATATAATTTCGTTTTGGGATTGGTTTGCAAGATTCTTTATATGAGTTCGTGTGTTGAAGCATATTCTGTTGTGTCTGGGGAGAGTCATTTACTTTTTGTGCCTTATCATGTAAAACACTCACCGGTAAAATTTTCCACTTATTTCTTTTTTTATTTTCCTAAAATTTAAGAGTCTTGACTCGAGTCAAGACTATTTTACCGGTGAGTGTGTTACATTATAAGGCACAAAAAGAAAATGACTCTCCCCAGACACAACAGATTATATATATATATATATATATATATAATGTTTTTATTTACTAAAAATCATAGATATTAAGAAGCTTAAAATTATAAATTGGTAGTTAATCTATTTCGGTAATTTATTACATCTGCATTACCCCAGTTCTCTAATTATGCTGTTTCTTACTGTTGATATTTCTTTTCTCTGTCAGATACGAAGTTCCTCTAATGGATGACCATATAGTTATTTTACCAATCTACATGAGAGAGAAAAAGTGAGTGAGTACCATATTTCCAGACAATAATATAAACCTTACCAATTTTATATGCTCCAAGCTCCACCACACTTCATTCATTTCAAATTGTTGAGATAATTACTCAGTCCCAATAGAAAGAAAATTTAAGAAACGAGAGCAGATAGGCTCTGAGCGTTTTCAGAAAAGAAAACTTGGGAAGTGAAAAAAAAAGTTGAAAACGAAATTTATGCATTGACCTTGAATTTTAGCTGTTTATAGAGGAACCAAGAATTTTTTTTTGTTTTTATTAGTGCAATTCAACCAGTCAGTCTTCACAGAATGAAAACCTGCATAATTTTCTTTTTTGCTGTTAATTAATGGGTTTGTTATAATACAGTAATACCTAGCTTTGAGGACCTGCTTTACGAGACCCTGGATTTACAAGTTTTATTTTTCAAGCACAATATACAAATTTTGAATAAAGTGCAAAAGTTTCTTATTTCTTTATTGCCCACAAGGGGCTAAACATAGAGGGGACAAACAAGGACAAAGGGATTAAGTCAATTACATCGACTCCAGTGCATAACTGGTACTTATTTAATCGACCCCGAAAGGATGAAAGGCAAATTTGAACTCAGAATGTAACGGCAGACGAAACTGCTAAGCATTTCGCCTGGCGTGCTAACGTTTCTGCTAACTTGCCGCCTTATAAGGTGCAAAAGTTTCTACTACCATAACAACCTCTTCTGTGTGTTACCAAGAAATTTATAGAGAATGAAAAAAAAAAGCTTCTAAGAAGCAACCTATAGTAGACTTCTTTTTATAAAAACAAACCTACAAGTTCGTCTACAAGTGATGTGCACAAGTCTAGTTGGAGAGACTGTGATTCAGAAAACAATAATATTTTTTATTATAAATAATCTTGACATTCATTTTACTTTACATTAAATATTCTTTACATTCTACTGTTGTTTTATTGCCAGTTATTTATGAGTATCATAAATTTTATAGGGTAAAATATTTTCCTGGGAACGAATTATGATTTATAACATAGCTACTATGGGAAACTATTGTTAGTTTTACTGGTTTTCACTTTTATGAGCGGCCTCCAGGAACGAATTAACTCTTGAGACATTACTGTACTTCAATTGCGTAAGGGAAGTAACTACGTGAAACCTTATAAGGTTTAGCTCCTGCATCAAGAACTGCTGTTTATCTGCAAATTAGCAAAAGTGCAAGAAATTAGTGACGATCATTTGTAGGGTAACAAGCAACCATTGAGTAAACTGGTGACATGTCATTGGGTCTAGAGTGTGGATCTTATTTATTCTTTTTATGATGTAACTGTGTTTTCACAATTCTGTAGTTGTTGGTTAGATTCTATTGCACATCACCTTGGACAAGATGTCTCATACAGTAGCCTCAGATCGATCCTTGCCTTGTTATTGAAGTTGGGTAGAAAGAACAGCTTGTGGAAGTCAGATGGCCTGTACTCCAACATTACCACCTGGCTACCCACAGATGTTTTGTATAGTGTATTCTTTGTTTCAAGTATTTAGACCAGCTTCTGGTCTCTTCATTTTAAGGCCCTACTAAAAACTCAAGGGGTTTTGCCAGGCAAAAATAAAAAGTACCACATTTGAACAAACAGCACTAACTTGACATATACACACTTGACTGCTCATTCTTATATACATATAATTGATTATATATATATATATATATATATAATGTGCATATATACATATGTATATGTACATTCATCTATATGTGTGTGTGTATATATATATATATATATATGCATATATGGGCATAGGGCATTGTGAAACGTGTACAACAAAAAGTTACAAAGTATGAGTACATTGAATATGAACTATTTTTTTGAAAAACAAAAGGCACAAATGAAAAACAAGACAACAACATAAAGAACGACCCTTCATCAGTTTTTGATTGTTTTTCTACTCTTGTATCTCGAGCATTTAACAATATACACTTTTGGTTCTCACAAAGCAAATTAAATAAAATTTGGGATTTTGCAGAGGGTCAGAATTGGTAACACAGTGATAAAGTATGTCTAGCTGTATTTGTGTGGATAGTTGTATTTATGGGGAATTCTGCTGATCACTACAAATCATTTTATATACACAATGTAAAATTACTATGTTGACTCCTATTCATGGAATCGTTTGACATTTTCTCAATGTTTTCTATTTTTGTTAGTTTGTTTCTACATTGATTCCTATTGGTATTGATTTTAACCTGTTGAACATAAATTGATTTTTTTTTTGTTTTTTTTTTTATTCTAGAGTGAAAGTGGCTTACAATGATACTCCTATAACATCATACAGTTTATTCGGTCAGCCGTTACTTCTTCCAGTTCCCAGAAAACATTGTACCTATGAAATCCTTTATAATTTAGTTTTAAATAGAATATCGTAAGTCTGCAATTTTTACTACATTTATTGACAAAATTTGTTTCACAACTCGGGTGGGGTAAAAGATTTTAGCACTGGAGTTGTTTCATGTGTCAGTCACAACTTGGGGGCCCATTTCAGTATACCTTAACCCTTTAAAATTTAAACCAGCCATGTTAGGAAGGGCATCCAGCTGTAGAAACTCTGCCAGATCAAGATTGGAGCCTGGTGCAGCCATCTGGTTGCCAGCCCTCAGTTAAAATCGTCTGACCCATTCTAGCATGGAAAGCGGACGTTAAACGATGATGATGTTGGGGCCCAAATATTCTATGCTTTAAGTTCAAACTGGCCACAGCTACCCTACAATGTCATTCTAAAAATTAACTACCACATCATTGAAATGACAAGGGACCAGGAGGTATGGTGATTTGCTGTGCTTGATAAGACGTGTCAAGTTAAGTAAAATCGCTGTCTTCCATTCATACAGGCTTGTCCTTTCAGGTGTTGCGTAAATGTACCCATGCTGGTGGTACATAAAAAGCACCCAGCATACTCTGTTAAACGGTTGGCATTAGGAAGGGCATCCAGCTGTACATGCCACAACAGACAATTGGGCGTCTCGCCAGCTTCGTGTCAAACCATCAAACCCATGCTGGCATGGGAAGCAGACGTTAAACAATGATGATAATCATCATTAAAGTCTCAAAGCTATGAGATCATGCATGGTTAATTCAAAATTGTGTGAATAAATAAGCATTACATTTGACAGAGTAATCTGAATGCTAAAAGCTTTACGTTGGCTTTTTTTTAAAGATGCTCAACCCTTTCGTTACCAACCAAGCTGAAACTGCCTCTGGCTCTGTAGAACAAATGTCTTGTTTACATAAGTTTTGAATTAAAATCTTCCTCCAAACCTTAGTCACAATTTATGTTCCTAACACTAGCTGAATGATAACTAAGTTATTTTACTAAATTCTTTGTAATATTTAAAATAATTGAAAGAAACACAGAGCATCTCAAAATAAATACAGTAACAAAAGGGTTAAAATATATAATAGAGAAACAATTTTTAACCCTTTCGTTACCAACCAAGCTGAAACTGCCTCTGGCTCTGTAGTACAAATGTCTTGTTTTCATAAGTTTTGAATTAAAATCTTCCACCAAACCTTAGTCACAATTTATGTTCCTAACACTAGCTTAATGATAACTAAGTTATTTTACTAAATTCTTTGTTATATTTAACGTAATTGAAAGAAACTCAGAGCATCTCAAAATAAATACAGTAATGAAAGGGTTAATCATATTTTTTTAAAATCCATTTTTTAAAGTTCAACATTATTAATAGTAATTGTGTTGTCTTTTAGTGGTTTTAATTTTTGTTTTTTAATACAAAAAAAAATACAAATTAACTTCAACCTCAAAGTGAATATTTGTTATTTTCAGACGTTATGTGAAAGTTCCTGATGAATCTGAGAAATGGTGGATAGACGACGATGTGAAGAATCGGTCAGATGAAGATGATGAACTGGAGGAAGACTTAGATAATTTGGATGTTGTACCAAAGCCTCTCTACAGTGTGAATGGGGGTCAGTCTCTCTCACCTTGATGATTATTTTACTTTGATATGTTGTAGTTAGTAAATTAACGTAACTAATACATTAGTGTGTAGCTGAACTGCTCGTTAAATGGATCATTTATCCAAAATCTGTTGCCTAAGGAGTAAGAGACTCAACATAATGCATCCATCTTCAGCCTAAGTGCCCTGACTAATCCAGTAAAGCCTAGTCATACTTAAGTGGACATCAAACAATCCTGATGATGGTGTTATAATGAAAGATTTGACTGCTATTTCTAGTAGGTCAAGTGAACTTATAGGGTGTCATTATAGTCTCAAACATTTTTGGGTCTATCTAGTATGGCACTCTCATGGAGATCCCTCTGCCGCCACCACCACCACCACCATCAAATGTAATTTATTGAATCTTGGAATCACTACAGTATGAGTATCACCTGGATGATGTAGGGGATGTGTGAGGACTGAATGAGTTCTTGACTAAACTGTGTCTGCATAGGCCCACTTTTTACACCCACCCTGCTCTCATGTATCATACGCTTTTACATGTATTGTACGCTTTTATAGCATCCTATACATGTAGAATCGTTCTGATTAAGCACAAGTGCTCCCATTGGATGAAACCTAGTGGCACATAGAAGCACTCATTACACTCTCAGACTGGTTGGCATTAGGAAGGGCATCCAGCTGTAGAAACCATGCCAGATCAGACTGGAATCTGGTGCAGCCTTCTTGCTTGCCAGCCCTGGTCAAACCGTCCAACTCATGCCAGTATGGACAATGGACATTAAAGGATGATGAATGATGATGTTTTCTTGGTAAAGATATTAAGGTGCTTTGCTATTGCTTTCCCCAACTGTTTGGCTGTTGGCCCACAAGGAGCTCATCTCTCCTTCAACAAGTTTTTGTTTTTACTCCTGCTGAGTGTCCAGGCACCCTCATCACAAGAGTAGCAGGCAACTGAATTGTGGGCAACTGGTTCAGTCACTGACCATCCAGTCATGGAACATGTAGTACTGGCTTACATGGTACCTATTTCTTTACTACCCACAAGGGGCTAAACACAGAGGGGACTAACAAGGACAGACAGATGGATTAAGTTGATTATATCGACCCCAGTGTGTAACTGGTACTTATTTAATCAACCCCGAAAGGCAAAGATGACCTCGGCGGAATTTGAACTCTTTCGCCTGGCGTGCTAACATTTCTGCCAGCTCGCTTCCTTGCTTACATGGTACCAGTAGCAGGTTTCATCAGCCTGTGATGTGATCCTTGACCTAACGACTTTCCAACTCTACCATCATCTTTAACCACTTCCACCTCTTTTAATATTTTTAATGCAATGTTTTATTCCCAGGTGTGTTGTTGTAGTTGTGTTTATTCAGTGAAGTTTTTGTGTTATTTTCTCTTTGCAGAAAACAATTCTCAAATGGAGGAAATGGATGATAGTTGTGACTCTCCCTTAGAAGAAAGTCCCAAAGGCAATCTTCCCTACAGCAGCAACCTCAACTGTACAGATACCTCAACTACATTGACTAACAACTTAAATAACAGTGTCGGTCCTGCTAGTAGCTCCACTACCAACAGCAATATAACAGCAACCAGTGGGAAATCGAAGACAGAAATAAAGCAAACGTGTGAAGACAACATCAATACGGACATTGAAACCGAAGAAAATGAGAACCAGCCACCACATCGTCTCTTCCGGTTTACGCCCGTCAATTCTTACGGAACAGCAGCAGTCGATAATCGAATGGATGAAACTGGAAAGCCGTTGGAATTAACATGTAATTTTACTCTTTACTCTTTTACTCTTTTACTTGTTTCAGTCATTTGACTGCGGCCATGCTGGAGCACCGCCTTTAGTCGAGCCCAGTACTTATTCTATCGGTCTCTTTTGCCGAACCGCTAAGTGCCGGGGACGTAAACACACCAGCATCGGTTGTCAAGCAATGCTAGGGGGACAAACACAGACACACACACACACATATATATATATACATATATACGACAGGCTTCTTTCAGTTTCCGTCTACCAAATCCACTCACAAGGCATTGGTCGGCCCGGGGCTATAGCAGAAGACACTTGCCCAAGATGCCACACAGTGGGACTGAACCCGGAACCATGTGGTTGGTTAGCAAGCTACTTACCACACAGCCACTCTTTTTTTTTCTTTTTTTTTTTTTGTTGCTTCGCTCACTGGACCATGTCCATGCTGGAGCATTGCCTTGAAGGGTTTTAACCCTTTAGCATTTAAACCTGCCATATCCGGCCAAAAGTATTCTGCCTGTTTTATGTTCAAACTGGCCAGATCTGGTCTCTCACACCAACCCTACAATATCGTTTTAAAAATTAACAGCTACCTCATTAAAATCTCATAGCTACAAGATAATGCATGATTAGCTCAAATCAATGTAGATGAAAAAGCATTAATTTTGGCAGAATAATGCGAACACTAAAGGGTTAAATGAACAAATTAACCCCGTTAATTATACTTTTCTTTTTTTAAAGTCTGGCACTTTTTTTTGTTATTATTTGGCAAACCCTTTCATGAGAATGCAAATAAACCAACACTGGTTGTCACATAGTGGCGGGGCAAGACACACACACACACACACATGAACCCACAAATTTGGTAGAGGGACAGGCACAGATGTCTTGCTGTAGAGGTGGCACAAGGCTACTCTGTATTATATGAGGGTGGGTGGAAATAGGTCTAAGGTGTGTGTGTGTGTATAAAACTAAGCCAGTTGGTGTATATATTTTCCTGTAAAGTTTATTTCCATATAAACTATAGAAGCTTGCAGTGTGTGTGTGTGTGTGTGTATTTGCTACTGGATTCCATACAGTTTCCATTTACCAATTGCACTCACAGCCTGGGGCTATATTAGTAGAAGACAATACTCAAAGGTTATACACAATGGGATGGAACTCGAAACCTGGGCTGTGAAGTGGGCTTAATCGCACATGCCCACCTCTATCATACTGTATGGCCCTAATCTTTTGCTTCAGTCATTAGATTGCTGCTTTTCTCGGACACTTGCTTTGAAGAATTTTAATTGAAGGAACCAATTCCAGTGCTTATTACTTTTTTTAGCCTGGTACTTATTCTATTGGTCTCTTTGACCAAACTGTTACAGGGAACACAAAACACCTCAATACAAGTTGTCACGCATTTGTGGGGGACACATCCATATACACAAGGAACTTCTTTGAGTTTCTGTCTACCAAATCCAGTCACAAGGCTTTGGTCAGCTTGAGGCTATAGATGACACTTGTCCAAGGTGCCACACAATGGGACTGAACCTGGAACCATGTGGTTGAGAAGAAAACTTCTTACCACACCTGTGTCTAATGGGAAAATAAACAGGGCGGGGGGATGCTTTCTTTGTAAATTAAACTTCTCACATTTTGAAGATGGCAGTTGACAAAAAAACCATTCAACTGGATCCACTTTTAATATTTTGTGCCATTAGACTACATTCACCGTTTTTATTTTTCTCTTTTTGATGGTACAATGGTAAATGTTCTGTGTAAATGTGAGAGAAGCTAAGAAAAGCTTTAGTTTGTGTGTTAATGGTTAAAACCAGTGTGTTTAATATAGTTTCATGTAAAATTTATATATTTCCCCACCATTTCTTTCAGCACAAACCTATATTGCTATAGACTGGGATATGAAAGCCAAAATGAAGTTTTACAGTGAATCTGTAGCAGAGGTGAGACCGTTTATTACATTGGGAAGATCACATTTTCACTTGGTATTGATATTTTCAGGGGGTTTATACTACTAAAAAATATATATATATTTATACACACACACACGCACACACACATATCATCATCATCATCATCATCATCGTTTAACGTCTGTTTTCCATGCTAGCATGGGTTGGATAATACACACACACACACACACACACACACATACACACACATATATATACACACACATATATATACACACATATATATACACACATATATACACACACATATATATACACACACATATACATATATACACACACATATACATATATACACACATATACATATATACACATATACATATATATACACACACATATACATATACACACGCACACATATATACATATATATACACACACATATGCATATATACATACACACACATATATATATATATACACACACATGTGTGTGTGTGTGAGGGACTCTTCTGTTGAAGATAACGTATGAGCACTCAGCTTTTGCCAGACAACCTGCACAAATGTTCTTGCTGCACATCAGTTCACCCCTTCCATCAACTTGACATTGTCTCAACAGGAGCACAGTGTACCATGCATCAGGTATCAAGGTGATCGCAGATCATCATAAGACGAAGTGTTTTGCCCAAGAACACAATGTACCACACAGTCTAGGAATTGAAACCATGATCATGCGATTGTGCAACACCCTAACCACTAGGCCATTGTTGATGAAATTACAGTTTCACTTGAGATATATATCTCTAATGAGTTGATATAAATTTTCATATTGCTCTTGATGTGAGTGTGTGTGTGTGTCTCAAACAGGAGACTGGAAAAAAGTTTTGGTCAAAAGTTTTTCCCAATCTTCTCTTTTGATAAGTAATTGCTTTACAAATACTATTTTCCAGTGGTTTTCAACTCTTAGGAATTCCTCACACAATTATAGCATCTACATACAATTTTAGTGCACTGGAATATGCAGATGAGTTCATGAGAGCACAAACCCCTATATACATTTGTGTATGTACATATATATATATATATATATATACTCTTTTACTTGTTTCAGTCATTTGACTGTGGCCATTCTGGAGCACCGCCTTTAGTCAAGCAAATCAACCCCAGGACTTATTCTTTGTAAGCCTAGTACTTATTCTATCGGTCTCTTTTGGCCGAACCGCTAAGTTACGGGGACATAAACACACCACCATTGGTTATCAAGCGATGTTGGGGGAACAAACACAGATACACAAACATACACACACACACATACATATATATACATATATATGACGGGCTTCTTTCGGTTTCCATCTACCAAATCCACTCACAAGGCTTTGATCTATCCAAGGCTAAAGTAGACACTTGCCAAAGTGCCACGCAGTGGGACTGAACCTGGTACCATGTTGTTGGTAAGCAAGCTACTTACGACACAGCCACTCCTACACCTATATATAAATATATCATCAAACGTCTGCCGTCTATGCTGGCATGGGTTGGATGATATGTATGTGTGTGTGTGTTTCTGTTGATAAACATATTCATTTTATGTATTTCTGTTGATATAAATTTACACCAAGTTTGTACCAAAAACCTATTAAATATTGTATTGCCATGATGTTTTCTTAGACAATTGATATTCATGAATCGATGCGCCAGAAGAACACCATGAAGAAGCAGACCATTCAGTTGAATGAATGTTTGGAATTATTTACAACAAAAGAAAAACTCGGCGCTGATGATCCCTGGTTTGTACTGCTCCTTTCTTACACTGACTGATAAGGATTTAGAGTTTTTGGGACTCTTAGCTTCATCTTTTTTTAGATTTGAAAGAATGTTATTCTGTCTTCATTCTGTAAAGTCATAGCAGCAACATAGGATCAAGAGGACCTGTTTAGTCTTGTTGAGGACATGGGGACATCTGTAGTGTTGGTGCCACAATGTAATCAGCACATTCTGTGGTGTTTGGTGTTACAAAGAGTATTCAGCTCTAGAAAGCAAAATGAAACTGAAATGTACAAGGTCTCTGATTCATCAAGGGAGGTAATATATTAGAATAAGAACTGATCTAAACCGATGATGGTCCATCCGGTCCTTGCCAGTGTGAAAACGTGCACTTTTTGAGTCAAATATATATATATATATATCATCATCATCAGTTGATCTTCCATGCTGGCATGGGTTGGAGACAGTTTGACAGGAGCTGGCAATCCAGAGAACTGCACCAATCCCCACTTTCTCTTTTGACGTGGTTTTTACAGCTGGATGCCCTTCCTAATGCCAACCACTTTGCAGCATGAACTGGGTGCTTTTTACGTGGCACCTTTTATTGAAATGTGTGAATAATATACATAGTAATGTTGTCATCTGTAAGAGATGAAGTTAATTGATCTGAATAATTCTTATTAACAGTTATTACCCCCCCAAGATCAACTTATTAAGGCGGCGAGTTGGCAGAAACGTTAGCATGCCGGGTGAAATGCGTAGCCGTATTTTGTCTGTTGTTACGTTCTGAGTTCAAATTCCGCCGAGGTCGACTTTGCCTTTCATCCTTTCGGGGTCGACAAATTAAGTACCAGTTACGTACTGGGGTCGCTGTAATCAACTTATTAACAGTTATTACCCCCCAACTTGATTAATCTTAATAATTAGGTGTGAAAATCTTAATGTCAATTCTCCAATTTTCTCATATATTTTTCAAATAACTGTATTTATTGTAATTTCTTTTCTGTCTTAGGTATTGTCCGCAGTGTAAGAAACATCAGCAGGCCACGAAAAAGTTCGATCTCTGGTCTTTACCCAACATCTTAGTTATACACCTGAAACGGTTTTCTTACAATCGATATTGGCGAGACAAAATAGATACGCTTGTTGAATTCCCCACTGGGTAAGTGACTGCAATTTCTGGGAGGCTTTTCTACCTTGGTTTTTAAAGAAATATTTTTATGATCGGCAGGTGTTTGGAATATAAATTAACGTGAGATTTTGATGGAAGGTTTAAGATCCTTTTAAAAACAGGGAGTTTGTATCTTAAAACCAGGGGCAGTTTTAGGTGGATTGGTATGAAAAAAGGGTTAAAAGTAATTTTTTTTGTTGTGTCTGGAGAGAGTCATTTTCTTTTTGTGCCTTATAATGTAACACACTCACCGGTAAAATTTCCACTTATTTCTTCAACACACGAACTCATATAAAGAATTTTGCAAACCAAATCCAAAAACGAAATGTAATTTTTTTTCTTCATTGTTTTATGAAGATTTAATTTCCTTCAATTTAATTTGGTTTCTTTATTTTTTTCTTTCTTCAATTGAAATCTGATTTTTTTAAAAAAAGTAAAAAGCTTTTTTAATTTTCCCAAACAAAGAATGAAACCAAAAATATGAGAAAATGTATTATAAAAAAGAAAAAGAAAAACCCTCAAAATTGTTTAAAATGTTTTGTTTCTGTTGTTTAGTAACTTGAATCTGAAGAAATACATAATCAACAACAACCATGGTCCTGCTACGTATGATTTAATATCTGTGAGTAACCACTATGGTGGAATGGGTGGTGGTCACTGTAAGTAGCCAGACTTTCTTCATTTTTGTTTTAAATTTCATTTTATAAAGAAAGATATTATTTAATGTAGACACTGCTGTTGACATGGTCCCTCTTGGACTGACTCACTTAGATAATGTAGATTGTATAGTTTTATGTGTGTGAGCTAAAATACATATATATATATATATATACCCTCCCCTCCCCCAAGATATTTAATCAACTTGATTGTTCTTAATAATTAGGTGTGAAAATCTTAACTTCAATTCTCCAATTTTCTCATATATTTTTCAAATAACTGTATTTATTGTTTATTTCTTTGTATATATATATATATATATATATACACGTTTTATTTATTATTTTGCACATTACTTAATCATCATTATATTTTTTATCTTATATTTAATATTTCTATTATATGTAATTTTCTAGATGGTGTAATTTAATTTTTCATTTGAATTGATAAAAGGTGGTTTTTTTTTTCTAATTTATATTTATATACATATATTGTATTTTGTGAAATTTGATTTAGTATTTCTAAATTGAATTTTTCCCTGTAAGTTTGGAATAATATTCCCTCAAATTATTATTATATATACATATATATATATACACACACACACACACACACACACGCACACATAACATGGTCACGGTATTGACCAGATTATTGGATGTTATACATCACTGGTCACAATGCACTTTACATCATTGTAGCTTTTGAATGATGCCACAATGCTAACTAGGTGTGCAGACCAACATGCCTCTTGATTGGAAGGCTATTGTGTCAATGGGTGACCCATTTCCAGCTGATTGGACTGGGGCAACATGAAACGAAGTGTTTTGCTCAAGAACACAATGTGCTGCTCCGTCCAGAAATCGAACCTATAATCTAGTGATTGTGAGTACAACTCCCTAACCACTAGGCCATATATATGAAGAATTTTATAATTAATTGGCAGAAGTTACAGAGTCACTCGAGGGCCAAAAGTTTTGGGCATTCACACTTATCAAGCTACCAATACTTAACTTTAATGCAAAGTGACATGTCTAATGTAGATGGATTTATGTTGATGTTGGTCTCTATTGGTCTGTCACACTTTTGTAATGTAGATTGTATAGCTATGTAGATGTAGTTTTTTGTTAAATGTTCCAGCGTGTGTGTTGTAGGCTTCAGATCAATTCTGATCCCATACACCCCTGATTGATGCTATTCTTGCATTCCTTTGCTTTTGGGTTCAGTCACACTGCACTGCACCTTGGGCAAGTGTCTTTAACTCTGGCCCCTGGCTGACCAATGGCCTGAGTGAATTTGGTAGATGTAAACTGAGTGGAAGCCTGTTTGCATTTGCCTGTCACTACTTGATGCCAGGTGTTTGTTTGTTTGTTTATGTTCCCATAATTTTGCAGTTCAGCAAGAAGTCATGTTCAGACTGACAATTTGTTGTGTGCTTCGACCGGCAGTGCTGGGTCGGGTGCTTCGACCGGCAGTGCTGGGGCCGGGTGCTTCGACCGGCAGTGCTGGGGTCGGGTGCTTTGGCCGGCAGTGCTGGGTCGGAGGCTTCGACAGGCAGTGCTGGAGTCGGGTGCTTCGACCAGCAGTGCTAGGGTCGGGTGCTTCGACCGGCAGTGCTGGGGCCGGGTGCTTCGACCGGCAGTGCTGGGGCCGGGTGCTTCGACCGGCAGTGCTGGGGCCGGGTGCTTCGACCGGCAGTGCTGTGGCCGGGTGCTTCGACCGGCAGTGCTGGGGTCGGGTGCTTTGACCGGCAGTGCTGGTCATGATGTGTAGAATGTAAAATTCCTGTCAGTGATGTTAATGTTTCCTTTCCATGTTTTCTGCAGATACGGCATTTGCCAAAAACAAAGATGATAAAGAATGGTATTATTTTGACGACTCAACTGTATCAGCTTCTTCTGAGGATGCTGTTGTGGTAAGAATATTTGTTTGGAATATCTGAGAAAAATCTACCAGCCAAAAGAATAAAAAATAAATAAATATTTACTGAATATTGCACCTGGCAGGTTTGCAACAGAATCGGTAGTTTTTGAGCTAAATATCCTGGCATTTATTATATTCTGAATTCAAATCCTGCTGAAGCTCACTAACCAGTCAAGTGTAAAATATGAGTGACCCTTATTTCATTTCCTTTTTAACTGGGTCGCTGGTGAAATTAATCAAACATGAGGAAAACTATTTTGTGTTTCGTGGTTATGTCCCTTTAGATTGAGTCGAACTTTGCCTATCATTCTAGTAAAGTAATTCTACTGGAAGAGGTGGTGCCCCAGTATGGCAGCGAAGCAATGTTTGAAACTGGGGGATGAAATTCAAAAATAAAAGAGTGGTTTATTAGGATCCACTTTTTATTGCTAGTTTAACCCTTTAGTGTTCAGATTACTCTGTTAAATGTAATACTTTTTCTCTCAAATTGTTTTGAATTAATCATGCATTATGTTATAGCTTTGAGGTTTCAATGATGTGATTATTTATTTTTTAGAATGTCAATGTAGGTTAGGTGTGAGGGGCTAAATATGGCCAGTTTGAATATAAAACATGTAGAATATCTGGGCCAGATATGGCCGGTTTAAACACTAAAGGGTTAAACTGTTTGAAATAAACTTTTACAAAAATTTCTTGTCTAAAACTGCTAGGATTTTTTCACATACAGCAATTTTAGGATTTTTATTGTAGCACTGGGATTCATATCATGAAATGGGGGGAGAAAAAAAAAATCATTGAAACAATTAAGTTTGATGAAGTTTTTTGACTTGGTGCTCTTCTTGTTTCGTTTCAGACAAAGGCTGCCTATGTCCTTGTGTATCAAAGGCAAGGCATCCCTGATCCAACTCAGAAGAAACGGTCCAAGATGAATAATGCTACCTGTTCTTCCTTAGCTGGAGGAAGTGGCCAAGCTGCTGCTGCTGTCACTGCCGCTGCTGCTGCCACCACTGCTGCTGCTGTTGGTGCTCCGCCGCCTTCTTTCCCACAAACTGAGCCACAAGATAGAAACACAAATGGTATTGAAGATACCGATGATGATGACGACGATGATGACGAAGCTATGGACATAAATTAAGACTGGTTTTTTTTTTTTTGTTTTTTTTCCCCCCTCCAAGGGGTGTTGTGCTTTGATGGATTTCCCTTTATTTAAATTTGTTACCATGGTAATATTAAAAAGGAACTTCCATGGAGATAAAAAAAAAATGAAGTGTAATATTTAAAAAAAAACAACAAAAAATAACAAAACAAAACAAATGAGAAACAATAACAACTATTGTCTTTTTTTTTCTGTTTGTTTCTCTAAAAACCTTGTTTTTTTTTTTTTAATTTTATTTTAAAATAAAGAAAAAAAAAGATTTTTTAAAATATTCAATGTAGTAATATAGACGAACTGTTTATTTTGTAGTTATGTTTTTGTTTTGTACACTGAACTGGGCAAGACTCTGTCGGTCATGACGGTGTTCCTCCCTCTCTCTGCATTGGCCTTGCCCTCTCTTTCACCCACATTATACACACATACATATATACATCTGTGTGTGTGTGTGTATGTGTGTGTGTAATACCTTCTCTTCTGTTTGTTATAGTCTGCAGTGCTAACCCACTGTGGTGATTGATTTCTGTCTAGTACCGTTCAAGGTGCTGCTTGGTTGATCGGTGATGAATATTCAATAATTTATTCATTGTTTAACTACGAACCATCATTTCCTTTGTTTTCCTCATCAATCTTATTATTATTATTATTAATATTATTATTATTATTACTACTACTCTTCAAAAACTGCTCATTCCATGCTCTTCTCAGGCAAATTTCCTTATCGAAAAAAATAAAACCTACAAACTGTCTGCTCCCATCCTAACAACCCATCACAGTCTCTTTTCTCTCTCACTCTCTCACCTTCCCTTTGTCTTTCCCCTTCTCTCTCTCTCTCTCTCTCTCTCCTGCCTCACTTTTATTTTTGTAATTTGTGAAAAGCTAAACATTTTGTTTTCCTGCTTCATTTGTCGACAGATTTCCCCCCTCGCCCACCCCTCCTTCCTCAGATCTTTTTTTTCTACAACTATATCAAGTGTGAGAGAAATCACAACAAAAACAGCAAACAGCAACAAAGATTAATTAGATTAATTGCTAATCTCAGCTTTATATAAGACTCTAAAATACATTCAGCTCTTAGACACACAGACAGGTAAAACTAACCTTTCTCTGAATTTTTTTTTTTTTTTTTTGTTCATCAGAGAAAATTTACTGGAAAAAAAAATTCGATTTTGGGGTGGTTTTATTTGAGGATCAGGAACCTCAAATAAAATGAAATTGAAAAAATATATATATATATATATAAACCATGTTATTTAATGTAACATTAGCTTTCTAAATTTCATTATCAGCCCCCTTTTTACTCGCTGTCTCCTTTAAAAAAAAAAAAAGAAAAATTCCTCCGACCCCTTTCAATGTAATTTGTACTGCACCATAACCTAATCTTGATCTAAATCACTTCTTCTACATCTTTTGTTCATCTGCAAACCTAAATAATAATAATAATAAGCCTGTTTCTATTTAAGTCCAGCAGCCACACAAAGAAGCTCTTTTACTCCAGCCTTCTGTTAATTTAAAACAAATGTTTGTAGGATGCTAACAGAATCATTGACAGTGCTTGAAGTCGGCTTTGATATTTACTTAGTCAAATCTTTCAGTTTAAATATCTCCTGTTACTACATTAAGTGTTTTAGTTTTTTTTTTTTTTTTTTTTTCCTCAATTTTTCATCTTAATGTGTATTTAATAAATAAAAAAACAATTTAAAAAAAAAAATGTTTTTATTTCTTGGGCAAATTATTTATTTTCAAAAAGAAAATCGAAATTAAAAAAATGTTAAAAAGATTTAGTTGTGAAGAATGCTCTATTTTTCTAATAATTTAAGATTCTTTTTTTTTTTTTATCATCCTGTTAAGGCCTCTCTATTTAATTTGAGCTTCTCTTTAGAATCTAGTGGAATTTTGAAAGAAAACAATGCAATGTAATGGACATTTTTTTTTTTTTCTTTAACTAATTACTATTCTTATTATTAAGGCAGCAAGCTGGCAGAGTCGTTAGCATGCCAGGTGAAATGCTTAGTGGCATTTTGTCTGTTTCTACGTTCTGAGCTCAAATTCCACCGAGGTCAGCTCAGCCTTTCATGCTTTTGGGGTTGATAAAATAAGTACCAGTAATACACTGGGGTCGATGTACTCAACTTGCCTCCTCCCCCAAATTTGCTGGCCTTGTGCCAAAATTTGAAACCATTATTATTATTAAAATGGGAAACTGGCTGAACCATTAGTATGCCAGACGATATACCCAGTGGCTTGACATTCAGGGTTCAAATCCTGCAAGGCCAACTTTGCTTTTCATCCTTTCTGGGTTGATGCAATAAGTACCAGTTGTACACTGGGGTTGATGTACTCAACTTGCCTCCTCCCCCAAACATGCTGGCCTTGTGCCAAAATTTGAAACTATCATTATTATTATTATTATTATTAAAATGGGAAGTTGGCAGAACCATTAGTATGCCAGACGATATACCCAGTGGCTTGACATTCAGAGTTCAAATCCTGCAAGGCCAATGTTGTCTTTCATCCTTTCTGGGTTGACCACTGGGGTTGATGTAATCGACTTTCCCCTCCCCTTAAAATTGCAGGCCTTGTTCCTACATTAGAACTATTCTTGTTAAAATGGTGAGCTGGCAGAATCGGTTGCGCATCAAAATGCTTAGCAGTATTTCTTCTGATTCTTTACATTCTGAGTTCAAATTCTGCCGAGGTAAACTTTGCCTTTCACCTTTTTCGAGATTGATAAAATAAAGTACCAGTCAAATAAGGAAGTTGATGAAACCAACTCACCCCATCCCTTCAAATTTGCTGACCTTTGTCCCCACAAAAATTAACATTATTTATTATCATCATCATTTCTATTATTATTAATAAAGGTGGTGAGCTGGCAGAATTGTTAGCATGCTGGGTGAAATGCTTGGTATTTTGTCCGTCTCTACGTTCTGAGTTCAAATTCCACTGAGGTCGACTTTGCCTTTCATCCTTTCAGGGTCGATAAAATAAGTACCAGTTGAACACTGGGGTCAATGTAATCGACTCATCCACTTCCCCAAAAATCGCTGCCCTTGTGGCAAAATTTGAAACCATTATTATTATTATGATTATGATATAGCGTGGTGAGCTGGCAGAATCGTTAGCACACTGGCAATAAGCAGCATTTCACCTGTTGCTACATTCTGAGTTCAAATTCCACCGAGGTCGACTTTGCCATTCATCCTTTCAGGGTTGATAAATTAAGTACCAGTTAACTACCAAGATCAATGTAATCGACTATTCCCCTCCCCTCCCCACAAATTTCAGATCTTGTACCTATAGTAGAAAGGATTATTATTATTATTATTATTATTATTATTGGCAGCAAGTTGGCAGAATCAGTAGCATGCTGGATAAAATGCTTAGCAGTATTTCATCCATCTTTGCATTCTGAGTTCAAATTCTGCCAAAGTCGACTTTGCCTTTCATCTTTACAGGTCGATAATATAAGTACCAGTTGAGCACTGGGGTCGATAAAATTTGACTATCCCCTCTCCCCTGCAAATTTCAGGCCTTCTGCCTATAGTAGTAAGGATTATTATTATTATTATTATTTTCTTAATTTGGCAGGTATAAATGTAAAAAAAACAAACAAATCTCAAATCTAATTCCAGCTTGTCTTTTACTAGTTGTTATATATTTTATGTTGGACGATCAATGCTATTTCAATGTGATTGATTTATTGATGTCGTTTACAGCTTAATGAATTAATAAAATTGAAATAAAAGAGAATTCAACAAACGGCCAAAATACTTTTTAATTTCAGTTGTTCATTATAACGAATCGCCTAATGAGATTTTAATAGAATTGGTTAATTAATAAAAACAATTATGAGTATTAACTTTCAGGAAAGGGGCAGGGAACAAAACTGGGATTTTTTTTGATTTTTTTAACATATCTTTTTACTTGTTTTAATCATTGGATTGCAACCATGCTGGGCACTGCCTTGAGTTTACTCAAATTGACCCCCAGGACTTTTTTTTTTTTTTTGTTTTTGATTTCTGGTACTTAGTCCCTTGGTCACTTTTGCTGGACAGCTAAGTTACAGGGGTGTAAAGAATTAACAGCTGGTAGGTGGGGTGGGGGCAAACATGTATATACAACGGGCTTCCAGTTTACATCTACCAAATTCACTCACTAGGCATCAGTCAGCCCATGGCTATGGATGACACCTGCCCTAGGGACTGTGCAGTGGAACTGAACCTGGGACCACTTGATTACTACTTTTTCTTTCCATTTTTCAAGATTGCTTTGTCAAAGTTAAAAAGAAATATTTAACACCCTCCCACTCTTCTGTCTATCAAGTAGCTATGTACTGTGTTGTATTTGCTTTTCAAGTGGATATATATATGTGTGTGTGTGTGTGTATATATATATATATATATATATATATATATATATTAAATTAGAGATAAAACCACTATTCGGCAAATCAGTGAAAATCATAAACCAATACATAGATTTGCTGAATAGTGGTTTTATCTCTAATTTAATATATATATTTATACTATAAAATTAGATTTAATCCTAAATCTAATTTTTCCCTGTAAGTTTGGATTTACTCCCTAATATTATTATTATATATATATATATATATATCATTATCATTTAACATCTGCTTTCCCTGCTGGCATGGGTTAGACAGTTTGCAGGGAGCTGCCTAGGTCCCAGTTGTCTATTTTGCCATGATTTCTACAGTTGGATACCCTTCTTAATAATGCCAACCACTTCACAAAGTGTACTGGGTGCTTTTACGGCACAAGTGCTTTTACTTGACACTGCCATGGGTGCTTTTGTGTGGCACTAACAAATGCTTTTACCTGACATCAGCACCCGCAAGCCCTGAAAAGAAGGGCCTCTTGCCTGAGAGAAGGATGTAGAGGACATACCTGTATGTATGGACAGCCACAGTTTTATTGAGCTTGACATGTCTTCCCAAGCATAGCATGCAACCAAATGTCTTGGTCTCCTGTCACCTCCACTGTGAGGCCCAACACATGAAGGTCCTTTCTTACCACTTTGTCCCATGTCTTCCTGAGTCTACCTCCTTCCTCAAGTTTCCTTCACAATTAAAGATCAGGACTTCTTTATTTTATTTATATATATATATGTGTGTGTGTGTGTATCATGTATGTATTAATAATAAAAAAAACATGGAGTGAACTTAGCAGGGGGAGTGGAAAATCTGTTTTGGACAGTCCTTCTGTATAGGAAAATGATAGTTTTGTGATCTATAAATTTTTCCAACTTAGAGAATGTACGATTTTGGTTTCTCTCATTAATTTTTCTCCTTTCAACTTTTTCCTGAATGAGGAATTGTCCAAAACACTGGATGTTTTTTTTCCATTTCCCACACCAAGTTTGTCGTACTCTTTTGATTGATTTTACTAAATAATACAAATTTTACTGACACAGGCTAACATAGGTTTCTTCAGAGTCTGATCACACACACACATATATATATATATATATATGTGTGTGTGTATACATATATGTACACTCACATATATACTTCTGTGCATGTCTGGCTTTATACACAGGAAATATATAAAAGTTATATTCAAAGTCAAAGCTTGCACCGAGTTAAATTTTGTAGTTTATCCTTTCATTAAGAAAATAAAGTGGCACCCAAGACAAAATTAGCTACAGCCCCTACCTAGCAATAATTGTGGCCTTGTGCATTTGTAAGTAGGAATTATTATTATTATTATTAAGGCAGCAAGCTGGTGAACCATTGGCACCCTGGGCGAAATGCTTAGCGGTATTTTGTCCTTATGTTCTGAGTTCAAATTCCGCTGTGGCTGATTTTGCTTTTCATCCTTTCAGGGTCGATAAAATAAGTACCTGTTGAAGACTGGGACTGATGTACTCGATTTGTCCCCTCCCCCCAAAATTACTTCCTTTGTGGCTAAATTTGAAATTATTGTTATTATTAAGGTGGTGAGCTGGAAGACTTATTAATATGCTGGACAGTATTTTGTCCGTCCTTACATTCTGAGTTCAAATTCCACTGTGGTCAACTTTGCCTTTCATCCTTTCGGGGTGAATGAAAAAAGTACCAGTTATGCACTGGGGGTCGATCTAATTGACTTAATCCCTTTGTCTGTCCTTGTTTTTCCCCTCTATGTTTAGCCCCTTGTGGGCAATAAAGAAATAGGTATTTTATCCATCTTTATGTTCTGAGTTCAAATTCCACTGAGGTTAGTTATGGGGTAGATGTAATTGACTTACCCCCTCCCTTGAATTGCTGGCCTTATGCCAAAATTCAAAGCCATTGTTGGTACTACAAACCATTATTGGTACTACAAAACCATTATTGATGCTAACAATTTTACTAGCAAGCTGGTAGAATTGTTAGCAACTCAAACAAAATACTTGGCACCACTTAATGCTCTTAACACGCCGGGTTCAAATTCTGCCAAGATAAATTTTGCTTTTCATCCTTATTGGGTCTATAAAAATAAAGTACATACCAGTTGAGTACTGGGGTCAGTGTTATCAACTTGCTCCCTCTTCTCAAAATGACCTGCCTTGTGTCAAAATGAGAATCATTGCTGTTATCACTACTACTACTACTAATACAACTGGGGATTCAGTTTACATTTATTGTTCCCTGCGTTGATAAATTGAAGCACCAATTAAGAATTACTGCAGTTTATATAGAGTTAAACAGTTTCTCCTTTCTAGACCTGGCCTTCTGACTTGTTGGTACTCCCGCTGTTGTGCTTACGAAACAATTTGTCTTTGATCCCTGAAGATCAAATCTAATTCCTTGTGTAACACCACCTGTTTGACATTGAACTCTTCCTAACTCTGTTCTTTGAGACTCTCGAAGAAGTCATTGACGAGAACCGAGGACGGGCTTAGGGTGTCACCTGATGCTGTATCCAAATCTGAACAATTTTGACATGTAACTTGAATCTTGAAACAGAATTGTTGGTCCATGCAATGTTTGAAGAGAAGAAAATGAAATTTTAAAATAAAATATTGGGCTGTCAGATAAATTCATTCGTTTTTGTTTGTTTTTTTGTTTTGCATTTTTTTTTTACTTGGCAATTCATCATTTATGCCTGGAAATAGGTAAAATTTATTCAGATTAAAACAAAATTTTTACAGGAAGAATCATCATCATCATCATCGTCGTTTAACATCCGTTTTCCATGCTAGCATGGGTTGGACGGTTCGACCGGGGTCTGGGAAGCCAGGAGCTGCACCAGGCTCCAGTCTGATCTGGCAGTGTTTCTACAGCTTGGTGCCCTTCCTAACGCCAACCACTCCATGAGTGTAGTGGATGCTTTTTACGTGCCACAAGTTCCAGGGAGGCTGGCAACGGCCACGATCGGTTGGTGAGAGATACAAAACTAAAACAATAAAAAATACAATAAAAATGCTTTTTGCGTTAATTTAAATTGTTAATTAACCCTTTACTATTTAAATTGGCCACACCCAGCCCAAATAATCTCCAAGTTTTATAGTCAAACTGCCCAAATTTAGCCTATCATACCTACCTACAATGCCATTCTAAAAATAATCAGTCACATAAAAGTTTTGAGGCTGCAAGATATTGCGATTAATTCCAAGCAATGTGAATAAATGCGGATTACATTTGATAGAACAATAATGCTGAAAGGTTAAAATAAATGGAAAAAAGAAAAAAATGGACAAATTTATCTGACAAGCCAATGTAAACAAGCTTTAACTAAACACTAATCAGATTCCCTTTTTTTTTCTGGTTCTTTGTCTTTCTATAGCAATCGTTTATTTTTTTAATCATGAATTCTGTTGAATGATACCAACTCTTCAAAAATATATATTCACACACATTCTCTCTGTCGTGTCTCTCTCTTTTCCATGTGAATAACCTCTCGAGCTTTTACGTGGTTATGGGCAAGTGAAACAAGCAGAAACAGAAAGAATCGTTTATCTCTTTCTTTACTGGTTCCACTCATCTGAATGTGGCTGCAATGAGAGATTACTTTATGTATATATATATATTTTCTTTCCTCCACCTCACTCTCCATTTTGTATCACATCTAAACTAACCATGACTTAATCATCCTCTCACACCATCTCTGATGAAGGGATATTATTAATAAATATCCTGGAAACAGTTGTAAGACCTTCTATCTATAAATGCTCTAATATCTACACAGCCTTGGTTTTTTTTTTATCTTATTACGCAAAAAATTCTTATATATATATATATATATATATAATGATATTAATGATATAGGTGGCTAGTTAGCAAAAAAACGTAAAGGCAAATTTATAAGCAAGGGTACTAGATAACACCAGCGTTGCTAGAAATGAGAGTGAAAAGGGACTCAATTAGCCACAATAGCACTGAATTGTGTCACTTTTGACTCTCATTTGTAGCAATGCTGGTGCTATATATATATATATATATATATACACACAAGGTGGTATCAAAAGGTTCCCAGACTAGTTATATTTAGTAAAAAAAATAACTTATTTACCTAAGTTTTAACATTACCTCTTTTGAAATAGTCCCCTTGTGCAACAAGACATTGGTCCCAGTGTTCCTACCTCTTGGAATTCGGTCTGGAAGTCATTTTCCGTAAGCGAGACAAGGACCTGCCATTTGCTTTGGATCTCGACAATGGTGTTACAACAGTGACCTTTGAGCTTTCATCTTGGTAAAAAGATGGAAGTCTACTGGTGCTAAATCTGGTGAGCAGAGTGGATGTGGAAGTTATGCCATGTATATTTTAGCAAGAAACTCAAGAGTGAAGAGAGCTTGGTGAAGGATCTAATTCTTTTCCCAAATGTCCCCCTTCAAACACTTGTCACTTTTGCCAAATGCCCCCCCCCCACTCAAACACTTGAAAATATTGCAGTAGAACTCTTGAAAGATGCTCTGGCCCTGGGGGATGAATTCTTGATGCACAATACCACATTTCTAGGTATGATGTATGTGGCAGGTTTTCCAGATTGCTCAACTTCTTTCCAGGATGTTCTTCCACTTTTGAAGTACTGGTGCCACTTGAAACATTGTGTAAGACCCATTGCCTCATCACCATAAGCTTGCTGGAGTGTGCTCAATGTCTCTGTATCAGACTTTATTTGCAAGAGGTCCCATTCAGATAGAGGAGATAACCAATATGTAAGCTCTGCCAAAAGTACTTCACAAATAACTGACAAATATAATAGCAAACAAACCCAACGCTGGAATAAAAACCAGGTAAATAGGTTACACACTTTCATGAAGAACTTAGGTAGAAATAGAAATACACACCACAATAACATAGACACATCTAGCAATATCGAGTGGTTTCCCTGGGCATGGATACATTGAAACTCCGACGTCTGGCAGCTGACTTGGCAGACACCCATAAAATTATTAACCATCTTACAAACAATAACTCTGAGCACCTTTTCAAACTCCACTTGTCTAACACCCATGGACATATTTACAAAGTCAGAAAACAGCACAGCTCCCATGACTTCAGGAAACATTTTTTCATGCTAAGAGTTGCTGAAGCATGGAACAGACTGCTGGCATCAGTTGTTAGTTGTCGGAGCACTGCATCCTTCAAAACTTCCCTGCTTCCTGAGATTCGCCAACACTACACCTGATTTTCTCCCCTCCATACACACGCAAGCATGTATCTGACCCATACACTATTCACTTTCCAGACATTTGTACATTACTGCATATGCTTTATATGCACTTTTGACAAGTTGTGGTGACCTGAGCACTATACAATAATTTATATTATTATTATTATTATTATATATAATCCCCTTTCAGAAAACAAATAATTTCCAATATAACTAAATTCTTCTATTCAGCATTGACTAAACATTCTCCAAAAAACAGTAAGTACTATAGAACAGTTAATAAACATAGAATTAGAGTGGCTTTTTTTCTAATAGTAGAAATCTAGCACAAATTATAGCAGCACACAATGCTAGTAGATTAAACAGTTTCCATACAAACAATAACAATAGTAACCAGAATAATAATCATAGATCAATAAATAGCAACAACGTCAACATGACAGGAACTATGGTTTGACAACCAATCAAATGGAAGATACCCAAACAAACTCCCACAGTAACCTGGAATGGGAAGGTGTGATTCCCAGAAAGTGCAGTACTCAGAATGTCACCTCTAGTGAAGCTGAAGCGGAAACTAGTAATGGAAGTAGTAGAACTATCAAATGTGATTTCACAAGGAACAGGGTTTGCCTGCTTAAATATAATTGTAGGTATAAAAATATTGTATGCAGATGTAAGGTTATCTCAGAGAATAGAGAGTACTTCTATATCAGAGCTGGCTCACACTATATTAAGCAAAGAATTGCCAATCATTTAAATTCGTTTAGATATAAGGACAAAATAAATACTACTAGTCTTAGTAAATTAATTTGGGCACTAAAAGATAGTAACAAAGTATATTCAATTGGCTGGGGAATAATTAGTAGGGCAAAACCTTATAGAATAGGCGGTAATAGATGCAACTTTTGTGTGGAAGAAATATACCAAATTTTCACTTCTAAATTTAATCTTATAAACACAAAATAAGAACAGGCTCTAAGATGTCTACACTTAAGAAGATGTACATTTAGACAATTTAAATAAACACAGCTCACCATGTATAGTAATTATACTAGTTACAATAATGATTATAATAATAAATGATATTTATACTACTACTACTACTACTGATGATGATGATAATAATAAACCAAATAAGGAAAATACCCCTGAATAAATAATGTACTCCATACAGCAAAATATAAACAAAACTACTACAATTAATTGAAATCTGAATTGACATTTTTATAAGCCATGCTTCAACAGTATTACCAGCAGAGGTGATTATAAGACTAGCATCCCATCAAATATAAATAGTAATGCTAATACCTTCAGCTGAACACCAATGCAGGACGCTGGTTTGGATGTAAACAAACCAGCACTTGTTGTGATGGGGTGGCAATGGACAAACATAGACACACACACATGTATATATGTGACAGGCTTCTTTCAGTTTCCATCTATAAAATTCACTCACAAGGCTTTGGTCAACCTGAGGCTATAGGAGAGGACACTTACCTGAGGTGCCAAGCAGCAGGACTGAACCCAGAACCATGTGGTTGGGAAGCAAACTTCTTACCACACAGCCACACCTGCTCCTATATATACCTACATATTTAAGGAGGTATTGAAAAGCTCCTGGCTTTGGGTAAAAGAAAATACAGGAGGACCAGTTAAATATGATTTTATTCACCATATTACTCTCTCAGATTCCTTGACTTATTGCAGCGGCCCTTCAGTTTTTCTAACCCCTGTAAAAACCTTAGAAGTTTTGGCCTCCAACTAGGCCTTTTGCAATACCCTTAGAGTCAGGAACTTTTCTGCAACCCCTTGTAAACACATACACACACATGCACACGCATGCACACACACACACACACACACACACACACACACACACACACACACACACAACACACACACACACAGAGGCATTTAGAAGCATTTATATTAAACACACACATACATACAGGTATATATAAGCATGTATGTGTACCCTCCACCACATCATATAATACAAGATATTCTTTTATTCTTTTAGCACACTCAGGCATATAATTCTGGCCATACTGCAGCATTTCTTAGCATAACATAACACTACATAACATAACACAAAGACATAATTACAATCATCATCATCATCATCATCATCATTTAGCGTCCGTTTTCCATGCTAGCATGGGTTGGACGGTTCTACTGGGGTCTGTGAAGCCAGAAGGCTTCATCAGGCCCAGTCAAATCTGGCAGTGTTTCTACGGCTGGATGCCTTCCTAACGCCAACCACTCCGTGAGTGTAGTGGGTGCTTTTTACGTGCCACCCGCACTGGTGCCAGAGGGTCCGGCATCGGCCACGATCGGTTGGTGCTTTTATGTGCCCCACACAGAAGCCATCGAGGCGGTGCTGGCACCGGCCACGTTCAGATGGTGCTTTTTACGTGCCACCCGGCACTGGTGCAGACAGAGCTGGCAAACGGCCACGAACGGATGGTGCTTTTTATGTGCCAACCGGCACGAGGGCGGCGAGGCTGGCAACGGACACGAAACGGGCGGTGCTGGCAACGGTCGCGAAACGGAAAGTTCTCTTACATGCCACCGGCACTGGTAACACATCTGCAATTTCCATTGATCGATTTCGATTATATATATATATATATATATATATATATATATATATGTATAGTACAGTACAAGGCAATATAACATAAGAGAATAAACGTCTTGACATCCTTCCCTTGTGCCATGTGTTGTTTCTCCACCAGATTTACTCCTATTACACATGTAAAAACGAATATTTATTGATTTTTTTCTCTCTCTCTCAGTTAGTCAGCTTATGTGACCTCCACACTTTCTGCAAACCCGCCACGTAAAATACACATACACACACACACACATCCATACACACACATACATGCATATATATATATTTTTATGTGTGTGTGTGTCTATAAAGATATAGGTACATCAATACCTTCTTGACGTATTTCTTTGATACGTCTCCAGGAAATATGGCAGAACGTAGGAAGAAGCAGTAAGTAAAAACATCTTGGGTTCAATTTTTTCTTTCTTTCTCCTCACACACACACAGAGAAAAACACATACAGATATACAAACACATATACATACTTACACATACATATATATGTGTGTATATATATATACATACATATATATATATATATATGTATGTATATGAATGTATGTATACTTACATACACACGTATGTATATATACACACGTGTGTGCAATTATGTGTATGTATAGAAGACACCTAGTAAAGAGCCGGTTAGACCATAGTTTAAAATAAGTACTCAATACAGACGTCGGCCAGAGGGAATATATTTATTATTAGCAACAGGCCCTCAAAGGGCTACCCTGTGGTTTTGGGGATTAAGTTATTCTACATACATACATATATATATAATATATATATATATATATATATATATCGTCATCATCATCATCATCAGCTTCATCGTTTAACATTCTCCTGCCACGCTGGCATGTGCTGGACAGTTTGACAGGAGCTGGCCAGGAGGGAGCATGCACCATACTCCTTATACACATGCACACACAACATACATATACACACATATAAATAGATAGCTGGAAAGACAGTCAGACAGATAAAGATATATAGTGGTGTGTGTGTGTATGTATATATATATATATATAAATATATATATACAAATATATATATATATATATATATACACATATATATATATACACACAGACACACATGTGCGTGTGTGTGAGTGTATATATATGTGTGTGTGTGTATATATATAATATATATGTGTATGTATATATA
>NC_043014.1:48959139-48971639 GCF_006345805.1 Octopus sinensis | reverse complement strand
CAGTCTAATGAAACAACAAAGATATATATATATAATTAATCCAACATGAACAAAGAAGAAAACACAACAACGCGAGGACATGGACCAAGTATGGATACTAGGAAAGAAGGAGGTTTTTAACGTTTCGAGCGAGCTCTCGTCAGAAATATGAAAAAGGAAAGTCCAAGGAATTGAAGACGGATGAAAAAAAATCACCATACTACATATATATATATATATATATATATATATATATATATATATATATATATATACATATATATATATATATAGTTCTTTACTCTTTTACTTGTTTCAGTCATTAGACTGTGGCCATGCTGGAGCACCACCTTAAAGAAATTTTAGTCAAATGTATTGACCCCAATACTTATTTTATTTATTAAACCTGGTACTTATTCTATAAGTCTCTTTTGCTGAACCACTAAGTTGCAGAGGCATAAATACTCAATAATTATTGTCACAAAGACACAAACACATAGATATATAGACATCGGGCTTCTTTCAGTTTCCATCTACCAAATCTACTCAAAAGGCTTTGGTCAGCCCAAAGCTATAGTAGAAGACACTTGTCCAAGGTGTCACACAGTGGGATTGAACCTGAAACCATGTGGTTGGGAAGCAAGCTTCTTACTACAGAGTCACATATATTTATATTTATATGTTTGTGTGTGTGTGTATATATAGGGAGACAAACACAGACACAGAGAGAGAGACACACACACATACATGCAGATAAACACTCTACGATCGTTTCATGGCTGTCCAATTCTTAAAATTTCGAGTTACAGTCATTCTTCGGGTGATTTAAATATCTAAAATATAATCAGAAATATTTAAACAATATTTTTAAGATATAAATAATATATATAATATAATAATTTTACTTAGAACTTAACAATATGATTATATCCAAATCGACTATAATGTTAAATATTAATTTTAATTTATAAGGTAGGAAACCCACCCATAATCTAATATCAATATTAGTCTATATCTAATTACATAATATATATTATATATATATATATATTATATATATATATATATATATATAAACAAAGAGAGAGAGAGGAGAGAGAGAAAGAAAGAAATGACTGTGTGCGTGTGTGTATTTGTGTGTGTGTATGGATGTGGGCACTAGGTGTATGTTTCTGTTTCCTCATGTTACCATTGCACATACTGAGCTCTAATAGAAGACACTTTCCCAGAATACTGTGCAGTGGGGCTGAACCCAAAACCATGTGATTGCAAAGCAGGCTTCTTAACCACACAGCCATGCATCTGATGAGGAAGAAGTTAACTTCCTGAATTTAATTTTAAAAGTCTTACTTTATATTCTGTTTATATTTAATATTTAAAAAATAATCTGTTTTTGGTCTTACAGCAAGAAACACTGCCATGGCTACAAATTAGTTTAACGAAGGCAAAGTAAAATATTTCTTAATTGAAACTTCTTCACCAGGAACTGAAAGAAAACAGCATTAAATTGGCATTGAAGACTTGGCACTGAAGAACAGAAAGTGAAACTAGAGGAGAGAGATAAGGAGGAAGAATTGTTAAATAGGCTGCGATAACAGAAGAATGGACGAATCCTTGTACGAAAATTTCATTTGTAATCTTTGCCTGGAACCCTATACTGAACCCAAGTCCCTTCCATGTCTACATTGTTTTTGCTTAGAATGTCTGCTGCAATATCTGCAATCCAGGCAACCAACCACAGCTTCACCATCCTCCGTTCTATATTACGATAACTTTCCTTGCCCGGTTTGTAAATATAAAGTGAGGTTGGAATGGCAGCAAAGACTCAGTTTTGCTAATCTAAGATCTGTCGTAGACTCATTCCCAGACAATTTCCACATGGTAAACTTAATGCAACAACTAGATATTCGACCCGTAACCAAATTCTGTGGCATTTGTATGGGAGACGACATCCAATCGAAGAGTGTCTCCTGGTGTCAGGACTGCTACCAATCTCTGTGTGAAAGCTGTACAAATTCCCATCGGACTCTGCAGTTGACATCCGACCACACGTTGATAGAGGACTGCAGTGTGAAGGGCTTCCTGTTTGCGAACAATGCATACCCATGCCCGAAACATGACACTGAATCTCTGCGGTCGTTCTGCAACAAGTGTAAGGTGTGTATATGCTACAAATGCCATCTGACTGACCACAAGAACTGTGAGAAGATAATACTGTTGGAGGAAGCTGTTGCTGACTATTCTACGACGGCTGATCTGATCATAGACAGCCTCAAGAAACACATGGAGGAAATGGTGCTTCTGCGAGACAAAATAACAAAACAGGTGAGTGACTGTTGGTCTTGAAATTGATATACGGCTATACACCCCTTCCCTTACACACACACACACACACACACACACCAACTATCTTCATACTCTCCTGTCCCAGAAAGCACTTTCTCTTCATTCCTTCTACTTCTGGTCACTTCAGAAATGTAACCGCACATGGACTGTTGGTAATATTTCCCCCACTTCTTCCTTGTTTCCTTTGGACTTTATTGTTTTCCTGTTTCTGAAGAAGAGCTATGCTCGAAACATAAAACAACTACTCTCCTCTTTCTCTGAGCACCTAGTTAATATATTGTTTGTGCCACGTTTGTTTGTTTTTTTCTTTTTCTCTGTGTTTTTTTAATTGACTATATATATAAATATGTATATATACACACACACATCTATAGACACACACACAATGTATATGGACACACACATATACTTGTACACCCACACACAACCATACATACAAACACACACACACAAACATATACATATATACATATTCAAAGAAGGCTATTCCAAGCCTCTGTCTCAACTTTCCTGTCTATGGTTCTCTTTGTTTAAGTAAACCTGCTGTTGCCATCCTGACCTCTCAGATTACAAACCCAGGAATGAAGTCTTATAGTTTCTTTGAGAAGAGAAAAATAAACGAAGATTGTGAAGTAAATAAAAGTGAGATTATTGAGTATGGTACCCAGGTGCATTACAGCTCATTGGAAAAAGGTAACAGAGAGGACAGAAAGCAGTTATAAGTCAAGTAAAGACAGACAGAATTTCACTTTTATTATTATAGAAGTATATTGTATACAAGGCTGCTTTACTCTATCCATTCTATCTTCAACAACCAAGACTGACTCCATGAATCAAGTTTCTTCAGATGAAATGATTACCAGCTAACTGGTTCCACTTGTCAGTTGGGGGTAGACAAATCCTTTGGGTTCTGTTTAACAGTGTCCTTGAATCTCAACCTGGCTCTACCAATGTTTCAATAACCATCTTCCAGTTACAAGAACAGGACTTTCTTTGAGAGTCTATCATTGTCAAGTCTGGCAATGTGGCCTGGTTAATGAAAATTCCTCTGCTTCAACAGAAGGTTGCATGGATTGAAAGCCAGCCTTCCTGAGGACTTCAGAGTTTGAGATATCTTGCCCCCCTTTGATGTTGATGATAAACTCTCAAATGTCATATTACAAAACACTGTCCTCTTGACATGTGTTTTGTAAAACACCCAAATGAATAAAAGGTACTGTTTCTTATTGCTCCAGACCACTCAGCTGGTAAAAATGAGTTGTACCTGAATTCAAAAGGTCAGCTTTGTCACATTTGGTGTTATGCTGAAACTCCCTGAATTAAGAGTATATGTGTCTGTGGAGTGTTCAGACACTTGTACATTAATTTCACAAGTAGACTGTTCCGTTGATTGGATCAACTGGAACCCTTGTTGTCATAACTGATGGAACGTCAGTTTTAAAGCTGTTAATGTTAAGTAACAATGTTATACACAAAAGTACTTTGATATAAAGTTGTTAATGTCATGTATTAGTGTTATATACAAAACTACTTTTTTTTACATTATCGTATGTGGGAGGAAACAAGATGGTGATATGAGAAAAGAGGAAATACAGTAAAACAGGTTAAGAAAACATTGTAATTTGTCATAAAACAAAAATCATTATTCTCAACTGTCTAAGTTTAGTCATCCCAATTTGAATCAATAGGACAACATCTGTTCAGTAAAGGATTATTTGTGTTTACTTTAAACCTGGCACACCCCTTTATATCTTGAAGGGTGGGGTGTGAATTTGTAAGGTTGTTCTGAAAGATTAGTCACCAATTCAGAATCAATAAATGAAGTTGTTTTGTAAGTCATTGATTACTTGTTTCCACAATGTTTTGTCTTATTCTATTCTATTTTATTATTATTATTATTATTATTATTATTATTATTATTATTATTATTATTAATATTGCTGTTGTTGTTGTTGTTGTTGTCGTCGTCATCGCTGTCAGCTTTACCCTTCGTCCTTTCAGGGTTGATCATGGACACTGTACGAGAGCATGCAGAACAGTTTCATCACCCTGCATGCATCTTAGTCAAGCCCTTTTGATGCACACCCGTGCATTTAGAACTTATCCCAAACCAGCAGAGCCCCCCCCCCAGTAACACTGCCAGGCCAGGGATTTCTGGAAGTAACCCATAGGCCCTGGTCCGAAAGTCCTCCAGAAAAGATCAGCCAGTTCATCCCTCCTGATGCTCAGAACCTCTCTGAGAACATTGTCACTCTTGCCCTCCACTAATCCCCTATAGAACTCAAGTTATTGTCACATGTTGGACAGATCTGGCTATTATCTGAGTCCATCATAATGATCACCCTGCCTCCTTCCTTTGGCTGAGAAGGACAAGCAGTTTTTCTCTGTCTGGTGGCTATGGTGAAAGAAGTTGTGTGGTGAACGCAATTGAAAGGGTTGAAGACGGGATTAAATAAGTACCAGTTGAGCACTGGGGTTGATGTAATTGACTAGACATCTTCTAAGTTTCAGGTTTTGTGCTTATTGTAGAAAGAATTATTATTATTATTCAGTAGTTTTATTATTATTATTATTATTATTGATAAAGGGCAACTACCCTGAAACACGTCTGCAGCTGTCTGACTAGCAGGATGAAGCGGCTGACCTTCCCTGTTCGAAAGACTATAATGGACGCAGATTGTGTGTCAAATAGCTAGCTTGAGGCGGTGGCCTCTTGGAGCTAATCATCGACAGCTTTAGTCTTATATTTATAAGATTGCCATATTAGTATGGCGATAACTATTAATTATTATTATTATTATTGTTCTATGTTTGGCTTTTGCTTTACATTTGTACAAGTTGGCTCCAAGTCTCACCCAGAGACCTCAAGAGACAAGAAGTTGGAAGTTCATGTTGGTGTTATACCTAGGGTGCCATGTATTTGGTTTTGTGCTTAGTGTTGTACTAGTGAATATCTAAAAAACCATATGAAAATTATGTTTGTTTTAAAACTTGAGATTACATAGAAAGTATTTTGCGTAGGATATGAACAGTTCCCATGAGCACTATCTTTTGAATTTCTGCCATTTTGGGGTTTCCTGGTATCTGAGTTAGGTATCATTCCCAGGGCACCTATGACAACAGGTATTGTTTTAGTCTTCAGGTTCCACATTTTGCTGAGTTCTATTTCAAAATCTTTATATTTGCTCAGATTTATTATTATCATTATCATTATTATTATTATTATTATTATTATTATTATTATTATTATTATTATTATTATTATCATTATCATTATTATTATTATTATTATTATTATTATTATTATTATTATTATTATTATTATTATATTATTATTAAGTTAGCAAGCTGGTAGAATTACCAATATATTGGAAAAAAGCATAGCAAGACACCTGTGTTCATCAAGGAAAAATCAATCACAGGCGTGTTGCTGTAGGGGAGATATATGGCTGAAGGAGATAAGAAGGAAGGTAGTGGTGGGATACAAGAGCAAACTCTCATATATTATAATATATTATAATATATTATAATAAATTATAATAATACATACCATATATTTCAGTCATTCTTTCTCTTTCAGCGCAATACAGCCCTTGACCGTCGAACCAGCATAGTGTCTGATATCCAGGACACGACCAGTCGATTGATAGACTCTCTCAAGATGAATGAGACCAACCTGATTGAAGAACTGGAAAAGTTCTACAAAGAAGAGGATGCTAAGAGAGAAATTCTTGAAAATGACATCAACGACACATTGTCCAATCTTTCAGAAACTTACAAAATATTTGAAAACTGTTACCGAGGTAAAAATGAACCTCAGTTCCTGAATCTTGTTAATACAATTGACAAGAAAATTCCCGATAATGCAAAGAAAGTGAAGAAGTTGTTAGAACGAATTGACAAAGAAAAGAGACATTTTCGGTTTGACATGAACACCAAAATCCAGGAATGTCTGAGAAAGTTGGAAGGTTTGCCACTCGGAACAGTTACCATTACTTCTGAGACTCCAACAGAAGAAGTGGGCAACGATGCCATCGTGAGGTACAACTTACCAAAGATAGATTCGTCGACGTCTATGAACTTTATCGAGACAACAGAGGTAGCAACAGAAACGGCCCTTGTTGAGGTGAGCAATGAAAAGTCTCGGCAGGTAAAACCACGTGGTTTGTTGTCCTGGCTGTGTAGACGTGGTCCACCAAAGGTACCACACATAACCAGGTCTATCAGTCAGTCAAAAACATCCCTGTTAGCTGATGGAGTCATATTTTTGTCAGCAGGTAAGAACATTTTGTGAGACGAAGGTATGTCCTGACACCTTGCTCCACCATCCTTTCTCCTTTTCTTGCTGGGGTAGCCATCTACTTCCTCCCCTGCAAATTACCTGTTGCTGTCACCTATATCATACTTTCACTTCTCAATACTCAGTACTCAATACAAAGCCATCTCGCATCAATACCTCCCATTCTCTCAAAGGAGCTTGTTTTGTGAGTTATTTTGGTATCCTCATTTGTGCTGGTGTCACACACAAAAAAAGCACCCAGTACATTCCATAAAGTGGTTGGCATTAGGAAGTGTGTGTAACCATAGAAATCTTACCAATGTAGATATTAGAGCTCAAAGCAGTCATTTGACTCATTGGATTTTGTTGAACCTTCCAACCTATGCCAGCATGATGTATAGACGTTCAATGAAATGATAATTATGATGATGACACAGTGACATGCATACAAACATGATGGCTGCTCCCTCGTTATCGAGTATGGCCATTGCACGAAGCTTAACTGTTACTGGTGCTGAGATCGAATGTGACTTTTTAGCCCAGCCAAAGATCTACAATGTCTTGTACAGAATTGGCAGCTAAAACCTTTACCGGTAATAGCCGGCTGCAGTTGTAACTGGGCTTCATGTACCTTTGCATGTCGTTTAAGTCCTGCCGAATTACACTCTCTTCCACATGCCTGACATAAATACATACATATATGTGCACGTGTGTGTGTGTGTATGAATATTCAGCAATATATATATATATGTATATTATGGTATTGACCAGACTATTAGATGTTGTTATACATCTCTGATCACAATGCACTTTGCATTGTCTTAGCTCCCGAACGACATCAGCCCACTGGCCAAGTGAGCAGACTAACATTTCTCTTGATCAGGAGGCTTTTCTGTCAAAGGGTGGTCACCCATTTACAGATGGACTGGGACAGTGTGAAGTGAAGAGTTTTGCTCAAGGAAAACAATGTGCCACCCAGTCCAAGAATTGAACCCATGATCTAGCATCATGAGTGCAGTACTCTAACCACTAGGCCACATGCCTTCACATATGAACATAAATACAGTGGTATATATATAAATGTATGTACTTTTTGAACGATTCTCCTTCCTGAGCCACTTCTCTCCTCCTTTCTCCCATTTTAGCATCTCTTTCCATTCTGCTTTTTCCCCATCAGACACACCTCCACCCTTATCACCACTCACTACATTCACCTATACCCCTACTTCCGCCATTTCTAACCATCAGTTACTCCTCCCTCACACTCTCATGGAACTACCCCTTCTCTCCCTGATTCACAGTCTTGTAGCCTCTCTTACACTCACCTTGTATCTTAAGATGTTCTCCCATCTTGTCAGCTTCTCTTGCCCACCTTTATATAACATGCGTAGCCATGTGTTTCCTCTGTAGCAAGACACCCGTACTTGTCCCTCTATCACACTGTAATGTCAACTCCTGGTATAAATCCTCTTCCACCGACCTCAAATACTACCCACTACTTAGCTGATGGGGGTTTTATTATAATAATGAAATTATTGTATACAGTGTACAGGTGCACCACAACTTGTTAAATGTGCGTATAAAGCATAGGCAGTAATGTACAAATGTCTGGAAAGTGAACAGTGTACGAGTCAGATACATGCTTGCGTGTGTATGGAGGGGAGAAAATCAGGTGTAGTGTTGGCGAATCTCAGGAAGCATGGAAGTTTTGAAGGATGCAGTGCTCCGACAACTAACAACTGATGCCGGCAGTTTGTTCCATGCTTCAGCAACTCTCAGCGTGAAAAAATGTTTCCTAAAGTCATGGGAGCTGTGCTGTTTTCTGACTTTGTAAACATGACCATGAGTCCATGTGTGTGTCTGTGTTTGTACCCCCAATGCTGGTGTGTTTACGTCCCCCGTAACTTAGCAATTCAGCAAAAGAGACCAATAGAATAAGTACTAGGCTTACAAAGAATAAGTCCTGGGGGTCGATTTGCTCGACTAAAAGGCGGTGCTCCAGCATGGCCACAGTCAAATGACCGAAACAAGTAAAAGAGTATATATATATAAATATATATATATATATATATATATATATATATATATATATATATATATATATATATATATATATATAATTCAATACAAAGAAAATCAGTTTCCTTTATTGGGATGGAAAAATACCCAGTTTTCCACTGGTTTTTCTGTAAATACCGAAAATGGCAGAGAAACTTTTCACAACTCAAAAGGGTAGATATTCAATATACAAAAATGCAGTCTTTTCTAGGATTTAACAATCCTTACATGTAATTTTGTCTAATTTTGTCAAATATTTCCCTGATGAGATTCATACCCATAAATATGAATTTTTTTAATAAATTCATTATTGGGTAATAAAATCAAAACAATTTGTAGGATTAGTATTTGTATTTATATTTATATTATATTATATTTATTGTAATATGATATTATGTTAATAAATTATATTTAAAATATGCTAATTGTGAATCTCCATTTTCTTTTAATTTCTATATATGTATATCATCATCATCATCATCATCATCATCATCGTTTCACGTCCGTTTTTCCATGCTGGCATTGGTTGGACGGTTCGACTGGGGTTAGGGAAGCCAGGATGCTGCACCAGGCTCCAGTCTGATCTGGCAGTGTTTCTACAGCAGGATGCCCTTCCTAACGCCAACCACTCCCAGAGTGTAGTGGGTGCTTTTTACATGCCACCAGTACAGGGGGAAGAGGGGGCTGGCAATGACCATGGTTGATTGGTGCTTTTTATGTGACACCAGCACAGAAGCCAGTCAAGGTGGCACTGGCATTGACCACATTCAGATAGTGCTTTTTACATGCCACCGGCAAAGGGATTGCAACTACAATTTCCCTTTGATTTTGATTTTGATGTACTTGGGTCAGTAGGTCTCCTCATGCATGGCATATCACTCTACAATCCATGGTACTCTTGAGTGGGCTGGTTATGCAACACTGGTGTAGGTTACAGCAGTGAACTCCCTTTATTTGCCAGGTCTTCTCAGTCACAGCATATCTCCAGATATGACCATACCAGCGCAAACGTCTCTCTTGCACACTACATCTGATGCTTCTTGTGTCCAACGTTTCTCTCAGGGTGCTTACACTCTGTCGTGTGTGCACACTGACATTACACATTCATGCTAGCTTCATTTCTTCGAGCCTACACATGCCCTCTGCAGTCAAGGCCCATGTTTCACTGCCGTGAAGCATGGCAGTTCGCACACATGTATCATACAGTCTACCTTTCACTCTAAGCAAAGGCCCTTTGTCACCAGTAGGGGTAGAAGCTTTCTGAACTTTGCCCAGGCTATTCTTATTCTAGTGGTAACACTCACTGAGCATATATATGTATGCATGTATATATGTATGTATGTATGTATGTGTGTGTGTATGTGTGTGTGTGTATATATATATATATATATATATGTATCACCATCATCATCATCATCATTTTCACATCCACTTTTTCCATACTTGCATGAGTTGGATGGAACTTGTTCAAGCAGATCTTCTACTGCTGGATGCCCATCCTGTGCAAACCCTAACCTGTTTCCAAGTAAGGTAGTATGTGTGTGTGTATAAAAATAAGTAAATAAATACACACACACACTGACAATTACAAGTACATACATATGTTAAGTCTCCAAACCTCCATCCCTGCCAATTTCAACATTCCTTTTGCCATCTTTGCATTTGTTGAGTGTCCCTCTCTCTTGCTCAACCAACACAGACCTCTGTCATCTGTGGGTTACAGACTTCATAAAATCTACTCCCCATCAGCTTGTAATACTTACTGCCCCCTGTAAGCCTGCTCTGTATAAGTTCTAACCTTCTCAGTTCCTTTGTTTATGACCACAATACACCTTTTGAATGGTCAGAGTTTAAATTCTACCGGTAAAATTTCTAACCAACTTCATCATCATCATCATCATCATCATCTTCGTTTAGCATCCGCTTTCCATGCTAGCATGGGTTGGACGGTTCAACTGGGTTCTGGGAAGCCAGAAGGCTGCACCAGGCCCAGTCTGATCTGGCAATGTTTCTACGGCTGGATGCCCTTCCTAATGCCAACCACTCCGTGAGTGTAGTGGGTGCTTTTTACGTGCCAGACGAGGCTGGCAAAAGGCCACAATCTGATGGTGCTTTTTACGTGCCACCGGCACGGGGGCCAGGCTACGCTGGCAACGGCCACAACTTGTTTTCTATATATCTAGCATGACCATTTCACCATTTCCCTGATGATATCAGAGTCCTTGATTCCTATTTAATCATCTAACTGAGAAGAACTATGGTCAAACCAACCATGACCATCCTATCTCTATTGCTGATGTTTGTTTCATTTTCAGCTGACTTGATTCTCATTTCTATTTCCAGAGTAAGAAAACATTGCAACCGAATTGAATCCCTGTCTTGGATACTGGAAGAAGACCGTTTTATTTTTGGAACTTATGAATATACTGATTATATACATATATTTATACACACACATATCTGTACTCATATATACTTGTTCTACATGCATATCTATGCATACAAATACAATAATATGTGTGTGTGTGTATGTGTTTGCGTATGTATGTATATATATATATATATTTACATATTTATGCATATATACACACACATATATATATATCCATATTCATAGATATATACATATGTTTATTATATCAAAACACGTAACATTTTTGATATAATAAATGTAGCTATCTACTCTATGCAACATATTGAGTTCTCTATCAAAGAATTTTTACAATACATATAATCTAATCTAATATAATATAATCTAATATAATATAATATAAATATAAATATAATATAATATAATATAATGTAATATAATATAATATAATATAATATAATATAATGTAATATGATGTAATATAATATAATGTAATATAATATAATATAATATAATATAATATAATGTAATATGATGTAATATAATATAATATAATGTAATATAATATAATATAATATGATGTAATATAATACAAAATAACATAATATAATCTAATATAATCTAATATATAATATATTAATAATATGATGTAATATAATATATTAATAATAGGTGTGTAATATAATATAATATAATATAATATAATATAATATAATATAATATACACACATATATATATATGCATATATATGGGCATATATATCTATTGCAAATTAGGAGGCTGCCTCTATGGTGATGGGTAGATGATTTATTGGGCTCAAAGTGGATAAGAATGTCACCATGAAGAAGCAATTGGAAATACATTGTCACCAGCAGTCTATAACAACATCTGATATTCTGGTCAATACAGTGGTACAGCGACATATACATACATATATATCTATATATATAAAACCGTAGTTGTGTGAGTGTCTGTCTCCTACGATTTAGATTCCTAACTCCTCCCACATTTTGCGGTGCAGTTTAACCAAATTCGGGTATCTTATAGTCGTGATTAATATCGAGCCCGTCTGGCTATTAGCGCGCATCTACGATGAGTCTACGATTTTAAAAATAATTTAACATCATTTTTTATTCCATTTTAATGCATAATTTTTCGTGTGCTGATGGCGGCGAGAACAACGACTTCATGGCTTGAAGACACCAAAACAGAAATGGCTAAGAAAGCCCGAATTGGCATCTATAAAGGAAGTAACTCTCTAAAAATGCTTATATAGTTATTTCCCTTACAAACCCGAGCAACGCCGGGCGATACTGCTAGTATATATATATATCATAAATAGCTTTAATACTTTCCACCAGGGGTGTTGAACTGTGACCATGCTGGGGCACCACCTTTAGTTGAGCAAATCGACCCCAGGACTTATTCTTTGTTAACCCGGTACTTATTCTATCAGTCTCTTTTGC